>NC_063368.1:12596656-12668737 GCF_021869965.1 Rhincodon typus
AACATCAGCTTTCCTGCTCCTCTGATGCTGCTTGGCCTGCTGTGTTCCTCCATCTCTACAAAGAATTGCATTTTGTTTTTCAATTTTCTTTGGAACACTTCTTTATTAGTTACATAATTTTGGGAAAGAGGGAAGAAGGTAGATAGCTGACAGTTTTTCCCCATGGTAGGGGAGTCTAAAACTCAAGGGCATAGGTTTAAGGGGAGAGCAGGGATATACAAAAGGGTCCAGAGGGGCAACACAGAGAATGGGGAGTGTCTGAAAGATAGTGGTGGAGGAGAGTACAATTTCATCATTTAAGAAACATTTAGACAGGTACATGGATGGGATAGGTATGGAGGGATATGAACCAAACACAGGCAAATGGGACTGGTTTAAATTGTGAAAACTGGAATGGCCTGGGCAAGTTGGACCGAAGGGCCTGTTTCCATTGTGTAGACCTCTCTGACCTAGGACTGCAAAAGGGTTGGGTAGTCAGAGTCAGGATTCACGCCTAGCTGGATTTAACAATGCAAATCAGATTGGTGATAAACCAATTATTTCATTTTTTAATTGCTGAGAAAAGAAATGTGCAGTCAAACGTTTTGTCTTACACTCATCAGGATTCAAAGGGAACAATAATTGATATTGCATGACAATTGTTCCTTTGAAATTTGGCATTCTCGCACCTTTAAAATTTGGCATCATAATATTTGGCAAAATAAAATTAAAAGAATAATTTATAAATGCTCACAGAATAGTACAGAGCTGAAAAGCAGTGATGTGCTGGTGAAGCTTTTCTTGCACTTATCAGCAAGATGTAAGACTGGCAAATTTCAAAGGGAAAATTCTCATGTAGTATAAACTTTTGTTCCTTTTCAGCATTCTTGTATCTGCTAATGAGTGCGAGGTGAAAAGCTTCACCCGCATATCTCTCTTTTTCAGCAATTCTCAGCCTCTGTACTATTCAGTGAGTATTTATGAATTATTCTTTCAATTTTAAAAAAAAACAAAGTTCCTCAATTTTGCTTTTTTAGAAAATTAATGTTCAACAACTCACTAATTATTGTCTGTTTTATATCTATTGATTATTTGTCATCTACTGCACATAATTTACTAATGGTCACATTTTGATAATTAATTATCGCTCTGCGTATTTGATTGGTTATGGTTATTACATTTTACATCATTGAATAATGCTCACAGAATTTATATCATTTTGATCCAAATCAATCCAAATCCCATTTGTGCATCCAGATGTATTATTATTGGTAATTATATTTTATGTAGTTATTGATCAATATTTTATACAGTTTAGTTACTGCCATTATATTTTCAATAATGCAGTTATAGATCAGAGGTTTTGTATTAATTAAATAATAGTCATTTTCTATGGACATCATTGGCTAGGCCAGAATTTATTGCCCAAACTTAATTGCCCAGAGAGCAATTAAGAATCAACCACATCGCTGTAGGTCTGTACACCAGGGAAGGATGACAGATTTCCTTCCCTTTAAAGTACCTTAGTGAACCAGTTGGGTTTTACGAGAAGTGACAGCGATTACGTGGTAACCATTAAGCCAGCAATTTTTCTTAAATTTCAGGCTCTTATTGAATCAAAATTTCATCACCTGCCAAGTCCCCAGACATTAGCTTGGGTTTCTGAATGACTAGTTGTCTAATATTCTCATTTCACCACCATCTCTCCTAAATTGCCTTATCTCGCTAATTTTCTTGTGAATTCTATATTGTTAGATGTGAAATATTGAAAATGCTATCAATCAATATGATGTTGTGCTTAGTCCCATTGCAGTGGTTTCTGTAACAGCTGCTTGTCTGGTTTGTAAAGCAAGTGTGATCATTAAATTTGCTAACCACTGGAACCTCAGCTCTGACTATTCAGAATCTTGAGCAACTGCTCTCAATCGTTACATTAGCGGCTAAGAGCTCAAGATTTCCGAGTCTTTTTAATTAATTCACAGGATACAGACATTGCTGGCAACACCACACCAAATTGTCCTCGAGAAAGGGGTAACTTTAGCAGATGGTGGTGTAGTGGCAACGTCACTTGACTAAGAAGCTTAGAGGACCATGCTTCTATTCACAGGACATGAGTTTGAATCCCACAGCTGGTGGAATTTAAATTCAAGTAACAACCTTGGAATAATAAAGCTGCTATCATTAATTGTGACTATGGCAACTATCATTGATTGTTTGCAAGAATTCATTTAGTTCATTCAGAAATACTAAGAACTGCCGATGCTGGATCAGTGATAACACAGTATGGAGCTGGAGGAGCACAGCAGGCCAGGCAGCATCAGAGGAGCAGGATCTTGGGCTTCAATATATAGAGACAAATGCATGAAAGCAGTGAAGTTATGTTGAACCATTATAATACTCTGGAAAGATTATAAGATTTAGGAGCCTGCTCTGCAATTCATGAGATCTTGATTGATCTGATGATTGTCAGCCCCACTTTCCTGCCTAATCTCCATAATTGGATTTCCTTGGTGACTAAAAATCTGTTTATCTGAGCCTTGAATATGCTAATGACCCAGCTTCTATGATAAAGAATTCCATGTTTCGGGTCGGGACCCTTCTTCAGAACGAAGGGTCCCTTTTTCTGAAGAGGGATCCCAACCCGAAATTTCGACTTTCTTGCTTCTCTGATGCTGCCTGGCCCATGGTGCTCCTCCAGCTCCATACTGTGTTATCTCATTTGGTTCATTAATGTCTCTTAGGGAAGGAAACCTCCCAGTTTTACCTTGTGTGGCCTACATGTAACTCCAGATCCATAGTAACATTTTTGACTCTTAACCATCTTCTGAAATGATCCAGTAAGCCACTCAGGTCAAGGGCAGTTAAGGACAGGCAATAAAGGCTGGCCTAGCCACACATCCCAAACTCAAATAAAGGAATAGCTGCCTTCCTGAACATAACTTAGCAGTTTCCACTCCAGAGGGTACATGGCACATGTAGGCCAGACCAGGTAAAGATGGCAAATTTCCCTCCTTAAAGGGGCATTAGTGAACCAGATAGGATTACAATGACGCAAAGATCACGCAACCAGTGAATATTTAGTATCATTGTCCAACAAAGTACAGGGGCTCCACATCTGAGTCATTGTATAGGCCACTTCCTCTACTCCAGCAATGCAAATATAGCTCCTGGTCAAGAGGGAATTTGACTGCAGGAGTAATATGACTGAATCCAATCCTGCCCATACCTAATATTCACATATACACTTATTTTGGAACAGTGTTCAACATGGATAAGTTTGATTCTATTTGTGTCTCTCTCTTACCCTGAGGAGCTGATCCCATATGGAGTCCTATCTCGCCCACTGCAGGCTGAGATTAATCAGCCCCACAGAGGCTGAAAACCAGTCCAAGTGTTTCATGCTTGCAGGTGAATAGATCTTTGAAGGTGGCAAGACATGTCGAGAGGGTATTTAGAAAACAATGTGGGATCTTGGGCTTCATATATAGAGACAAATGCATAAAAGCAGTAAAGTTATGTTGAACCATTATCATATTCTGGAAAGATTATAAGATTTAGGAGCAGAAGTGGGCCATTCAACCCATTGAGCCTGCTCTGCAATTCATGAGATCTTGATTGATCTGATGATTGTCAGTCCCACTTTCCTGCCTAATCTCCATAATTGGATTTCCTTGGTGATTAAAAATCTGTCTATCTGAGCCTTGAATATGCTAATGACCCAGCTTCTATGATAAAGAATTCCACGGATTCACTACCCTCAGAGAAGGATTTCCTCCCTATCTCTGACTTAAGTGGGTGACCCCTTGCACTGAGAGTATGTCCTCTGGTCATAAAGTCTCCCACGAGGGGAAGCAATCTCTCTACCTGTACCTTGTCAAGCCCCACTATTTTTTAAAATCCATTAGATGTTGGCATTACCCAGGGCACAGTTACATATCGCATCTTGGCCAGACGGGTAAGGACAGCAAATTTCTTTCCCTGAAGGGCATTAGACCTAGATGAGTTTATAACAACAATTTACGGTGGTTGCATTGTCACCATTAGGCTAACTTTTTAAATTTTTATTGAATTCAAATTTCACCAACTGTGGGATTTGAACCCACATCGTCAGAGCATTAGCCTGGGCCTCTGGATTACCATTCCAATGATTGTTAGACCTTCAACTCCCTGTAAATCTTGTATGTTTCAATCAGATTGTCTCTCATTTTTCTAAACTCTGTTGAGCACAGGCTCAACCTACACAACCTCTCCTTATACAAAAATCCTACCTCACCCAGGATCAACCTATTGAACCTTCAGTGGACTGCCACCAAAGCCAATATATCTTTCCTTAGATACGGGAACCCAAACTGTTCACTGTATTCTAGGGTATGGTGCCTTGTATAGTTTTAGATAACTGTCACTATTTTTGTACTTCAATCTTTTGAAATAAGGACCAACATACCATTTGCTTCTCTATTATCTGCTGAACTTGGATGCTTGCATTTTTGTGATTCATGCACAAGGACGCTCCAAATCCCCCTGCGATGCAACTTTCTGCAGTCTTTCTACATTTAAATAATGTTCAGCTTCTCCATTTTGCTGCCTGTGTGTGTATTTCCCACACTACATTCTATCTGCAAAGTTTTTTGCCCCAACCTATCTATATCCTTTTGTACTTCTTTGTGTCATTGTCACCACTTGTTTTCCCATCTATTTTAATATTTCTAAATGCTCTATTATTACATTCTTTATAATAGAGTCTACTGCTTTCCCGAAGACAGAAGTTAGGCGAGCTGGCTTGTAGTTTTGTTTTGTTTTGTCTCTATCTTTGTTTAAATAAGGGTGTTATGTTGGCAGTTTTCCAAATCATTGGGACTTTTCCAGAATCTAAGGATTCTTGGAAGATTACTACCAGTGCATCCACTATTCCCATATCTACATCTTTTAAATTCCTGGGATGCAATTTCTAATTTCCAAGCCAATAATTAGAGTTTTGTGCCCAGTTCTGTTCACCACTCATTAAGAGGGATGTGAGGCTCCTTGAGAGGGTATTTTAGTAACAAGGTTATAAATGGAGGAGATCAGGGTTGTTCTCCTTGGACCATAGGAAATTGAGGGGAAATCTAACAGATCCAATAAGATTACCACATATGAGATAAAAGGTGGACAAGGAAATCCTCTTCTCATTAGCTAATGGTCCAAGGACGAGGGGACACAGATTTAAGGGTTTGGGCAGGAGATGCAGGGGTGAGCATGAGAGAGAAACTATTTAAAGCATTCTATGTAATGACGTGGAACTGGCCGCCAAAGAGGGTGGTAGAAGGCGATACGATCAACAATTTGAAATGGAAATTGGATAAGCATTTGAGGGAAATTAACTCACTGACTTATGGAGATACAACAGAAGGAATAGGGCTGATTAAATTGCTCTACAGAGAGAGAGCTGGTATTGAATTCATGGGCTGAATGGCTTCTGTGTGTGCCATAATTAATCTATGTTATTTTTATTTACAAGTTATTTTTGCCAGAAAATAATTTTAGAATATTAAACAGTTGACTCAACATCCCTGGGCTCCAGTTCACAGAATCGCAGGATTCTTACAGTCAGAAGGTGGCCATTCAGTCCATTGTGCCTGCGTTGATTCTATTCCCTAGTGTCAACCTCCATGCCACTTCTATCCAAATAATCATCCAATCTCCTCTTGAATGCTTCAATTAGCCCACATTTCCAAGCAGTGTATTCCATGACAATGTTTTGGTCTTTGACCAGTGAATTCCCTGCCCTGTTGCATTTCTCCATCAAAGCAGTGTGCACCATTTTATTGACAGTGAAAAGGGAGAAACCCACAGAACTGGGAACTCCAGCCAAACTAGCCAACAAGGAAACCAAGGGGTTGGGTACATCACACTATTGAGGGTCAGGTGAAGCCCCTGTACGCCCAGAGGTTGCACAGAGCCATCAGGAAACTGAAGACCAAGAGATCAAGATTGAGACCTGCAAGTTCCCATCGAAGCCACTCACCATCCTGACTTGGAATTCTCTCCCTTATGGAAATGTGGGTCTGCCTACAGCACATGGACTGCAGCAGTTCAAGAAGGCAACTCACCACCATCTTCTCAAGGGCAACTTGGGACAGTTAACAACTGCTGTTCCAGCCAGCGAAGCCCATCTCCCACAAGTAAATAACATTGAAAAAAATCCCTTATCGACCAAAGACTTAGCTCAACCTTCAATATATCCAATGACCCAGTCTCTGCTGCTCAAAATTAATGATCATCAGAGAAAAAGGACACCTCTGTATTAAATGGGAGGCACTTTATTTTGAAACTGTGGCCCTAGTTCTAGACTACCTCACAAGGGGCTTTGACTCCTCAATATCTCCCCTATCAAAACTCCTCAGAACCTTATATGTGTCATTAAGACCACCCCTCATTCTTCTAAATTCCAATAAGTATCGGGCCAATCTGTTCAACATTTCCTCATCATTCCAGGAATTAGCTGAGTGAGCTTTCTCTGATTTGCCTTCAATGCACGGCTATCCCTCCTTAGATAAGGAGATCAAACCAACCCTGGAGATGTGATCAAGCCCCTTTCTCTGTCCTCCCATTCCATGGTAGGGATGACGTTCAGGCCAGTTGGGTTCAGAACAAAGAGCAGCCCCTAAAATGTGTTGTTTGATTGGGTGCCTGAATGGAACTCTCTCAGTTTCTCCTTTTTCTTGTACCTACTCCTGTCAGGCATTTGGTTGGCCTGGTTAGCTGACTTGCAATTCAGAGTGACATTAATGTTGGTGGTTCAATTCCTGTACTGGCTGAAGTCACTTTGAAGGTTCTGTGTTCTTTACCTCATCCCTGGCCTGAGGTGTGGTTAGAATTCACCATCTGGTGTGTCTCTCTCTAATGAGAGAACGGGACTAGGACAGGAAGTGCTGCTACTAATCCTGTCAGGAGATCTGTTGACAGGGTCAGTCTTGCTCCATAGAGTCATACAGCTGGAAACAGACCCTTTAGTTCAACCCATCCATGCCGACCTGATATCCTAAGCTGAACTAGTCCCATTTGCCTACGTTGGCTGATATTCGTGTGCCTGTCCAAATGTCTTTTAAATGTTGTAACTGTACCTGCCTCTACTACTCTACCACTTTGCTTTTTGTTTTTATGACCTATGGTTATAGTATATAGCTGTAATGTAACTTTTTTTTTATTCATTTCTCTGTTCAGTAATTAAAGATCGTACGTATGTACTCTCTACCTAAGATCGCAGCATGTGTTGGTGACATTGTTACACTGTAGCTAATCTTGTAACTGAAGAAGCTGTACCTAAGTACCTTTGTACCTAAAGTAGAGCTGTAAGTGGCAACTTATAAAGTTTTCACTGAGAGCTGTAAGTGGCAACCTATAAACTTTTCACTGTACTCCTTTGAGTACATGCGACAATAAAACTAATTCAAGTCAAGAAATTGCTGGAGAAACTCAGCAGGTCTGGCAGCTTAATGGGGGGAGAAAGCAGAGTTAACGTTGGAAGAAGAGTGACCGGACTCAAAACCTTAACTCTGCTTTCTCTCTCCATAGATGCTGCCAGCCCTGCTGAGTTTCTCCAGTAATTTCTGTTTTTGTTTCAGATCTCTAGCATTATTTGCTTCATTTTACCCCTCTGTGGCTGGTCTGGAACCATCATGATACTATTGCGCCCAAGTCCACCCTTCTTCCTTGTAGCCCTTGGCTACAAAAAAAAAATCTCTGGTTGTTCAGCTTTGATCAAATGGTCAAAATGTTGACTATTTCCCCCCCATGTCCCAGCTCAAGATATTTTTTCCCAATCTCAAGTCCCCCTCCACTGTCTTGTAGTCTGTCTATTGAACGTGTGTCTTAACATCTACGTTACAGAGGCCTCTATCTTCTCCCACATATCTTTACTTGTTATTTCGCGTTTTCAAGCAGGCAAGAAAGTTGCATCTTGTGAGTTATTTTTCCTTGCCACTAGTTTGAGTTTTTTTTTCCCCTTTTGTCAACACTTCCTTCATCTTCAAGAAACAGCAGCCAGCCAAAATGCATAGGGGGAACAAAATCTCAGGTTAGCAGAGGCTGTTAAAGCAAGTTTAACTTTTCATTGAAAAGTTCCTTAATTTGAATGATTGGAGCCTACAAAGTTCTGCACACTAAATTCTCAAAGTGCCTCACGACCTGCTTTCTTTAATTCAAATTGTAGGACTTTCTTTAAAAAATAAAAAAAAATCAGACCTTAAATTTCTCACTAAGTTTCAAAACAAAACAAGCTGTTGATTCTTTAAGGTTTTGTCAGTTCAAAGAGCAAATGCTCCTTCCCCAACCAGCTCCCCCTAATAGTTACACACCCAGAAATTGCTGGAGGAACTCAGCAGGTCTGGCAGCATCTGTGGAAAGAAAGCAGAGACATTGTTTCGGGTCTAGTGACCCTTCTTCGTAACTAATAGTACTGAAATCCAATGTATCATTTTCTTACATAATATAAAAATAAAGTCTTATTACCTGAGCTGGGGGTTTTGCTGGAAGTTTGCCCGCTGAAGTACAGAGGCTGTTAATTAAAATAAAAGAAACAGCTTTATCCATGCAAGCATGAGGAGGCAGTTTAATCAGGAGGCATCTCTTATACATATATTTTTAAAAGACGCAGGCACCAAAAAAACAAGTGAGCCCCGGGTGGGAAACAGCGAGATCGAGATAGAGAGAGAGAGAGAGAGATATGTCAGGAAGCGGTAGAGTTGAGCATTTCCTGCATTCAGTGGCCGAGAAAGGAAAAGGGGCAGAGACACGAATCTGTGTACGAGCTGTGGGCAGATGTTTATTCTGAAAAGAGAGAGAGAGAAAAATACAGGCACGCAAGCTGTTCTGCGCTCAAAACAGGAAACCTCTCAGGTCATGTAAGGGCCACGTTTTGCTAATCTAATTAAAATAACTGGTAACACTCTTGCTCTCATTCTGAAGTGGCCGTGTCTTACAGGTTCGTTTCCCCACCCTTGTTTCTGAAATGTACTTCGCAATTTTTGAGATTAAATTTAAAAAAACACGTGTTTTTCTTTCACTGCCAAGGCCAGAAATTGTAGCCCCATCCGTGGAGATGTGAACAAACTCCTTACTATGTCCTCCCCTCCGGGTGGCTGGGATGATGTGCAGCCCAGTTGGGTTCAGAAGGAAGAGGGACACTTTGCACTGAGGGTCTTCTTCAGCTATTTCGGAGGGCAGTTAAGAATCGCCCATTATTGCTGTGGGTCTGGAGTCACTTGTAGGCCAGACCTAGGAAGGACGGCAGATTTTCTTCCCCAAAGGGCATTAGTGAACCAATTTTTTTTATTAATTCCTGTGTCAACCTGTCTAGAGGGAATATGTTGGTCTAGTGGTTTTATCCCTAAACTATAAATCCAGAGAAAAACTGAAAGAACTGCAGATGTTGGAAATCAGAAACAAAAACAGAAACTGCTGGAAAAGATCAGCAGGTCTGGCAGCGTCTGTGGAGAGAAATCAGAATTAACGTTTCGGGTCAAGTGACACTTCCTCAGAACTATTAATCCAGAGACCAGGTAATGTCTGTGGACCTGGGTTTGAATCCTGCAATTGCAGACGGTGGAGTTTGAATTTCGGAAAAAAAAATCTGGAATTAAGTGTCTCATGATGATCATGAAACTATTGTCAATAGTTGGAAAATCCCATCTGGTTCACTGATATCCTTTAGGGAAGGAAATCTACCATCCTTACCTGGTCTGCCCTACATATGATTCTAGACCCACAGCAATGTGGTTGACTCTTAACCACCCTCTGGGCAAAAGGGGATATGCAATAAATGCTGGCCTAGCCAGTGACACCCATAATCCATGAATGAATAAAAAGAAAAAGATATGTTTTTACACACCTTGAAGCAGATAGGATTTGAACCCAGGCCTCCTAGCTCAATGGTAGAGACATTACCACAGTGATACAAAAGCACTAGCCCAATGGGTTTTTATAGCAGTCAATGACAGCTGTTGTACATTAGTATTTCAGGTTCCACAGAACCCCTAAATTATGGAAACAGGCCATTCAGCCCAATGAGTACAAACTGACCCTCTAGGGAGCATCCCACCCAGATCTATCCCTGTATTTCCCATAATGCATCTAATCTACACATTCCTGAACACTATGGATAATTTAGCATGGCCAATCCACCTAACTTCCACATCTTTGGACTGTGGGAGGAAACACACACATACATGCTCACACGGAGAACATATAAACTCCACACAGACAGTCACCCAAGGGTGGAATTGACCCCAGGTCCCTGGTCCTGTGAGGCAGAGGTGCTAACCACTGAGCCACCATGACCCCACTCAATAATTTTATATTAAATATCACTAATAATTTGATTTGATTTGATTGATTTATTGTCACGGGTACCAAAATACAGTGAAAAGTTTTGTTTACGAGCAGTACAGCAGATCACAGCGAGCAAAGGATGTACAGATGGGATTTGAATTCTTGTCCTCAGAGCATTAAACAACTACTAACTAATAACCTGGAGTCCCAGGTTAATGCACTGAGGACAAGTGTTCACCCCAGTCATTCTAATTAAAATGTAATGTAACCACTATACCCAGTATCACACTCACAGCAGGACTTTTATGACCTCAAGGTGTTTCAAAGCAATTTGCAACCAATGAAATATCTCTTGTAATGCAGTCACTATTGTAATGTAGGAAACACAGCAGCCAAAATTGCATGCAGCCAGCTCCCACAAACTGCAGCATACACCTGACGAGATAATATTTTTCTTTGGTGATGTTGTTTGAGGCATTAATATTGACCTGAACGCTAAGGAAGAGTCCCATCGAATTCTTTTGTTACATCTACCTGACAGGGTAGACAGTTTTAATCCAAAAGACCACCCCTGACAGTGCAGCACTCACTCAGCACTGCATTAGCTTATTAGTCAAGGTTTTATGCTTAAGGAATGGATTTTCTGTCCCCTTCAAGGTGAGAAGAGAGGCTGGTATGTGGGAAATTGGCATTGCTGATTGGGCAAGAGCATCTAGCCTATCCGAGTCCACCCCTCATGATTTTAAAAACCTCTATAAGGTCACCCCTCAACCTCCTCCAGTGGAGTCTATTTGTATATCTCAAACCTTCCATTCCTGGCAACAGCCTGGAAAATCCTTTTTGAATGCTCTCCAGTTTGGTAATGTCCTTCCTATAACTGTGCAACCAGAACTGGACACAGTATTCCGCAAGAGACCTCACCAATGTCCTGTACAACCTCAACATGACATCCCCACTCCTATACTCAAAAGTCTAAGCAATGAAGGCAAGCGTGCTAAATGCCTTTTTAGCCACCCTATCTACATGTGATGCAAATTTCAAAGAATTATGTACCCAAGGCCCCATTTTAATTGTATAAGTCCTGCCCTTGTTTGTTTTTACCAAAATGCAATACCCCGCATTTATCCAAATTAAACTCCACCTGCCACTCCTCAACCCATTGTCCCAATCAATCAAATTCTCTCTGTAATCTTAGATAACCCTCTTCACTGTCCACTACGTCAACTGGCAAGTTTGTAAGAGATCACTGCCAGGCAACTGCTTCACACATGATAATGGGTCATGACTCCATTTGACCCAGATGTTCGGATCTAAGCTGAAAGCCTAAAGTCCTGCTCCCAGCTCCCTGGAATGTTATTTGAATGCACAATACTCTGTTCACTTTGCTGCAGCTGGCTGGATATCACCTCTGCTGAGGGCAATGCTAACACCAAACGTCATCCTGTGCATGACATGTGACAGGACAGTAAGCTGGTGCAGTCTGGTCTCTTCAGCTCCATACCCTAATCTCATCAGGAGGGCAAGAGTGTTAGTAAACCCCACCTGCTCCCAGCAACCCCACTCTTCCCCTAACAGAGGCCAGCTTATGTATCTTCAGTTTAACATGACACTGCACTACATGGGATAGAGTCCATGCAAGCTCCATCAATGGATTCGCCAGTAAAGCCTCAACATTGTGTGCCAATCCTCCAACTACCCCTCCTGAAATAATTCCACAGAGGTATCCCATCACCAAGTCACCCTTCTTTTACACGTGGAGAGTCCTTGACACTGATCCAGCTCCCTCAGAGCCAGCTCTCAGAGTGAACAGAACCTCTGACACTCCTGTTTATATCTGTCAGCCAGGGCTCCCCGATTGGACCAGATTAACAGCCCCAATCAGGGAACTCATTCTATGAGGTTCACCTGGCTGATCTCATTAAAATCCATAAGTCACTGTGCAGCTGCATCTTCTCATTTCACCAGCTCCTGTCCCAATCTTCGGATCTGCCCTCGGTAGCCCACCCCTGGACCGAGTCTGAATGGGGTTTAACTGACTCATAGAATCATAGAAACCCTACAGTGTGGAAACAGGCCATTCATCCCAACAAGTCCACCCCACCCCTCCAAAGAGCATCCCACCCAGACTCATTTCCCTATCACTGCATTTCCCATGTCTAACCTACCTAACCTATGGGCAATTTAGCATAGCCAACCCACCTACCCTGTACATCTTTGGACTGTAGGAGGAAACCAGAGCACCCAGAGGAAACCCACACAGACACTGGGAGAATGTGCAAACTCCATACAGACAGTCGCCCGAGGGTGGAATCGAACCCGGGTCCCTGGTGCTGTGAGGCAGCAGTGCTAACCACTGAGCCACTGTGCTGCCCTTCCTCTTTGTCTCCCAATTCTTTTCTCTCACCGCCAACACGCATGCCACTGTCCTCCTCCTGCTGCCCCTCCTGGGATCTGTGAGCCACACCCTCAGAACCTCACCGTCCCCCCACCCCACTAAGCTCCTTACCCCTGCTGCTTTACCATCTCTGTTTACAGCACCAGTTCCCGAGTTTTATCGATAAAAGCAGAAAAGTGAAATAACTGACCTGAACTGAGGATCTGGGAGCTGTCTCCACCTCAGTGCAAGTCGAAAACAACTGTCGCCTAAACACGAACACAACAGGAAGTAAAAAGTTAATGTGTATCTGAGGGTCAGATTAGATGTCAAACAACCACAGTGATATAAACCAGAGGGTGCTTAGAGAAACAGCTTCAAGACCCATACAATTAGAACAAAGGCCTGCATTTATCTAGTGCCTTTTACCAGCTCCAAAGCACTTCACAGTGAAATGAGGTGCTCTACGAAGAGTATACTCCTTTATAGGAAATACAGCATCCATTTTTTAAATACTCATTAACAGGATGCAGGCATCATTGGCTAGGCCAGCAGTTATTGCCTATCCCTAATTGCCTAGAGGGCAGTTATGGGTCAACCAGGCCAGACTTGCCCTTCCTTGAAGGACATTAGTGAACCAGATGGGGTTTTCTGACAATCAGCAACAATGTAATGGCCATCATTAGACCCTTAATTCCAGATCTTTAATTTATTTCAAATTCCACCATCTGCCATAGTTGGATTTGAACCCATATCCCTAAAACATTACCCGGATCTCTGGATTAATGGTGATAATGCCACTAGGCCATCACCTCTCAAACAGTTGTATACAGCAAACTCCCATTATAAATGACAATGTGATAATGACAAGATCATCTGTTTTTGTGATGTTCAAAGATAAATATTGCCCAGGACCCTAGAGGAATAGAGGGAGATGGGCTAGGAGGCTAAGAGGTGTTGGAGGGTGCGGAGATATTGAGGATCTTCCCTGCTTTTCTTTATAACATTATTATAGGATAGGATCTTTGACTTGAGAAGGAAGAGAGGGCTTCAGTTTATCATCTTGCTTCACAGTCTGCGAATGTGCAGCACTCTCTCACCGTCATTGGTGTGTACCTAAGTTCTCTTAAATGGCAGAAGTGTGTGTGTGTTCTGCTCAATTAACTCATATAGGAGACTACAATGTCACAGGTGAAGCATCCTCTCTCCCCTTCACTCTCTGGGAGAGATGTGTGAAGACGTTGTTGCCAATGTTGATGTTGGAATGGGGATGAACAGTGGGTTGGAGCCAGACAAAGAGAGTTCAGGATGGGGAGGGCAGAGTAGACGGACTGGAGGAGATGACTGAGATCAGGAGGGCCAAAGCCAGGAAGGGAATTAAATGCAAAGAAGAGAATTTTAGATTGTGGATGAGCGGGAGCCAAGAAACACATTTGAGCAATTGAGAACATAGAGAGTTTAGGATCAGTCTAAAATGACAAGAATTTGGAGAATGTGGCCCCACAGTCAAGGGAGGAGCTGGAAATGTCATGGTGGGGTCTTAGGCTGTCTTAATGATGGAAAGAGTATGGAGTCTGAACAGGGCACCACAGAAACAGCCCAGTTGAAGCTAAGACTGGGTGTCAAGGTGAAAGCCAGTATTTGTGACAGAGGTCCATGATAACAGAACCTGACATTTCGAGCTGCTCCCAAACAGCCTGGCACCTCTCCATTCAGCTGAAGACCTTCACCCTGACACCCTAACTCAGTGCTACCTGATATCTCTGCATTTTTCCAGTTTCATTCTATTCAACACCACCTACATACTGAAAATGCAGTTCACAGCCCTCACTGCATTTATTCAACTGTTAACCTCAAAGATCAAGAACAAAGCACAGAAGCAGACTTAAGCTCCTTTCTTGCGCTTGCTCCAAAGTTGGCAACTGTGCCTTTTGTTGCTGAGGGCCTGAGCTCAGGAATTCCCTTCCAAAATCTGTCCGACTTTAAGATACTCCATAAAACCTACCTCTCTGAGTTTGATAGCAACCCTCACCCCACCTAAGGTATCTCAGATAAAAGCTTGATTGCTCGTGCTCCTGTGAATGTTTTACCCAATTAAAGACACTCAACAAAAGAAAGTTGTTCATCCATTTGCAAAACTCTTTCTAAATTAAATCAGGCACATGCTTCTCTGGAGTGGAACTGGGGACCCCAGCATTCTGACTGAGACACAATACTCATTAAACCTTGTACTGACTCAGGTTGATGATTACCTCAATCATCTGGATTTTGGTCCTTTCTGCTCTCAGGTTGCTAGCCTAATCGACATGGACAGTCTGTATCCTGTGGACATTTTGAGCCTGCACTCTTCGGAGTTTTGAAGAATGAGAGGTGATCTTATTGAAACATGGAAGACCTCGAAAGAAATTGATTAAGTGGATATTGCTTCCCCTAGTGGGAGAGACTAGAACCAGGGAGCACAGTTTTAAAGTAAGGGGGTCTTGCATTGAAGATAGAGATGAGGATTTATTTTCCCTCAGAGAGTTGTAAGTCTGTGGAATTCTCTTCCCCAGAGTGGTGGAGGCTGCGTTATTCGATTCTTTTTAAGATTTGAGATAAATTCTCCATTGGGAATTGTCAAAGGATATAGGAAATAGACAGAAGAATTGAGTTCAGGCCACTAACAGAATCTGGTGTGTCAAAAATGCAATTTTTTTTTACATAGCTAGTTACGGAGGTGACAGGAAATGTCAGTACTGACATAAAGACAGAGAGAGAAAGAGAAAGCAGGAGAGAGCCAGGAAGAGTGAGGGAAAGAGTGAAAGGAGGGCACGAGAAAGAAAGATCAAGAGAGATTGAGAAATCAAGAAAGTTGAAAAAAATGCCTGTATTTATAAAGCACTTTTCACAGATGGACTCCTTAAAGCACCTTATAGCCAATTAAGTACTTTTTCAAAGTGCAGACACCTTTATAATTTAGGAAATATGGCAGGCAACTTGCACACAGCAACCTCCCACAAACAAAAATATATTAATGAGCACTTGTTTCTGTGACATTGTTTAAGGGATAAATATTGACCAGAACAACTCCCCATCTCTTCTTCAAAGTTGTATCTTTTTCAAACTGATTCTTTCACAGGATCTTTCGAGGACAGCATTCATTGTTCACTCATAGTTATCCTTTGAACTGAGAGACTTGCTTGGTTATTTCAGCGGGTAGTTGGCAGTCAACGACATTGGGTCTGAAGTCACATGCCAGTCAGACCACATAAGGTCGACAGATTTCCTTCTCTAAGAGAGATTGGTGAACCCATATGGGTTTTTATTAATGAGTGGTAGCTGTCATGGATCATCATTACAGACAGTGCTATATTCTCTGTTTAAGTGAATTTAGAAACACCACACTTGTTATGCTGGGATTTGAACCCATAGCATTAACTTCTAGATCACTTGCCCAGTGACATTACCGCTACCCCACCATCTACCCATTGAGCCATGTGAGCTCCTCCGACTATGTGACCCAGATGAAGGGCTCTTGGCCAAACATCTTATTTGAAAGGCAGGACCTTTGACAGTGTAGTTCTCCCACAGCACTGCACTGGAGTGTATGTCTTGTTTCAAGTGCTGAAGTCCTGGAGTGAGATCTGAACCCAGAACCTTATGTGACAGTAATGCTGACAAGCCACAGCAGACACATTAGGGGTGTGCAGTTCCCACAATCGAGAAGCAAGAGTGGCTGTCATGCAAGAGCTGGTACAATATGCACATGGAGACATTGTAACTTCAACAGACCTGTTAATTCCAGCCTATGAACCAAGATGTCTCAGTTCCCTCTCCAAATTTCATTATAGCCCTTTGAATGTACAAATTCATCTTAGTGCTGCTGGTCATTTTACATTTATTGGAGACTTTTGCCTTGAAAATTCACTGTTAAAAATAGAACAAAGGCTTGTGACCAAAGTCCTTGGCATAAACAGAACTAACTGTTTATTATTATTACAATTTACTTTGCCTCTGTGAACTGAAGGAAAAGATTTCCATGAAAGTTAATTATTGAGTTAATTGCCAACACCAATTCCCTGTTTTTCCAACTTCCATAACATCACTTGACTTCACCCCTGTTCATCAACTTTACCAACACGTTTCACCCCAACCGCAAATTCACCTGGGCCATCTCCGACACCTTCCTGCCCTTCCTGGACCTCTCAGTCTCCATCTCCAGTAACCGTCTCAGCACTGACATCTATTTCAAACCCACCGACTCCCATAGCTACCTTGACTACACCTCCTCTCACCCACCCTCCTGTAAGAATGCGATCCCTTACTCTCAATTCCTCTACCTCTGCCACGTTTGCTCCCAAGATGGAGCATTCCACTCCCAGACATCCCAGATGTCCTCCTACTTCAAGGACTGCAATGTCCTCCCTCCGGTGATTCATAATGCCCTTAACTGCATCTCTTGTATTTCCTGCACGTCTGCCCTCAAATCCCCTTTCCCCAACAAAAATAAGGACAGAGTCCCCCTGGTCCTTCCATACCACCCCACCAATCTCCACATCCAGCACACCTGCAATCCGACCTCACCATCAAAGAGATATCTCCACACCCCCCACCCCTATTTGCCTTCCATAGGGACCGCTCACTCTGCGACTCCTTTGTCCACTCCACACTCCCCACTAACCCCACCACACCCGGAACCTTTCCTTGCAACTGCAGGAGGTGCTACACCTGCTCCTACACCACTGCCCCCCCCACCCCCTCCCCCCACCCCTCACCTCCATCCAAGGCCCCAAACAATCTCTCCAAATCCGACAGGGATTCACCTGTACATTCTCCTACCTGGTCTACTGTATCCATTGCTCCCGATGTGGTCTCCTGTACATTGGTGAGACCAAGCACAGCCTCATATTCCACCTCAGGAACTTACAACCCAATGGCCTCAACATAGGATTCACCAGTTTCAAAATCTCCCCACCCCTGGCCTCATCCCATGTACAACCCTCCCTCTCATCCCCGCCTCCTTGACCTGGCACAACCTGTCCATCTTCTTTCTCACCTATCCACCCCACCCTTCCCATGATCTATCTCCACAGCCCCCTACCTGCATCCACCTATCACCATCCTACCTACCTTGCTCCAGCCTCACCCCCTTCCCCTTTTTGTTTCCAAGCTCCCTTTCCCCTCCCCAGTTCTGATGAAGGGTGTAAACCTTAGACCTTGACCTCAAATGATCATGAACTCTCAATAAATAAAAGCAAAATATTGCAAATGTTGGAAATCTGAAAATCACACAGAAAAAATGGCTGGAGGAAATCAGCAGGTCTGGCAGCATCTGTGGAGAGAAAAATAGAGTTAACATTTTGAGTTTGGTATGACTGGAATTTTTCAGTTCTGAAGAAGAAACTTGAAACATTAATTTCTCTAACCTTTTCTGTGTTTGCTGTAATTATCATTACCTCTCCTGTAGTAGTAGGACAGTGCGGGGCAGGAATCTTTCATTTTATCCCCAAGTAATGTTGATCCTCCAAAGACATCCCGGTCCTGGAGTGGGTTGTAGTGCAGTGGAAAAAAGAGAATCGATTGAGAGAATCGAGAATCTGCTGCTTTCTGATAAAATCACAGGAGCTGTAATCTAGTGACACACAGCTTGATTGGAGATCAGACGCCTGCCTAATGGCAGGACTGGTTTGAAACAGAAATATATCAGCTCCCGTGGAGTGACATCAACTATAAAGTTCTGTCCCTCCTCCGCACCCCTTCCCCACAGTACAATTGATTAAAGTTTTTGATTATTTGTAAGGCAGAGATTGTTGACTAACTAGGGAGTTAAAAGTTATCAGCTAAGGGTTGGTAGGTATTTGGGTTGGAGGCTACAATTAGATCGGTCTTAGTCTTTTTCCTTCCTTTATTCATTCGTGGGATATGGGCATTACTGGCTTGGCCAGCATTTATTGCCTAAACCTAATTGCCCAATTAGCACTGCTGCCTCACAACGCCAGGGAGCCATGTTCAATTCCAGCCTCGAGTGACTGTCTGTGTGGAGTTTGCACGTCCTCTCTGTGCTTACGTGGGTTTTCTCCAGGTGTTCTGGTTTTCCGCCACAGTTCAAAGATGTGCAGGTTAGGTGGATCAGCCATAATAAATTGCACATAGTCTCCAGGGTTAGGTGGGTTGGCCTCGCTAAATTGACCATAATCTCCAGGGTTGCGTAGGCTAGGTCGATTAGGCACAGGAAATGGAGGGATCGGGGGTGGGTGTGGTGGTATGCTCTTTGGAGGGTTGGTGTGGACTTGATAGGCCGAATGGCCGGTTTCCACTCTGTAGGGATTCTATGACACCATGCTCCCAATACACCCCCATTTCCTAAATGTGTAACAAGAACAATAAGACATCTTAAAGATAAAGTGATGGGTTGAAAAGTTAAACAACCTAAATTACAAATGATGCAGCTTATGCACCAAACCCCATACCCAACACCTCCCAAAGCCTCCAAACGACATTGGCTCCTGGTCTGAAAACAACTGAATTTTAAAATTTTCATCTTCGTTTTCAAATCTCTCCATGGTCTCATCCCTTTCTATATCTGTAACCTCCGCCAGACTCACAAAACCTTCCAAGGTTTCATTTAATTCTGGCCTCTTGAGCATCCCCAACTTAAACTACACTACCATTGGAGGCAGAGTCCTCAGGTGGGCCTTAATCTCTGGAATGTGTTTATGTTTACAGCTCTTTATTTCCTCCCCCGCTTTATGTTGAATTTTTGAACAACACTTTGGACACTAGCCATACTTATCCCTGCATGCCAGTTAAATTTTCTTGCCTCAGGACTTACTATGTTAAAAGCACTACATAAATACAGGTTACTATGTTAAAGGCACTTTAAAATACAGTGGTTTTTTTGTAGTTTCACAAGATGGTAAGAAACGAAACTGATGTGAAAATTCCTAATGAGAAAATGATCCGTTTGGTTGTCGAACTGGACTCCGACTGTTTTATTCATTTGAAACAAAAGCAATTTCAATCTGGCTACTCCCCAGGACATCTGCAGTCATTGCAACCCTCAGCGATGACCCACATACCTGATCTCAACTGCATCTCAATTATGCTTGCACTCAACATTCCCTGAACTCCCATTTTCGCTGTTAGACACCCCGCAGTGAGTCTGCAACTGCAGCTCCCAAGTCACGCTGTGACAGTAATGAAAAATAAACACAAGCAGGTGGCAGAGAACAGGAGGCTGTGTTTTTTTCCCGAAGAAAAAAATGTTTATCTAACTCTGTGCTGTTCTGTTGGAACTTTTCTGGGATAGAAAGGTTCCTCAGTGATCTACTGGGTTAATCCAGTACCGACACAAAAACAAAAATTGCTGGAAAAAGCTCAGCAGGTCTGACAGCATCTGTGGAGAGAAATCAGAGTTAACGTTTCGGGTCCAGTGACCCTTCCTCAGAACCTTTATTGAGCCTGACATCAGTTTAAATGCCTACCTTCTAATACTGTAAAGCCTTTCATTGATTTTTTTTCTTTATTCATTCATGGGGTGGGGGCGTTGCTGGCCAGGCAGCATTTATTGCCCATCCCTAACTGTTCAGGGGGCAGTTAAGAGTCAACTACATTGCTGTGGGTCTGGAGTCACATGTAGGCCAGACCAGGTAAGCATGGCAGTTTTCTTCCCTAAAGGACAATAGTGAACCTTTCATGGCCTCCCTATGTCTCAAAGTACATTACAACGAAGAGCAGTATTTTTACTTGTTTGTTAATGGGATTTTATATTATAGACTAGGCCAGCTTTTATTGCCTGTCCCTAATTGCCCTTGAGAAGGTGGTGAGCTTCCTTCTTGAACTGCTGCAGTGCATTTGGTGCGAATACATCCTCAATGCTTTTAGGGAGGAAGTTACGTTGAAGTTGTACAGGACCTTAGTGAGGTCTCTTCTGGAGAACTGTGTCCAGTTCTGGTCTCCCTGTTATAGGAAGAATATTATTAAGCTGGAGAGGGTTCAGAAGAGATTTACCAGGATGTTGCTGGGAATGGAGGGTTTGAGTTATAAGGGAGAGGCTGGATAGGTTGGGACTTTTTTCACTGGAGCATAGGAGGTTGAGAGTTATCCTATAGAAGCTTACTAAACAATGGGGGGTATAGATAGATATGGTGAATGGCAGGTGCCCTTTTCCTAGAGTGGGGATTTCAAGAGTAGGGGGCATATTTTAAAGTGAAAGGAGAAAGATTTTAAAAAGACATGAGGGGCAGTTTTTTTACACAGGGAGTGATTTGTGTGTGGAATGAGCTTCCAGAGGAAGTGGTGGATGCAGGTACAGTTACAAGATTTAAAAGATATGTAGATAAGTACATGAATAAGAACTGTTTGGAGCAATATGGGCCAAGTGCAGGCAGGTGGCATTAACTTAGCATGGGATTATGGTAGGCATGGACTGATTGGACTGAAGGATCTGTTTCTGTGCTATATGACTCTATGATTCTATATGTTCAGGATTTTGACCCAATGACAGTGAAGGAACAATGACATATTTCTAAGTAATGATGGTGTGCGGCTTGGTGGGGAACTTGCATCTTCTGCCCCTTGTACTTCCAGGTGGTAGAGGGCACAGGTTTGGAAGGTGCTGTCTAAGGATGCTTGGCGAGTTGTTGCAGTGCATCTTACTGTAGATCAAGCAACTGTTGACACTGTGCATTGGCAATGGAGGTGGCAA
Organism: Rhincodon typus; assembly: GCF_021869965.1. Lineage (NCBI taxonomy): Eukaryota > Metazoa > Chordata > Chondrichthyes > Orectolobiformes > Rhincodontidae > Rhincodon > Rhincodon typus. The sequence continues at coordinate 12,618,004 of NC_063368.1, forward strand.
AAGTAGAAGGTGGCGGATGTGGCCCCAATCAAGCGGACTACTTTGTCCTGGATGGTGTAGAGCTCCTTGAGTGTTGTTGGAACTGTACTCTTCCAGACAAGTGGGGAGTATTCCATCACATTCCTGACTTGTGCCTTGTAGATGGTGGACAGGCTTTAGTCTCTGTTGGAATGTGAGAAATGCGTGTGCAGCAAGTTCCCACAAATGGTATCATGATAACAGTCAGATCATCTGTTCTAGGGATGCTGTTTGAACGATAAACATTGTCCAGGACATCAGGGTATTTCGGACAACCTCCATAATATAGTTGCTGTGGGATCTTTACCTGCACTTGAGAGACCAGACAGGCTCTCACTTCAACATTTCATCTGAAAGACAGCACCTGCGATAGTGCAGAGTTCCCTTTGAACTGCACAGAGACTGCCTCAAGCTGCAGTGGATTTCTCTTCTGTTTCTGTATCTTAGATCTGCGAAAGATCAGAAAAGACACCCCTCTGTGTACACAAACCACATAAAAGAACCTTCCTTTTCCCACTGCAACTGTAAACAGACAACTGCCACAAGCTCAGCCACACATCCATCATAAAGGGCAGCAATCTCCTAGTAATGAGAAGAAAAATGTGCATTCACATAGCACCTTTCACAATTGCAGACCTACAGCCAACAAAGCAGTTTTACTTTTGAAGTATAGTCACTGTTATAGTGTAGGAAATATGCGGCCAATTTGCATACAGCAAGCTTCCTCAAAGAGCACATAATTTGTTTTTGTGACTTCAAATGAGGGATACATTTTGGCTGGGAGAACACTATCAAGGAGAACACCTTTGCTCTGTATCAAAATAACACCATGGGATCTCTGAAAGGGCAGGCACAAGCTTGTTTTAAGACTCATCTGAATGGCAATACTGCCAACAATACAGTACTCCTTCCATACAGCACTGGATCATCAGTTTGGCTTGTTGCACTCAAGGCCCACAGCAGGACTTGAACGCATGATCTTCCGGCTCAGATGCAAGAGGTGACCAAACATGCTGTGTGATCACAAAGGCTGCTGCCCAGGGTGTGAAGGAAGTTGGCACTGTGATGGCATCAGCAGGTCACAAAATGTTCAGGGCTGGGAACATTACCCCAAGTTGAGCGAGACCTTGTTTAATGGGCAATGCTTAAGGAACCATAATCCAGCGTGAGATTTATCATCAGATAATGAGTAAAAAGAGTGAGAGACGGGGAGAGAGAAAACAACACAAACATCTTGCCAGTTAGAAAACAACAATTCAAAGTGTTGAAACATGCTCAGACACATATCCCTTTCAGACTGTATACAAGGAAGTGCAGTTCTTTGCCTTTTTGAACAGATCCATTAACCCAACCCAGCAACAAAAAAATTGCATTCATAAAGCACCTTTGCAGTGCAAATCCCACGGCGTTTCACAGGAGTACTATTAATCAACATTTGACAGTGAGTCACAAAAGAAGATATTAGCGCAGGTATCCAAATGCTCATTCAGTACAGGTACCTTTCTGAGGAGCTTCTTAGAGGGGGAGAGTGAGGTGGAAGGTGTTTTGGGAGGAAATTTCAGAGCTCAGGAGTCCAGACAAACAAAGGCTCAGCCATCGATGGCAAAACAAACACATTGCGCAAAAAATGGAGGAGAACGGATGTCTCAGAGGCCAAAGAGTGTGGAGGCCATTGCAGAAACAGGGTAGGTCTGAAACCATAAAGGGATTTGAATAAAAGAGTGAGGACTTTAACATCAAGGTATAGTCTGTGGGAGTCGATGCTGGTTTAGGGAGGGCAGACACTACTTTGTCTCATTTGTTTTATGTAGGCACAGCTTGCCATGCCAGTTAGTCTGGATTTTATGAGTTGAACAGGTACTTTGATCCCCCAGGTGTATTAACTGCAACAGGGAAAGATGGGAGCATTCACGTCAGGAACCTTTCACAAAATTTACTTCAGCAAAGAGATCAGAGGAGTGCACCGAACTGCACGTCTATTCCACACTTTAAGGTAAGGTTGTGTCTCTGCCTGTATCTCACTGTTGCTGTCTGTCTTGAACACTCACAAGAACCCACAGCAAGACCAGCCTTTGGGAACGCAGCGAAGGAGAATCATTACAGCATGTTAAATTTAGAAACTTTTACGTGAATCCTGACCACAAGTAAGAAGGTATGTACAGAATGCTTTGACTCTCTCATGAAATATTTATATCAGTTGTTATCTCTGATGAGTGCCAGCAAAAGCTTGGGCTCCCAGTGGAAGAAGCTTTTAATTACTTTCCTGTTTTGTTGTTGATTCGAACTAAAAGCTTCCCATGTTATCACAAGCTGTGGAAACTGACCCAGCTGAAAGCAAATGATAGGATATCAGTGTATTTACTAATGGCACCAGGCAATGTGTCTCTCTTGCTCCTTTATGCAGGTTGTGTGTCTATACTCCAGGTCTGCATAGTCAGAATTATTTTTACACCATGGTACTGAGGGAGTACTGTATGGTTGGAGATGGCGTCTGTTGGATGACACCTTCTTGGCCAGATACAGTGAGAATCCTGTGGCACTATTTCAAGAAAATTCAGGGGAGGTCTCCCTAGTCAAGTTATCCCTTGGTCAGCATCACTAAAACATACATGATCACTATCGTGCGGCTCTTTGTGGGATCTTCCTGAGTGCAAATCACCAGCCGGCTTTCCTACCTTGCAGCAATTCCTGCAGTTCAGATTACGTCATTGTCTATCGGGAGCTTTGAGAATTTCCTGAGGTTAAGAAAGGTGCTATATAAATGCAAGTCCTTTCTTTCTCACCATCCAGTGCAATGCCACACTATACTGAGATATGGCGTATCATAGGTTGATTCTCTGTCAGCTAGTTCAGATTTTGATTACTGTCCAGCAACCTCCTGAAACTATGGCATAGATTTAAGGTAAAAGGTGGGAGGCATAGAGTTTAAGAGGATGGGTGTTAGGCTGGAACTATATAAAAAGTTGGTCAGGCCACAGCTAGAGTATTGTGTGCAGTTCTGGAATCCACATCATCAGAGGGATGTGGTTGCACTGGAAAGGGTGCAGAAGAGATTTACCAGGGGGTTGCCTGGGCTGGAGTGTTTTAGTTATGAAGAGAGATTGGATAGACTGGGGCTGTTTTCCTTGGAGCAGAGGAGACTGGAGCATAGGAACATGATTGAGATGCATAAAATTACGACAAGCACAGACAGCGTAGACAAGAAGAAATGTTTCCACTTGATGGAAGGATTTAGTGACGAGGGGACATGGATTTAAGGTAAGGGGTAGGAGGTTTTGAGGGAATGTGAGGAACATTTTGTTCACTCAGAGGGTGGTGGATATCTTGATCTCACTGTCTGCAAGGGTGGTAGAGACAGAAACCCTCATAACATTTAATAAGTTTTTAGATGTGCACATGCAATACCAAGGCATGCAAGGCAATGGAAAATGAGAATAGAATAGTTTGGTAGTCACTTTTAAATGGCGTAGAATCAATGGGCCGAAGGGGGTTTTCCTGTGCTACAGATCTCTATGATGCTATGAATCTAAATGCTGGTCAGATGAGGCCAGTTTGGGATCACCTATAAACCGTACCCTGATTAAACAGCATGATGACATGATGGGCTAGGATTGCACATGAAGAATGCATACTGACACAATCTCTGTGGAATGCACTGCCGGCAGTGGTAGTGGAGTCAGATATTTTAGAGACTTTTAAGTGACTCTTGGATAGGTATGTGGAGGATAGCAAAATGTAGGGTATGCAGGGTAGCTTGATCTTAATAGGATAATAGGTCGGCACAACATCGTGGGCCGAAGGGCCTGTACTGTGCTGTACTGTTCTATGTTCTATGTTCTGTGTTCTCTCTGAAGGTTGGACAATGCCCCTACAACTGGATCCCTGATCCCACCACCCCCGGTCAAATTGAGGGAAAAAAATTTGAGTTTTGGTGCACTTCCAGCCTCAGCAGTGGAGGGGAAAATGAGTTACATACGTTGTAAAGTTCCTGAAGGTCAAAGTACACTCGGCACTGTGCCAGTGTGACATTCCTACTTTTCGCCTTAATTCGTTCATGGGATGTTGCTACCACTGGCATGGCCAGCATTTATAACCCATCTCTAATTACCTTTGGAGTAGGACTTCCCAGACGGCAGATAGGAGGCAGCTATACTGCTGTGGTCCTGGAGTTACAAATGGGCTAGACCAGGTAAGGATGGTAGATTTCCTTCCCTGATGAGTATTAGTAAACTAGATGGGATCTTGCAACAGTAGCTTAATCTTCCAGATTTGTTAATTGAATATAAAAGTCTAACACAGTGGGATTTGAACACACGTTCCCAAGGTACGAGCTTGAGCCAGTGATTTACTAGCCTGGTGACATTACCAAGATACCAGGAGCTGCTACTGCCCACAGCACTTAAGCTGACAATTCTCAATGGGATGTCACCATATGAATGTCAATTATGAACCAAGTTATGTATCTTAGAAGTAGGAGCAGGGCTAAGCAAACCCATCTCACAGTGAAAGTCTTCAGGGAGAAAAGATTTTATTCATGTTAGTGTTGACTGGATTCAAACACAGAGGAGGAAGGGAAATTTGTACAGGGTTCAACAGAGTGGATGCAGAATGGTTGTTGCTGCTCATTGTTTGGGGGGAAAGGGATTTAGATCCTAAGGGACACGGTCTCAGAATAAAAGGAGAGCATTTAGGATAGAGATAAGGAGGAATTCCTTCACTCAGAGGGTGGTGAACCTTTGGAATTCTATACTTCAGAGTGTTGAAGGCTTAGTCATTGATTTGGAAGTCATTAAGAACCCAAAAACCCAACAAAATCTGCTATTTCTGTAAGTTTCAATCCCATCTCCCCTCATCCTTCTAAACTCCACCAAGTACAGACCCACAATCCTCAGTTGCTCCTCATATGACAAGCCCTTCATTCCCCGGATCATTTTTGTAAACCTTCTCTGGAACCCCCTCCACCACCAGCACATCCTTCCTTAGATATAGGGCTCAAAACTGCTTTCAATGTTCCAAATGTGGTCTGACCAGAGTCTCATGCAGCCTCAGCAGTACATCCCTGCTCTTGTATCCTCTTGAATGAATGCTAACATTGCATTTGCCTTCCTAACTACCTGCACGTTAACTTTAAGAAAATCCCAAACTAGGACTCCCAATCCCTTAGTGCTTAGATTTCCAAAGTCTTTCACAGTTTAGAAAATAGTCTACACCTCTATTTTTCCTTCCAAAGTGCTCAACAGACCAAATGGCCTCTGCCAGCTCCTACGTTTTAAGTCCCAATGCAACTTCTTTAGAGCTCTTGCACAGTAGGACTGAATAAGAAGAGTGACTGTCCTGTATTTGTATAGTGCCTTTCAGACCTTGGAGCATCCCAAAACATTTTGAAGGCCACTGAAGTAGTTTCAAAGAACAGGTTGAAACCTGCGGCAGAAGGAGTGGGGTAGCGGGGAATACAAAGGATGAAACTTTTTGCAGAAAAGATCAGAAAATTTGTAAGTTTAGCAAACAGCTTTCAATTTGATTTGGTTTTGTGTCATCACTGTAGTTGCTTCATGACTAATTCTGCCACTTAACTGATGTTGCCTCAGGCTCCATTAGGTACACAGCACTGTAGGTCTTTCTTTTCCATATTGCCACGAAAAACAGATAGGAGCCATGACATTTAGAAACAAATTCACAAAATGGGAAAAACAAAACAATTATTGATGGGGTGCTTGCAGCATTGAAGCTAGCAGATAATGCTGGATCCCAAAGCGTATTAAAGCTGAGCTCCTTGACGTGTTTGATGTGGAATTTAACCATCACTGGGAATTGCTTTGAGTCATGCGTGCTGCCTGGGCTGAAATCCACTTTCTGAAGAAGGGTCTAGGCCCAAAACGTCAGCCTTCCTGCTCCTCTGATGCTGCTTGGCCTGCTGTGTTCATCCAGCTCTGCACCTTGTTATATCTGAAATTCACCCTCTCATTTTGTAAATGTTAAGCAGGGAGGCACCACAACCTTTGATGTGAGCCCCAGGCACTATTACTTGCCTTATAACCTTTACGTTGCTGATCTTCAGAAACGACTGGCTGACTTTGGGGCAGAACTTGCACATTTACTATCTCTGTTTTCCCCTGGCAAGGCTGGAGGTTCACCAGTCCCATTTGAGTGCAAAATCCTGGCTGACTCTCCTGGTGCAGAGCTGTGGGGGTGCTGCATTGTTGGAGGCCCAGTCTTTTCAGATGAGACTTTAAAGCAGATCATGTAAAAAATCATATGGGGACTATTTTATAGAGGACTTCTTTCTTGTGTCCTGGTTAATATTTACCACCACTCCAACCCAAAGACACATTATTCCCCCAAACATTCAGTTGAAAATAAATTATCTGGTTATCATACTCTGCTGATTGTGGGATATTTCTGTGTGTAAATTTGTTGTGGTGTTTCTTCCATTACAACAGCAACTACAATGGCAGCAGAACATACCATTTACAAGACGTACTGCAGAAATTCACCAAGGCTCCTCAGACAGCACCTTCCAAACCCATGACCACAGCCTCCTGGAAGGACAAGGGCAGCAGATACATGGGAACACCACTACCCACAATTTCCCCTCCAAGACACTCACTGTCCTGGAAATATATTGCCGTTCCTTCACTGTTGCTGGGTCAAAATCCTGGAATTCCTTCCTTAAGGGCATTGTGGGTTAACCGACAGCACATGGACTGTGGCAGTTCAAGAAGGCAGCTCATCCCCTACTTTCTCATGGGTAATTAGGGACAGGCAATAAATCCTGTCCCAGTCAGTGACGCCCAGACCCCATAAATGTGTAAAAATAAATACTTCAAACCTGTTGTAAAAAAAACACCACAGATGCCAGAAATCTAACATAAGCACAGAAAGTATGGAAGTGCTCAGCAGTTCAGACAGCATCCATAGAGAGAGAAACAGAGTTAATGTTTCACATCTGTGATTTTTCATCAAAATTGCAGTTCTGGTCAGAGGTATGTGATCTGATGCATTAACCCCGTTTCTCTTTGCACAGAAGCTGCTGAGTATTTCCAGCACTTTCTATTTTTTTACTTCTAAACCATGTGACTGGCTTTGAATCTCTGAGACGTCTAAGGTAATGAAAGATGCTTTATTGATGTAAGTTGATAATGCTGTAATACAGCAATTGTATTGCATTTTAAGGCAAACGTAAGACTTCAGGGGCTTGTGGCTGAAAGTCTGAACTGGCTTTAGTGCTTAAATATTATAAATAATACATCAATTTGATGTTAAATAATGAATACACTCTCTATTACCACTGTACCTTGGGATAAAACCTCCGAGCTCTCTCTTTGTTTTTCTGTTTCAGGTTTAGGTTTGTGACAGGAGTGAGTGGTATCGTGGAGTAAGGGGGTGAGGTGGGGACGATAAGGATGGCTGTCAAACCACACGGCTCCCTGCTGAAGAAACACAGCCAGACTGACCTGGTCAGCCGGCTGAAGAGTAGGAAAATCCTTGGAGTCGGAGGTGAAGATGATGAGGGTGAAGTCCACCGATCAAAGGTAATGCTGCCTTCTCAAAGGCAAAATTGGATTTTAGACGAGATGAGCTATTGGCCTTTGGCCCTGCACTCCTCAGGTCTGACCGTGGGATTGAACTGTTTTTATCCCTCTCTGTGAGGATCCCAGATATCAGTGCAGCCAGTCTCAGTCCAGCTCCTGGTGGCGTGAGCCCAGAGCACTGAGCTATCTCTACTCTGCACTAGACTGGTATCTCCCTCAGATAGAATCACACCTGAGCTCCTCACAGCTTCACAGAATGGATACTGCTCTGAAAGAGGCCATTCTGCCCACTCATGTCTGGGCTGGCTCTCCAAATAAGCAATGCCATTCCCCTCCTTCTTCCCTGCACCTTCTTCCTTTTCAGAGAATAATCCGATTTCTGCTTCAATGTGTCGATTGAGAAGGAAAAGACCTGTGATTTCAAGGGACTTGTGGTGCTGTGGTAGTGTCCCTGCATCAGGTCCAGAGGGTGTATGTTCATATCCCATCTACCCCAGTCATGCAACATAGCATGTCTGAATGTGTTGATTAGAAGAATTGGGGTTTGCCTTTGCATTATTTCTCTTTCAACACCATGTTGATTTCACCCCTCCCTTGTTTTCCCCGCCTTTTTATGTTTTGTCATATTGTTTTGTATTTTAATTAATTAATTTGATGGTGGTTCTAAAAAGAACAAACAGTTGGTACTTTTTCAAAGCTTTTAGAGAGAGGTGGACTCCACACAAGCTGGGGTTTATTATTTTCCCCACTGACTCCATTTTGATTTAGTCCCTCCCTCATTTCCTCCCCTTGTTGTTTCGATTTCTGTTACTGCTATGTTGGCAATGTGGACATCCCCCAGCATGAGACTTGGCTTCTACATAGGCAAAGGATCCAGAAGGGAGGGATGAAACTACTGCTTGAACTGATCTATAACAATAATAGGGTTGTAATCTCTGAAAGTCTTCTATAGCCTGAATCAATACATAAACATCTGCTTATCAAGCATTGCTATGAGAAAAGTATTGCTATATCTCCGTTGTTTCTTTTGCCAGTTACTTAAACCTGTGGCCTCCCATTCTTAATCCTTGTATTAATGGGAACTGTTTTACCTCTGTCTAATCTATCTAGACCCCTCAGTCTGGGTAAACTATTCAGCCCCCGTTTCCTGAGCCTGTTCTATGCCTTTTACCAAAATCATGACTGATCTGCACCTTAAGTCCATGCACCCAACTTGGCTCCATCTCCTTTAATATGCTCAGGCTAGCAAACCTCCATCGATCCCAGATTTAAAATGATTGATTGACCCAACATTTATTTTTCTTTGTGGAAAAGAATTCCACCCTTCAACCACCCTTTCCATTTACTAACTTCTCGCCTTAACAGCCTGACCCCAGTCTTTGTTTACCCACTCCATTCTGAGCTGACCCTCATTATTGCAACAGGTCACCGTCTATATCCCCCATCAAATTCTTACAAAATTTGATAAGCCACAGTCAAATCACTCAGGCTAAGGAATAACCCTGGTCTCATTGCTGAATCCTTGGACCCACAGTTATGTTCTGATGAATCAATATTACATCTCCTTCCAAGATTGATTTATCCTTCAAAGACACATTGTTCTAAATTTACATTGCACTCCAGTACTCGTTGTGTTTTAACTATGGCTTTGTACAGCTGTCACCAAAATCTTCGCCTAATTTACATTCCAGCCTTTTAGTTAAAAAGACAAATTCCATTAGCCATTTTAATTTTTTCTCTGTTTTTGTACCTCACTGCTACCTTTTAATGAACTATATATGCAGATTCTCCTATCTCATTAGACCTCCACTGATCTTTGCTCTTTATCATTTCATTGATGCTTAGATCTATCCCCTCATTTTTCATCCAAAATGAATCAACTCATGCTGGTGAAATCCATCTGTCACACAATCGCCCACTCACCTAATCTTTCATAACCCTATTGCAGTCTTATGCTTCTGTCTGCACTAGTTACATAGAAACGTAGAAGATAGGAGCAGGAGGAGGCCATTTGGCCCTTCAAACCTGCTTTGCCGTTCTTTATGATCATGGCTGATTGTCCAACTCAATAGTCTAATCCTGCTTTCTCCCCATAACCTTTGATCCCATGCACCCCAAGTGTTATATCTAGTTGCCGCTTGAAAACATTCAATGTTTTGGCATCAACTACTTCCTGTGGTAAGGAATTCCACAGGCTCCCCACTCTTTGGGTGAAGAAATGTCTCCTCATCTCTGTCCTAAATCATCTAACCCAAATCCAAGTACCATGACCTCTGGTTCTGGACACAACCACCATCGGAAACATCCTCCCTGCATCTACCCTGTCCAGTCCTGTTAGAATTTTATAAGTCTCTGTGAGATCCCCCCTCATTCGTCTGACCCCTAGCAAAAATAATCCTAACCTAGTCAATGTCTCCTCATACATCAGACCCGCCATCCCTGGAATCAGCCTGGTAAACCTTCGCTGCACTTGCTTGAGAGCAAGAGCTCCATTAATCTTAGCATCACGACTGAGCCACATCATTAGGAAGTATAGGGGTAGTTTAACTCTGCATGTAACCATGCTGTACCTTACTTAACATCAATTCATGTTGATAATTGGGTTACCAAAGAAAACAGTACTACTTTCTCTAGAATTACCAACCCTTGTCTCATTAAGCAAAACATTTAATGTTTACAAAAAAACTTTAAATCCTTAGAATCCCTACAGTGTGGAAATTGGCTATTCATTTTAACAAGTTCACACTGATGCTCCATCCAGACTTGCCCCCCTACCCTATCCCTGTAATCCTGCATTTCCCATGCTAATCCACCTGACCTGCACATCTTTGGACTGTGGGAGGAAACCCATGCAGGGAGAATGTACAAATTCGACACAGACAAATTCCGCCCAAAGGTGGAACTGAACCAGGGTCCCTGGCGCTGTGAGGCAGCAGTGCTAGCCATTGTGTCACCCCATTGCTTGATATAAGAAATAAAAGCTAGGTTCCTTTTGAAAGAGATAAAAGGTCTGTGAGAAAAAGCAATGAACTGGGTGAACTGTGCAATCTGCCCAAAGGGTTTCACAAATAGTACAAACTGTTATTCTTTTTCTAAATGCAGCAGAAGGTTATTTGTTTGTGCAAGTTTGGAATGTTTCTGTGCGTGAGCAGACGAATTTATGCAAGTGTCCATGCGTGTCCGCACCAGTGACAGTGTGAACATACCCTCTTGCTCCTTATATATGTAAGAATGCCTTGGGATTTTCCTTAATCCCATTTGCCAAGACATTTCAAGGTCCCTTTTATCCCTCCTAATGTCTACTTTAAAAGCGGAAGTTGGCAACAAACATGCCCTATGGTGAGCAATAATGCAGATCACCTCATACAAGTCCACAGTGCCTGAAAGCAGCAACACAACTGGATAAGATGGTCAAGAAGGCATATAGCATGCTTGCCTTCATCAATTGGGGCAGAGAATATAAAAGTGTGTAAGTCAGTTTCCAGCTGTATAGAACTTTAGTTGGGCCACCTTTGGAATATTGTGCACAGCTCTAGTCATTACGCTACCAGAAGAATATAGAGATTTTGGAGAGGGTACAGAAATGGTTTACCAGGATATTGCCTGGTTTGCGGGGTTTCAGCAATGAGGAGAGATTGGACACTCTTGGTTTGTTTTCACTTGAACATTGAAGGATGAGGGGAGACCTGATAGAAATTTACGAAATTACAAGAGGCATGGATAGAATAGATAGTTGGAATCCATTGGGTAGAAAAGTCAATTACTAGGGAACATAGGTTCAAGGTAAAAGGGCGTAAGTTTAAAGAAGATGAGAGTCATAGAGTCTTAGAGTTTATACAGCACAGAAACAGACCCTTTGGTCCAATTCATCCACGCCAACCAGATATCTTAAATTAATCTAGTCCCATTTGCCAGCATTTGGCCCATATCGCCCTAAACCCTTCCTATTCATATACTCATCTGGACGTCTTTTAAATGTTGTAATTGTATCAGCCTCCACCACCTCCTCTGCAGCTTGTTCCAGACATGCACCATCCTCTGCATGAAAATATTGCCCCTTAGGTCCCTTTTAAATCTTTCCCCTCTCACCTTAAACTTATATCCTCTAGTTTTGGACACCCCCACCCCAGGTAAAAGACCTTGGCTATTAACCCTATCCATATCCCTCATGATTTAACAAACCTCTACATGTCACACCCCAGCCTCCGACACTCCAGGGAAAATATCCCCAGTCTATTCAGCCTCTCCCTATAGCTCAAACCCTCCAACTCTGGTAACATCCTTGTAAATCTTTTCTGAACCCTTTCAAGTTTCACAACATCCTTCCTACAGCAGGGAGACCAGAATTGCATGCAGTATTCCAAAAGTGGTCTAACCAATGTCCTGTACAGCCACAACGTGACCTCCCAACTCCTATGTTCAATGCACTGACCAATAAAGCCAAGTTTACTAAACACCTTCTTCACTATCCTATCTAACTGTGACTCCACTTTTAGGGAACTATGAACCTGCACTCCAAGGTCTCTTTGTTCAGTAACACTCCTTCCCAGGACCTTCCCATTAAGTGTATAACACCTGCCCTGGTTTGCCTTTCCAAAATGCAGCACCTCACGTTTATCTATATTAAACTCCATCTGCCACTCCTCGGCTCATTGGCCCATCTGATCAAGATCGCGTTATACTCTGAGGTAACTTTCTTTGCTGTCCACTGGTGTCACTTGCAAACTTACCAACCATACCACCGATGTTCACATCAAAATCATTTATATAAATGATGAAAAGCAATGGACCCAGCACCGATCCTTGTGGCACACCGCTGGTCTGGTCACAGGCTTCCAGGCAGAAAAGCAACCGTCACCACCACCTTCTGTCTCCTACCTTCAAGCAAGTGCATATCATATCTCAATAGTTAGTTCTCCCTGTATTCCATGTGATCTAACCTTGCTAACCAGTCTACCAAGAGGAACCTTGTTGAACGCCTCACTGAAGTCCATATAAATATCGTACACTGCTCTGCCTTCACCAATCCTCTTTGTTACTTCTTCAAAATACTCAAGTTTGTGAGACACGATTTCCCACACACAAAGCCAAGTTGAGTATACCTAATCAGTCCTGCCTTTCCAAATACATATAAATCCTGTACCTCAGGATCCCTTCCAACAACTTGCCCACCACCTATGTCAGGCTCATCGGTCTATAGTTCTCTGGCTTTTCCTTATCACCTTTCTTAAATAGTGACACCACTTAGCCAACATGCAGTCTTCTAGCACCTCACCTGTGGCTATCAATGATACAAATATCTCAGTGAGGGTCACATGTCCCTAACGTCCCTAGCTTCCTACAGAGTTTTAGGGTACACCTGATCAGGTCTCGGGGATTTATCACCTTTATGCATTTTAAGACGCCCATTACCTCCTTCTCTGTAATATGGACATTTTTCATGATGTCACAATTCATTTCCCCATTTTTTTTTAGCTTCCATATCTTTCTCCACAGTAAACACTGATGCAAAATACTTTTCAGTATCTCCCCCATCTCCTGCAGTTCCACACACTGATCTTCAAGGGATCCTATTCTCTCCCTAGTTACCCTTTTGTCTTTAATATATTTGTAGAATCCCTTTGGATTCTTCTTAACCATATTTGTCAAAGCTACCTCATGTCCCCTTTTTGCCAACCTGATTTCCCTCTTAAGTATACTCCCACTGCCTTTATAGTCTTTTAGAGAATCACTCGATTTCTGCTGACTATATCTGACATATGCTTCATTCTTATTCTTGACCAAAACCTAATTTCTCCAGTCATCTAGCATTCCCTACACCTACCAGACTTGCCCTTCACCCTAACAGAAACAAACTGTCTCTGGGCTCTCGTTATCTCGTTTTTTGAAGGCTTCCCATTTTCACACCGTCCTTTTACCTGCAAACATCCGCCCCAATCAACTTTTGAAAGTTCTTGCCTAGTACTGTCAAAATTGGCCTTCCTCCAAATTAGAACTTTAACTTTTAGATCCACCTGTGGCAAGAGAAACAAAGTAAAGTTTCTCTTTAATTTTCTTGCTTAACAGAGGCTGCCTAGCCTGTTGTATATTCGCTTCATTTCAAACTTCCAGCACCCACAGGGTTTTGTTACATTTTTGCAGTCTCATTCGCACTTTTAAAGAAGTAGATCAAACTTCCAAATGTCAAAATTGAATTTCAGCTTCAGAAATACTTACCAGAATCCCCAAATGCATCAAACTTTTTGTAGATCCTGTGGACTTTTAGCAAACACTGGCATGGGATCTGCTCCGGGCTCTGGCTGGAAGCCAGTTTTTTACACAGAGGGCGGTACATGCCTGGAATGCATTGCCAGAGGAGGCAGTGGAGGTGGATATATAGCAACATTTAGGAGGCATCTTGACAGATAGATATATAGGCAGGGAATTGAAGGAAATGGACTGCTTAGAGGCAAAGGGATTTTTTGTTTAGAAAGGCATCATGTGTTGGCGCAGTCTTGGTGTGCCAATTGGCCTGTTCCTGTGCTGTATTGTTCTTTGTTCTTTGACAATGTTAGAGAGGAGGACCTGGATTTTATGTCTCATTCATTTGAGATTCTAAACTGTCCTCCCACCAAGCCCACATCACACCATCGTTGTGGGTGGTGCTTAAAGTGCCCCTTTCAGACCCTTACACCCTTCTGCCACACCTTACAGGATTATACTTTTATCATTGTTCTCAAGATGTGGCCATTACTGGCAAGGCTGGCATTTATTGTCCATTCTTGATTTCCCAAAGAGAACATGGCAATAATCAGCCTTTAATCATATGCCATGATTGTGAACTGCTGTCACTGCTCAAAATATGATTTCATGGACAACCTGTAGGGCCTTTGTTTGGCCAGCCTTCAACACAATACTGATGAATGCTGAGACATATTTGATCTCTCTTCTGCTTCTGTCGTATTTGGTTGAGTTGATTATGACTTTCAGACCACTGTCTCCCATTGACAGCATGAAACATACTTCTTTGGCCAATATAGTTAATCTCAATGTATTCTACTTTCAGTGTGGATTCCATCATGAGCATAGCTGCGTGAAATCTTTCATCAGCTGTTGCTCCATGACCAGCTGATCCTTAACTGAATATTCCTTGATCTGTTGTTCCATGATTGCCTGTTCCTGAAACAGTTGTCTCTTGACCGTATCTAGTTTTATACCTTACATCATTTGAAGAAGACCAAAGTCTAAACACGCATTCATATAGTATTATTATTGTTGTTTCATTATTATTTATGGAATATGTATAAGTTCTCTGCTATGTGATGCCCTTTGTGTTGAGAGTAACTTGTAGCATATCTTAATCTGAGCTGCTATATCTCCCTGATTATGTAGTCAACTGTAGACAGTATGCTTTCAACCATGTTTCACTATCTGATAATACAGTGACACTGGCACCAGCATTAATCTTGAAATTAGTGAGGTGCCCATTGATATAAATACCCTTTTGTCAAAGGTACTGGTCTAGATCACCTATTTCCTCCTAGGGACACTTTAGATATTTCTTCAATTGTAGATTGTTCTATATAATTAACTTATTTGTGACTTCTTGCTTTTTTGATTATGCCTACTTCAGCAGATTCTCTGAAAGTAACCTTTTCTATTGAAGATAAAGTATTCCTTTCCAATATTTTAGTGCTGCTTGTGACTGTGAAGTTTTCTTGCTCCATTGCATTGACAATTACCTTTAGTTTCTGATCTTTTCTGATCTTACAAGTGTGTCTCTTGTAGCTGTACGCACATTAAGAATTGAATGGATTCTGCTGACCTCCTGCGGTAAAGATGATCCTTTGCTTTTTATGTTCATCTGTGCTGCTTCCAGACTTTGACTTCACACACCATCTGAATGGCTTTCACTAGAATCAAATCTTCTTCTGACTGTAATAAATCTGACCAAGAGTCATTAGAAATTCTAACAATAAATTAGTCTCTTTTTAATTCTGTTTTTAAATCACAATTTCTACATTAATGTTGAGATTATTAATTAAATTATCCATGGAGTTTTCTGAATTCTGAGCACTTCTCTTTAATCTAGCTCTTTTAAGAATTTTATTTGTTCTGAGGTAAAAATAATTGTCAAACGCTTTCAGTATTTCTTCATAAGTATCTGTTGTTTCATTTACATCTTGGCAAGCTATAATGTTATTGGCTATACTCCCAATTGTATATAGAAGTATATGAGCTTGTTCAACTTCTGATATAGTAACAAACTTAGAATTTTCTTAAGAAATGTTTTCTCTAAGGTGTCCAATTCAGTGTTTCATTTGGCCCATCTCTGAAATCCTCCTGGCAATATTATTTCTGATGCCATGCTTTCCTAATTATTTATTCTCCTGGCTTAAAAGGTTTTTAATTTTGCAATAATAGCAGGGCTGTTGATCTCCACCACTTCTGGAGGGCTTCCCCTATTTTTGTGGTCAAAATTCCTGCCTTTTTTTGTCACTTCACTGGTTGAATCTTACTGTTTTCAGCCTAAATAAAGGTTCCTAGTTCCTTAAACTCTTTATTGGATGTTTCCCATTGCCTGGAGCTTTAGTAACAAATTCTGCTTCCATCAGTTTTTTGTTCTGGCTGATTCCTGCTGTCTATGGCTTTAATAATAATCCCTATTTCTTTCATGGGGTTTTTCCAAAATAATTTCCAGTGTCTGTGATTTCAATAAATGTATCCTGCCTTTAGCACGGTTGTAATAATGAATGGCATGTCTGGTCTACAGCCTTAATAAAATCTCCTAAGTTTGTTTATCCATTAAACCTTGTCTGCTCAGGCTTTGGATATGCCCCTTTATCACTTTAATTGTGGCTTCATGACATCCCTGGGTCCATATAAAATCATCATTGTCAGTGGTGCTTAAGGCACACCTAACCCTTACATCTCTTATATAACACCTCACAGGATGCTATTTTTAGAGTTGATCTTTGGATGTCAACATTAATAGCAATATTGGCATTAATTGTCCATCCTTTCTTTGAGAGGTGATATTGAGACTTCTTAAAATTCTGCAGTGGCAGTAGTTTGATACAACTAAGATCTTTCGCTAAGCCCTTGAGGGACATTCAGGGATCAGTCATGTCATGTACATAATCCAACTGGTTTAATATTTTTTCATTTTCTCTCACAGATCAGCCAGATGTTGGGAAATGAATTCAAGTTTGCTCTTCATGAGCCGTTTGGACTCAGGTAATGAATTAAAAATGATCAAACCTCAACATTTAAACTCAAATGAAAAAATAAATGACTGTATTGCAGAACAGCCCTTTCAACAGCACAACGCTCTTGCAGTGCAAACCCTCAAACAGTGCAGTACTCTCGCAGTACTGCCCCTTCAACAGTGCAGTGCTGCCTCAATATTGTCCCTCCAACAATGCAATGCTCCCTCAGTATCACCGCTCTGATTCTGCAGCATTCCTGCAATACTGATCTTCTGACAGTGCAGCGCTCACTCAGAACTGCCCTTCAACAATACAGTGCTTTCTCAGTACTGACTCTCTGATGGGGAACACTGTTGCAGTATAGACCTTCCAACAGTGCAGCGCTCTTGCCATACAGACTCTCCAACAGCATGACACTCTCACATTACTGCCCCATTGACAGTGCAGCATTCTCTTACTACTGATTCTTCAACGGTCCAGCATTCCCTCAGTACTGACCTTCTGACAGTGCAGCACAGCTGAGGTTACCCATAAAGGACTCTCCTTCTCAAACTCTCCCCTTGCCTGAGGTGTGGTGACTCTTAAGCCACCACCATCTCACTCTAATGAGAGAGCAGCACTATGGTCTGGTAAAATGATGGTAGCTCCAGCTTTATCCTAATTCTGTCAGTAAATGCATATTAGTGTCGGTCTGACTTTTGTGCCCAAGTCTTTGGAATGAGATTTCATCCCACAAGCTTCTGATTCAGATGGGATGCAGTATCAACTCAGTACCAACCCAGGTCAGTAACAGTGTTTGAGTTGTTTTTGTATTAAATTACTGCTTAAGGCACAGTAAGTTTCCGCCAAACAGAAAACTATGCCCTTACATTTCGCAGAAATGTTTTTTAACCCTGAAGCAAGTCTGACACCTTGATCTGTTTATAGATAATAACAAAAGCAGAGGCTGATACCTCTGATACATTCTCCACACAGTATATCATAGAAATGTACAGCACAGAAGCGGGCCATTCAGCCCATATATTTGTGCCTGTCTCACAATCTCCAATTTGCAAACACAAAATGACCGTTCCTTTAAAGTGTAGCTAGCAGCAATCTAGGGTGAAATTTTAAGTCCCACCATGAGTGAGCTGGAAGGTGGGTTTAGGAGATGGGGTAACATTGCAAAGTGGATGCCGTAGGAATAGGCTGTTGCCTTCTCACCTCCACTGGGATTTTACCAGATGGGGTGGATGTCACAGCCTCATCTGATTAATGGCCCACTCTCTTGTTAAATCATTGTGGGGTCGACCCAGTCAAAGCAAACACAGTCCTGAGGTTTCTGACCAGAGGTAGAGTTACAACCTTTGCATAAAACTCTAAAACCAGGTTTAATTCTGAATATTTGAAAGAAAGGACATTCTACAATATGAAACAAGACTGAATTTCAAGTTCCCTATAACTCTACAGAATAAAAATACTCCATACAGCTACCTTCCCTAAATGACAGAGGGTTCAGAATAGATTTACCAGCATGTTGCCAGGAATGGAGGGTTTGAGTTAAAAGGAGAGGTTGGATAGGCTGGGGCTTTTTATTTACTGGAGCATAGGAGGTTGAGAGGTGACTTTATAGAGGTTTATAAAATAATGAGGGGCATAAATAAGGTAAATAGGAGGTGTCTTTTTCCTACAGTGGGGGATTTCAAGATGAGGGGCACATTTTTAAAGTGAGAGGCAAAAGAATTGAAAAAGACATGAGGGGCAATTCTTTTGCATTAAGAGTGGTTTGTGTGTGGAATGAACCTGCAGAGGAAGTGGCGGATGTGGTACAGTTACAACATTTAAAAGACATTTGGATAAGTACATGAATACAAACTGTTTGCAGGGGAATTGGCCAAGTGCAGGCAGATGGGACCACCTTAGTTTGGGATTATGGTCGGCGTGGACTGATTGGATCAAAGGGTCTGTTTCCGTGCTGTATGACTCTACGACTCTACAGCATTAATGAACCAGATGGGATGTTTGCAACAGTTGAAGATAATTCTCATGGTCACTGTTGTATTGAGTGCTGGGCAGTTGAGGTAGACTGCTGCCACTCTACTATTTCAAATAAATAAAACAGACAACCAAATTAGCATCGAAAGATAAAACAAAGAGATGCTAATGCTGAAGATCTGAAACAAAAACAGAAATTGCTGGGGAAACTCAGCATCTGTGGAGAGAAAAGAAAATTAACATTTCATGTCCAGAGACGCCTAAAAGGGACCTGTGCAATTTCTGCTTTTCTTTCAGCATGTAAGACTTTAGTTCACAATTATCAATGGCTGGGTGTGTCATGCCTGACCCATTTGGGAGTTTGTATAAGGCAGCCTGATTCTCCACTCAAAGACCAGGTGGAGCTTCTTGCAACTTAGCATTAATTCCTTCAAAGCCATTACCTTACACAACAGTCACCATTGTCAAGCAAAGCTTTTTATTCCAAATATTAATTTAAACCCCAGAGAGGGTGTGGAACCTGTGCCACCAGTCAGAGCCTCTGGGTTTAGCAATCTAGTAACATTACCACGACACCATGACCACCCCAATTACCATATAAATGTCGGCAAAATAGAAATAACATTGTATGATATTGACACACTAAAGCAGAACTGGAATTAGAAGCTTTGACAGGGTCAGACCAGATTACCAATCAAACAATCCTTGCCCGGTTGACTGAACAAAAGCTCCATGCTTTATCCCTACTTTGCTGAATTAACAAGTGCAACTGCAGTGAACAACCTAACATTGTTCCACATTGCTTCTTGTCTTTCAGGTACTGGCAGTTCATCTCAGCAGTCATCTTTTCTGTTGCTGGAATTCTGGTCAGTTCAAGTTCTTCTATGCGAGCCTTTTGAATATTACTGGATGATTGTAAATGAGTTCATTGGAACAAATAGCAACATGCAGTCATGGAGTTGTACAGCATGGAAAGAAGTCCTTCAGTCCATGTGTCTGCTCTGGTCATCACACATCTATCTACAATCACAGAATCTCTACAGTGCAGATAGAAGCCATTTGGCCCATCGAGTCTGCACCAACTCTCCAAAGAGCATCCCACCCAGACCCACTCTCCACCCTCTCCCCATAACCCCTCATTTACTATGACTAATCCACCTAGCTTGCACATCCCTCAATATAATGGGACAATTTAGCATGGCCAATCCACCTAACCTGCACATCTTTCTACTCTACTCTACTCTAGTCCAATTTTCCAACCCTGAGCCCATGCTTCAAGCATTCATCTAAATATTTCTTAAATGTTGTGAGGGTTCCCATCGCTGTCACCATTTAAGGCAGTGAATTCAAGATACTGACTACCTTCTGATTGAAAATATTTCTCCCTTAAATCCCTTCCAAATCTCTGATCCCTTATCTTAAATCTACAGTCCCTGAATATTGAGCCCTCTACTAAGGACAAAACTTTCTTCTTATCTACCCTAGTATACCCTTCAGACTTTTGCAGATGTCAATCAGGTTTCCCCTCAGTCTTCTCTACTCGAAGGAAAACAATCCCAGCCTGTCTAGACTCTCTTCATAGCTGAAGCACGCCTGCCCAGGCAACATCATGGTAAAGCTCTTCTGCACCCTCTCTAATGCTATCATATCCTTCCCACAATGTGGTGACAAGACTGTACAGAGTACTCCAGCTACGGCCTAATTAACATCTTCCAGCAGAACATCCCTCCTCCATTATTCATTGTCTCCACAAATAAAGGCAAGCATCCCATATGCTTTCTTAACCACCTTATCCACCTGTTCTGTTGCCTTCAAGGATCTGTGGACATGCATATCAAGATCCCTCAGACACTCTGCACTTCCTAGGGTCCTACCATTCAAGGGTACTCCCTTGCTATGTTCATCCTCTGAAAATGCAAGATATCACACTTATCCAGATTAAAATCCATTTGCCACTATTCTGCCCATCTGACCAGCCCATCCATTTTGTCCAACCATCTAAGGCTTTCCTCCTAGCTAGTTACTGCACCATCCATTTTCATGTAATCTTCCAACTTAGTTGTCATTTCTCCTACATTCATGTCTAGATCTTTAATGTACACAATAAACAGCAAGAGACCCAACACCAAATCCTATGGTATGTCACCAGACACAGGCTTCCTTTATATAATTTTTTAAATAAATGCTTTCAAGAAAATATCTGAAAGCAGCAACATCAAGAAAGGGGATGCAACCACCTTCCACATTGTTGTAATTGAGGGTTTGTCCATGAATTTTTTTATTCATTCAGCTGACATGGGCATCATTTGCAAGGTCAGCATTTAGTGGCCATCCTTTGGTGAGTGAAAACTGCACAGCATGGACATGTTGGGCCAAAGGGCCTGTTTCCATGCTGTAAACCTCTATGACTCTATGATTCTAATTAAACATTACACTACACCAGACAGTTTATATACTCAGCGAATGGTGTCTTTTTAAGCTAAGCCTCTTTAAACTATGGCAAATAGCTCTCATGACCAAAAACTACGACAATGTTTTAGGAATATATGAACTAGGAACAACAGTAGGCCACTCGGCCCTTCAAGCCTGCTCCGCCATTCAATAAGACCATTGCTGACCTAATTTTAATCCCAAATCTACATCCTGCTTACCCCTGATACTGTTCATCCCCTTGGTAATCAGGAATCTATCTACTTCTACCTTAAAAATATTTAAAGATTGTGTATCTGCTGCCTTTTGAGGAAGGGAATTCCAAAGACTCACAACCCTCTGAAAGAAAAGAATGTTTCCTCATCTCTGCCTTAAATGGGCACCCTCTTATTTTTAACTATGACCCCCAGTTCTAGATTCTCCCACAACAGGAAACATCCTTTCACCATCCGCCCGGTCAAGTCGCGTCAGGATCTAATATATTTCAGAATTGTATGTTTTGCAATTAAGGTAGTAATATTCTGCAGCAAAATGCAATGAGTGGAGGATTGCATCTAACAAAATGGAGTGACATGAAGCAGTGAGCAAAGCAGATTAAAATTTTTATTTTGAAAAGAAGGAGTAGCATGAAGGCATTCTGAACATGAGGCAGTTCCTTTCTCTGAACAGCCGGAGATTAAATGCATTGTTTCCTTCCTGCTCTAGGCTCTGGTGTTTCCAAGAATGCTGCATAGTTGGCTGTTCCAGGGAGATTACAAGTTGTCCTGCATCGCATCTCTCCGACTGCACAGTGGCGCATTACTCAGTAGGTCGCATGTTGCAAATTGAATGTTAAATTGATGGATCCCCGAGTCAGTTGATGAAGTATGAAATGAGACACAAATCTCTTTCTTGATACAACTGGAGAGGCGATGGCCTGGTGGTATTATGGCTAGACTGGAACGTTAATCCAGAGACCCAGCTAATGTTCTAGGGACCCAGGTTTGAATCCTGCCATGGCAAATGGTGGAATTTGAATTCAATTAAAAAAAAATCTGGAATTAAGAGTCTAATGACCATGAATCCATTTTCAATTGTCCAGAAAAACTCATCTGTTCACTAACGTCCTCTGGGGAAGGAAACTGCCGTCTTTACCCAGTCTGGCCTACATGTGACTCCAGACCTTCAGCAATGTGCCCTCTGGGCCTTGGTAGCTGATGGGGTATAAATTATCTGCAACTGGTGGGCATCACTGGGGCTGGAGTGTGCCCCGCATCTAAAAATCACTTTTAACTTTGTAAGCTTCCTTCGGGACCTTATCTTCAAGGGGCTGTCACCTGTTAATTTGGTCCCGTTCAGTTTATTTGAATTTCAAAAGTTGTGTGTAAAGAGATGTTTCTGGGACACTGTTTAGGTAGGCAGGAGACAGATGTATGGAATGCTGTACGCTGTAAATAAACCAACCACCAAGTAAAGGAAACAAAACGAAATGAAGAAGTGCAGGTACTGGAAATCTGAAACAAAAAGAGAAACTGCTGGAGAAACTCAGCAGATCTGGTAGCATCTGCGAAGAGAAAAAGCAGAGTTAACCTTTCAAGTCCACTTCAGAAGTATCCGTCCACAGCTCCATAATCTTCACAGCAGTTAGGGCAAGGAGTTGGATCCTGTGTTCATTTGAGCCAGAATGGGGATCAAAGTCCATGTTGTTGGTATCAATCTGACCCACATGGACATCCAGCCAACTGGCCCTGCTGAACAGCTGCTGCCTTAATAGGCACTTTTACATAAAATCTTGTAATGTGGAGCTGTGGATAGTGACAGCAGAATCTCCCACTTCCTTACCATCATTTGGAATTTACATCCATGGCCAAATGACAAGTAGCCCCTCCCACTCTTGCCATTGGCATGCATTGGAAAGATTTACAGATTGATACTCAACCTGTTTGCCTGTGTTATGAATGCACCGTCCTTCAGCTGTCAAGTCCTGGAGTGGAATTTGAACATGAAGCTGCTGGCTCAGAGTGAGGGACACTACCCACTGCACCAGAAAACCTCCTAGTGTAAAGCAAGCATAAAAGAACAGGAGACACAAGATAAATTATGGTTGTCTCGGTACTGTTACATTCCCCATGCTTCATATTCGGGTGTTTCTAAAATTTGACTAAGATGTTTCTTTTTAATTTGCGCAAAGGCATTGCTCTGATCCTATGGAATGCCTTTTACACATCCGAGAAGGCGATTATTCGATGGACACTTCTATCAGAGACCTGCTATTTTGTTGTGGAGTTTCTAGGTATGTGAATTTAAATACTTCTTAATCCAATTGATTCTGCATCTATATTGTTAGGCACTTAAGTTAATTCACTTCCTTCTTGGAAATCATGTCATTAAGTTCACTGTTCTAAGTAACTTTATGACTTCTTTAGAAAAAGGTAGTGAAGGTACGTGAATTCATATACTAACCCCCTTCTTAACTCATTGATTCTACCTACAGCAAGCATAGGAAGGGTTTAGAGGGATATGAGCCAAACGCAGGCAAATGGAACTAGCTCAGATTGGGATGACTGGTCGGCGCAGAGAGAAAAGCCACATTGGCTACAGATCAGCATCACAAATGCAGGTTTTCCCAGTCATTGTTGATCAAAGCAAATCCAAGCCAACACTCCTAGTGTACTACTGATGGAATGCAGCCCTGTCAGAAGTGCCATATTGTGTTTTGGATGGGTTATTAAGTGTAGGCCCCCAGCTGATTTCCAAAACGATTTCATGGCACTATTTCTGAAGAGCAACAGGGAAGTTGTCCCCAGTGTCCTGGGTCAATATTTAGCCCTCAACCAACTTCACTACAATTCATCATTGTTATATTCGTGTTTGTGGAAATTTGTCGGACATAAATTGGATGCTGTATTTCTGACATTACAACAGTGACCACACTTCAAAAGTATTTCAATGGCTGGAAAGTGCTTTGGGTCATCCTGAAGATGTGAAGGATGCTATATTAATGCAAGGCAGGGACTCAGGTTACAGCCTCTTCAACAATGCAGTGTTCCTTTTGCACTGAGATGTAAACCAGGATTTTGCATTCAAGTCTCTAGAACTGTATAAGAACCCAGAACCCTCTGACATCTAGGGCATTACAGACTGAGCCTTTGAAGGGTTTATAAAGAATTAAAGCAAAAAAGGAAGTATTTAATATGCATTGAGTTTTCAGGGGTAGTTTTAACTATGGTTGGTGATTAAATTTTGTAATAAATGTGCAAAGTATATTATTATTATTCGGAATTTGGATTTTAACGTGTAAGAAATTTAGATTTTGCTTTTCGCTTTGTGAAGGTAACTTTTTCTTTAAAGAGGTCATAAAGTTATTCGGAATAGTGAACTGATGACATAATTTCCAAGCAAGCATGTGACTTAATTTAAGTGCCTAACATAGAATCAATTGGAAAAGTGTTTACAATGCTGAGTTCTTTAATGTTCAGGAAAACAAATGGTCAGGGTCCATTAGTAGTTTGGAAGAGTCAGGTTTCAGATCAAAAGAGCAGCTTCATCCCAGCAGAAGAGCAGGTTGTTTGTTTGTAAAATCTCCAGGATATAAGACCTTGGGGAAATCTCCTGGCTGTCAGAGCTGAAAAGGAATCCAGGCCCTCAGAACTGGAAAATAAACCTACAGTCCACCAACACTGGAAAATGTCAGTTAAGTAAGAAATTAAAGAGTTAAAATAAGAGTGATGTTTCATTGAATATCTGTGAAGGATATTCCTGGTAAAAGTTTGAATCTTTCTTTTTGCTAATTATGCTAACATCTTTCTAAATTGTCTTATAGATGTATAGCATTATTTGTTTCCTTTTTTTGTGCAGTAGGCCTTTTTTTTTTAAAAACATCGGCAGCCTCATAAGAGCATATTCAGTGGCTAACCACTGTGGTAATCAAACTGCAAAAGTAAAACTATGATCTATCAAACCTTTCACTCTGAGATGTGACTTATAATTTTGTATAAATTTTTTGATGGATCTACTGTAGACCCTTGTGAGGCTGAGGAAGTCCTTTAACTGTTAATTCTGTCTGTTTCCTTACAGTGACACTGGTTTCAGCCATGGATCAAGGCTTGTTTTCTCAGGATGTGGGATTCTTGCTCTTGAGTTGCGCAATATTTGGGGTCTTGTCACTTTTCTATTATTTACAAGTTGGACGGAAACCCAAGAAGATCTAACCCATCAACCAACAGGAGGGACTCACATCTGGCTTTCAGTGTAAATCGAAACACTTTGAATCAAGAGGCCCCATTGACCCACCCTCGCCCCCAACCCTGTGTCACCTTCGGCCAGAAGCACCCATTAAGTGGCTGATTTCTGGGGCGAAGTATGAGACATTTTCCAGTGGGCAAGCATGGCTACACACATTAAGTATAGACATGAAGTGAAGGCTAATCCTAATCTCAGAAGAGTAGCTTTACATAAGGGTTGTCAAATGTGGTTGTAGACATCCTTTGATGTATGACAGTCAAACATGGCTAGTCTCGTGATGGCTGTAAACATTGGTCTATTCACCTGATGTGAGATTTGGGCTGTATTTGAAAGCATATGCTGGTGGTTTCACCTCCACAGATTTGGTATGAGGAACTCCAAGAAATCGCTGATGTAAGATGGTGCCGGGGAACCAAGGGAGGAGTGGGGAAACACACAGGGGTAACAAAGGGAAGGGGAGAAGCAAGTTATGGAAGGGGTCAACCAAAGGAGTTGGGGGAGAGAAAAACTGAGGGGAGAGATGCAACTGAGGGAGGAAGAATAGAATAACCGAGGGAGAGAGGTATCCAAGGGGGAAAACCAAGGGAGATGGGAGTTATTGAAGGAGGGGTTAGCTAGGAAATCTGAAAGAGGGGGAAACCAAGAGTGTAGGAAAGGGGTAAACTGAAGGAGTAAGACAAAGGGGTAACTGAGGAGGATGGAAGGAAAACTGAAGAAGGACAGAGAGGTGACTGAAGGACGGGGAGGAAAAATTAAGGGAGAGGGGTAACAAAGGGAGAAAATTGGGGAAAACTGAAGGAGAGGGAGTTTAAGGGAGGGAGAAAGGAAAACTGAGGGAAAGGATTAATCAAGGGAGGAGGAGAGAGGTAACTGAGGGAGGGGGATGGGAAAATTAAGGAAGGGAGTAACCAAGGGAGGGAAGGTGAAAACTGAAGAGAGGCCAACTTAAGGAGGTAGAAAGAAAGAGGGAGGGGTAATCAAGGGAGGGGAAGGAGCAAGACAAAGGAGAAACTGAGGGGAGGAAAAGAAAACTGAGGGAGAAAAAAGGGAAAAACCTAAAATGGGAGCATTAATGAATTTGTAACTTTCTGTAAATGTTTCCATTCCAAAATAAACAAATCCACTGAGAACTGGAACATCAGCCAAAGCTCAAAGTTTCTCCTCACACACCAAATTCTGAATCACTGTGGGAGGGGCTGAGTAGAGATTGTGTGGGTTGGGGGTCAAGATGGGTGTAGTGAGCTTCACACAAGATGTTACCACGTTTGTTGCAAGAATGTGGTTTTCAGTTTAACTTGCAAACGATGGCTTTGATAAAAAGAGACATTTTAACGCACTCGCATATCTTGCTGCAAAGCCAGGTGGCAAACAGTTATCATTGTCCCTTTCTCTCTGAGTTTCTATTCTGTACCTGGGTCGAATTCAATAAAAAGGTAAACTTGTAAGAAAAAGATGATCTCCTGCCTTTGAATTTCAAGTTGCCATCACTCACAGTGGACATTACCCATAGCGACCATTGGCCTAAAATGACCATCGAACTACTCATGAAGTGACCATCTTTCCATACTGATCATTCTCATACCTAAAGTAACGTCCAAAACTAAAACTCAGCCAAGGTATTATATTTTGGGTTGTGATCCCAACATTAGGGCTACACAGACTTCCTGACAAACCTGCACAGTGTCAGAGATGTCCCCAGGCACTGACTTCCTTTAAATCTGCCAAAAATGGCAGTTTTTTCATCCAGTTGAAGACTAGACGGGCTCTGGAAGGTGGAGGAGCAATAGAGTTGCAGCAGAAACATGTAACCGTCACCAAGCCAGGTTCCCCTCCAGGCCACACACCATCCTGACCTCCAAACCAACACCCAGCTCACATCTACAGGGTAGCAATTGGACTGTTCGTTCACCTCAGAGCACACAAGTCTGGAGTAGGAGAAAGTCATTCTCAACTTTGAGGAGCTGCCTAACACTAAAAAGAAGATCCTGACTTAGAAATATATCACCTTTCTTGCAGTGTGGCTGGTTCAATATCCTGGAACTCTCTCCCTAACATCATTGTGTGTTTAACTACAGCACATGGACTGCAGCGGATTCAAGAAGGCAGATTACCACCATCATCTCCAGAGCAATTCGAGATGGACAATAAATGCTGGTCCTGCCACAGTGATACTCACATCCCACAAATTAAAAAAGAAAAAGGCAATAGGAGGCTCTCCAAACCAGAAGCGGCAGCAGAAATGAACTCTGCTGGCTTCCTTCTTGAGACGCTATCTTGCAACCTTAGTCTAAAACAAAATTTAGGCCTCACCTCTGGGAGCCCCATGCCATTTTCAGATGGGAAGTGAATTTAAAATTGTTTTGCCTTATTTGTCATCCAGTTGAAGACTAGATGACATTAAAATGTTGTCTACATGGACTTCAGTAAGGCATTTGACGAGTCCCTCATGGCAGACAGATACAGAAGGTAAAGTCACATGGGGTCAGAAGTGAGCTTGCATGATGGATAAAAAAACTGGCTCAGTCATAGAAGACAGAGGGTAGCAGTGGAAGGGTGTATTTCTGAATGGAGGGCTGTGACTGGTGGTGTTCCTCAGGGATTAGTGACGGGACCTTTGCTATTTGTAATAGATATAAATGATTTGGAAAAAAATTTAACTGGTTTGATTAGTAAATTTGCAAATTACACAAAGGTTGGTGGAATTGCAGATAGCGATGAGGACTGTCAGAGGATACAGCAGGATATAGATCAGTTGGTGACTTGGGCAGAGAGATGGCAGATAGAGTCTAATCTGGAAAAATGTGAGGTAATGCATTTTGGAAGGTCTAATCCAGATGGAAAATATACAGTAAATGGCAGAACCCTTAAGAGTACTGATAGGCAGAGAGATATGGGTGTACAGGTACACAGGTGGCAATGCAGGTGGAAAAAGTAGTCACCAAGGCATATGGAATATTTGCCTTTATCGGCCAGGGCATTGAGTTTAAAAATCGGCAGGTAATGTTGCCGCTTTGTAGAAACTCAGTTAGGTCACATTTGGAATATTGTGTTCACTTCTGGTCGCCACACTACCAGAGGGTTGTGGTGGCTTTGGAGAGGGTACAGAAAAGATTTACCAGGATGTTGCCTGGTATGGAGGACATTAGCTATGAGGAGAGGTTGGAGAAACTTGGGTTGTTTTCACTGGAATGACAGAGATTGAGGGGGCGACCTGATGGAGGTCTACAAGATTATGAAGGGCATGGACAGAGTGGACAGTCAGAAGCTTTTTCCCAGGGTGGAAGAGTCAGTTACCGGGGGCATAGGTTTAAGGTGTGAGGGGCAAGGTTTAAAGATGATGTACGAGGCAAGTTTTTTACGCAGAGGGTGGTGGGTGCCTGGAACTTGCTGCCGGGGGAGGTAGTGGAAGCAGATACGATAGTGACTTTTAAAGAGCGTCTTGACAAATGCATGAATACGATAGGAATAGAGGGATATGGTCCCCGGAAGGGTAGGGGGTTTTAGTTGTGATGGGCAACATGTCGGTGTAGGCTTGGAGGGCCGAACGGCCTGTTCCTGTACTGTAACTTTGTTCTTTGTTCTATTTGTTAATGGGATGTGGGCGTCGCTGACTAGGCCAGCACTTACTGTCCATCATCCCTAACTTCGCTTTGAGACGGTGGTGGTTGAATCACCGCAGTCCATGTGTGCAATCCATGTGTCCATGTTGTTAGAGAGGGAGTTCCAGGATGATGACCCAGTGACACTGAATGAGCAATGATATATTTTCAAGTCAGGATGATGGGTGACTTGGAGGGGAACTTGTAGGTGGTAGTGTTCCTGTGCTACCTTTGTTCTTCTAGACGGTAGTGGTCATGGGTTTAGAAGGTACTGTCTAAGGAGCCTTGGTGAGTTGCTATATGCATCTATTAGGTGATTGGGAATTTGCGATGGTGATTCATGGTGTCAATGTTTAAATTGGTAAACGTGGTGCCACTCAAACAGACTGCTTTCTCCTGATGGTATTGGGCTTCCAGAGTGTTATTGGAGCTGCACTCATCCAGGCAAGTGAGAAGTATTCCATCACACTCCTGATTCGTATCTTGTAGATGTCAGACTTTGGGGAGACAGGAGATGAGTTACTGTCTATACAGATCTTAGCCTCTGATGTGCACTTGTAGTCACAGTATTTACATGAATAAAGCCTGTTTCAACTTCTGGTCAATGATAGCCACTAGGATGTTGATGGGGGGATATTCAACAATAGTATTGCCATTGAATGTCAAGGAGAGGTAGTTAGATTCACTTTTGTGGCTTGTGTGTGTGAATGTAATTTGTTACTTATCATCCCAAGTCTGAATGTTATCCAGATTTTGCTGTGTATGGACACAGACTGTGCTACATCATTAGATTCACTCTACTTCAGATGTAGAGTGATGTCCCTCTTGGGGTGGATTGTGTAGCACCTTCAGTGCAGGATCAGGCCATTTGGCCCAGCCAGTCAATGCAAGTGTTTATAATCTATGTAAGTCACCTCTTCTTCATCTTCTTCAACATGGGACGTAAAAGATTCTAGGACATTTTTTGAAGAAGAGCAGGAGTATTACCCAGGCCAACATATATCTATTAACTAACTCCACCATAAACAAATTATCAGCTATTCAATTGGTATTTACTAGACGCAAATTTAAGATTGCGTTTAGTCAGTGTTGGAACTCAACACAGACTGAATTAATGTGAACTCAAGATATCGCACAGAATTCACTTCGGACACTGATTCTCCTTAAATTCTATGATGTCAAGATCATTTCCTTGCTACACCACCAGAGGTCAATGCTCATAACACAACTGTCTGTGTGAAATAACAAACTCTATACGTGTGTATCTTTGCAAGGCTGAGATATTTGAGCATAGCATTCATGATGAAGTGGTCATGCCAGAGGTAAAGAGTGCACAGGCAGAAAGAGAATAGGTGACCACCAGACAGAATAAAAGCATCAGGCAGGAGGTGCCAGGTCTCTCAGATTTTCCATTCTGGGGACTGCTTGGGGTGATGGTTTCTTGAGGGATTGCAATGTGAGCCACATCTGTGGAACAATGAGAAGAGCGAGAGATCAATCACAATAAAGGACTCTACTGTAAGGGGTAAAGTTAACCAGTTCTTTCATCACAGACAGTTCTTTAGTTACCTCCCTGGTCAAATACATCACTGAGTGGCTGCAGCACATTGTGAAGGGTGAGAGGGAACAGCCAGAAGTGGTGCCCATGTCTGTACTAATGGTAATAAAAAAGTTGGCAAAGAGCAGAATATAGGGAGATACGAAAGTAATTAAAAGGCAGGACCTGAACGGTAGTAATCTCAGGATTATTCCCAATCCCAGTGAGATCAGGAATAGCAGAATAGCCTAACTGAATGTGTGGCTCAAGGGATTATGCAGGAGGGAAGGATTTAGATTCTGGAATCATTGGAACCTCTTCTGGGGAGGATGGGATCTGAGAACCTGAACAGGGAGACAAGAGTGAGAGAAACAAAAATGCAATAAGTGGAAAACAAAAGTAGAAGGCAGAGAAAACAAGGGCAGACATCAAATAGAGCAGGAGTACATCAACATTGTGAAATGTCAAAAAGACAAGTCTAAAGGTACTGCATCTGAATGCACAAAGCATTTGCAATAAGGTAAAGATATTAACAGCACAGATAGTTGTAAATGAGTACGATATGATTGAGAATGAAGAGACAGGGATGTGGGGTGACCAAGGCTGGGTATATCCAAGGATATTCAATCATTAGGAAAGACAGGCATAACAGAAAAGTAGGTGGGGTTGGCATTGTTAGTGAAAGATGAGGCTGGGCAAAAGTGAGATATTAGTGCAGGATATTAGTGCAGGAAATTGGGATTATGGAAGTGGCCACCACAGATGCCTCTGGGAGGAGATATTTAGGCACACTTAGAGGGAAGATAAGAGATCAAGAGATTGCCCAGTGACAGGTAGGCCCCAGAAATTAAAGGTTGATACCTTTCAGCAGGGACATCAAGGGTGGGGCATTGTGCATGTGGATCGTGGAGTCTCCAGTAATCATGGTCACCACAGCCCCCTAGAGAAGACTCCACAGAGATAGCTAGGCCTTTCTCTCAACATCCTCCGCCATCAGAACTAAGTCCCTTTGTGCTTCAGATTTCTGAAGCCTTTGCCTGTTTAGAACATATTCTTCCAACCAGAAGTGCATAACCTCACACTTTCCCACATTGTATTCCATCTACTACTTCTTTGCCCAATCTGACCCGAAAAAGGGAGCTATCAAAAGGTTTGGTCAAAAGGGTAGACTTTAAGGAGCACCTTAAAGGAGGAAAGTGGAGAGTGTGAGGAGGCTATTCCAGAGCCTGGAGACTAGGTGTTAAACCTAGACCCTTTCCGTAATCAAAGCTCATCGTGAAAGATTCCGTGAATTATTTTTGAAGAAGAGCAGGAGAGCTCCCCTGGTGACCAAGTCAATATGTAAACTTCAATCAGTATCGAGAAAACAGAATATCTGGACATTATCATATTACCATTTGTGGGATCTTGCTGTGCACAAATTGGCTGCTACATTCCCTGCATCAAGAGCTACCTTTCAGAAGTGCTTCATTGGCTGTAAAGCACTTTGGGGACATCCTCAACTCACAAAGGAAGCTATATAAATGCAAGTATTTCTTTTTTTACCCTGGCCTTGCCAAGTTTAATTTTTTTTAGCTTGAAGAACAGGCAACTGCAACCTGCCCATGTGCAAGGGAATCAAGGGAAGATGAAAGAAGCTATCTCCGAGGCTCATTGTGTCTGTACATGTGCCCTGACATAGTGTGGTAAACTTCCTGCTGCTACAGCTTCTTGAGTCTCTTCCTCTCTGCTCCCCCACCCTCACGGCAGGCTGCTTTAAACCAATGTGTTTGAGCCTTACAGCTTGCGACAGCTCAGCTCCTTCTACATCGCCCGTGGCGCATGTTTCAATTCTCTTCGCCTCAACCTAGGTTCTGACCGCTGCTGATTCTCTCTCCAACAGCTCCCCCCCTCCCCCTGCCACCACCAACCCCAACCATTGGGAGATTTTTTTTGCCTCTCACTTACTTTTATTTTTAACAAACAACCTTTTCCGTGGCTCTGAAAGGCAGGCCCATGAGCGGTGACACAAAATATACTCCACTTCGCTCTGATCCATCCACTGTGTTGTTGTCTCAAGTCTTTTAACTCTTTGGGGACAGCGATTCAAATGCTGCTTTCCACAAACACCAGAAGGCAGAGGGGTGTGTTGTTCGTTGGTCAATGTAATTCTTCCACCTTGCTCTCCCCAGGTTGCTCAGGTGCACTGTGTCCTTGGGTATCAACCGTCCTGAGTCAATCCTTCATATGTGAAACCTGTGGTTTTA
Organism: Rhincodon typus; assembly: GCF_021869965.1. Lineage (NCBI taxonomy): Eukaryota > Metazoa > Chordata > Chondrichthyes > Orectolobiformes > Rhincodontidae > Rhincodon > Rhincodon typus. The sequence goes on from NC_063368.1 coordinate 12,650,752, forward strand.
ATTAACAAGTCATTTGACGCTGGCCAGCATCTCATTTCAGAGTTCGATTTGTGAAGATGTCCAAGTGAAGAGTTAGAAAGCTCATAGATGTTGTCTGGTCTTTCAGAAGGCTGAGGCTATGAGGCAGCTTTGGAGACACAGTCATTGAGTATATTAAGGAAGGACATAAATGTGTTCTAGATGGTTCAATGGATTAGATTGATGGTTGGAATGCACATGTTGTCTTTAAAGGAACAGTTGGATGGGTTTGTTTCTACTAGAGAGTGAGCGGTGACTTGATTTAAACATAGACAGTCCTGAATGGTCTTAACAAGGTAGATGCGGAAATGGTGTTTCCTGTTATGGGTGGTTTCCTGTTCTGAACAAGGGGGCACTGTTTAAAAATTAGGTGTTGTTCTTTCAGGATAGCGAAGCGGAGAAACACTTTCTCTCAGAAGTAGTGCAATGTTGGGACACTGCCTCAGAAGGCAGTGGAGACAAGATCATTAAATATTTTTAAGGTAGAGACAGATAAATTCCTGTGAGGCAAGGGAGTTAGAGGTCTTCAGGAGAGATGGGAAAGTGGAATTCGAAACACAAACAGATTAGCAACGATCTTAATAAATAGTGGAGTAGGGTCAAGGAGCTGAATGGCCTATTTCCACTCCTGCTTTGGCTGTTTGTACAACATGTTTCTATAAATCTATTAAAAACATCATTGGAAAAGGGCATAGTACAGGAAAGTGGTGTAGAATGATCTTGTTGAATGGTGGAACAGACCCAATGGACTGAATAGCCTACTTCTGCTCTAATTCCGATGTTTCATACAAGAGGTTAGCAGACATGAAACCATATCAGGGCTAACCTCATAACAAGGGTTGGTAATATGGGGGAAATAAAAAACAGAGTTGACAGAAAGGCTATGTTCTTTAATTGGTGTGATGTACATGCAGAGTTTTGCACTGGAATCTCAGATTTTTGCTGTCTATATATTCACAAAAGTGGTCACTTGAGTATTAATGCAAGGAAAGACATGCTATCAATTCTTTCCACACTCCATTCATCAAGATACACTCAAGAATACCAAATCACAAACAGAACAATAATTTATATTACATGATAATGGGGTGCTCATCGGCTCACAAGTGGACTCTGACTGAGAGAGCTGTTACCATGGAGAATGCACTAAGACACAGTTAACTGACAAGCTTTTGTTTAAACCGAAACCAGGTACACCGACCACTATCATTCAGGCATTTCCACAGGTAAAGCAACCTGGAATGGCTGTGCCCCAAGTATTTGAACAAGGCATAATGTGTAGATGTCAGAGATAGCAAGAACTGCAGATGCTGGAGTCAGAGACAACGCAGAGTGGAGCTGAAGGAACACAGCAGGCCAGGCAGCATCAGAGTAGCCAGGAAAATTGACATTTCACGTCAGCACCCTTCTTCAGAAATCTGTTTGCAAAGGATGGGGCCCCAAGTTTGGCATCTAACACTGGTTTTAATGTCCTGGCTGAAGGAGTAGACGGAGGTAGATGCTGGTTTGATAATAGCATCAAGCTAAGACACACTCTTAAGTTAATTAGATGGCAGTAGAAATGTTACACAAGGATTTACAGATTTACTCAGCTGGATTGTATTCTGTTGGCAAGCTCCCCCTCCTTGCCCCACCCACCCCCACCATCACCATCACCTACCAATGGACTTGGCAAGCTCCCAGCCAATGGGTCTTGAATTGGCTTGAGATGGGACCTCCTCCGTCTTCCAAGGGGAACCGTGTTTCTGAACGTGCTAATGCTGGGAATACAGCTGTACCTGAGGAAAGACTCAGCAATGGGACCCGGACTGTGAGATGAGTTCAGGGTCTCATCAAGGGCTAGCAGGCCCCTGTTGAGGAGGGAATTTTTGGGTAGTAATGGGGATTGGGGTTGGGTGGGATTGGTGAAGAGCGAGGGAAGATAGCAGAAAGAGGAGCGTGTTCACATCTCAGGGGATGAGGATTGTCTCCGATAGGCACAGGGTACTCAAGCAGGGATGCAACTCCAAGCTTGCCCACCAAATCAACAGCCTTTGCAGGTATGGCTCTTTCCTGCCAATGGTATGAATCCCAGTGGCAGCAGGACAAGGCCAAGAAGTGGACATTAGTTGACCACTCATGGGCCTGACTTAGCTCATGGGCAGGCCAACTGGCTCGCTACGTATCACGCTGGGAGTGATGCACCAGTGGGGACAAGGGGGAAGGAGACATCAATGGCAGGCACCACTGATATGACGCCCTCCACTAAGCATCCAGCTTCCAGTGGGATGGGAGGGGCGGGGTCAGGAGTTAAATTCTGATGGAGCTCCAAGTGGTGAAGTAAGAAGTCATCCACTTTACATCCTAGAAAGATGGATCAGAATACTTTGTAAGTTGCGAGAGACAAGAGATAGTTGAGCATTGATCACTTAGGAATTTGTGTACTGAAAGCTGGTGGCACTGGTTCAAAAAACAATCCTAAAGGTTAAGGTGGTGGCATTAGAATGGAGGAAGATGGTGGTGGAGCAGTAATGTCACTGGATTAGAAATTTAGAAGTCTGGGCCAATGCTTGAGAGACGTGGGTTCAAACGCCACCATGGTAGCTGATGAATTTTGAATTCGATTAATAAACGTGGAATGTGAAGTTAGTCTTTGTAACAGACAAGATCAGCAGTGGTCATAAAAACCCATTTGGTTCACTAGGGGAGGAAATCTGCCCTCATCGCCTGGTCTGGCCAAACTTGTAACCAATGTTCCCTCTCATTATGTTTTTTGTTGTGCCCACACTAGTGGCTTCAAGACCACAAATCGATGCTTGGGAGGTTGTTGGCACACCAATTGGATCAGGCACTCTGCATGTGACTCCAGGCCCACAGCAATGTGGCTGACTCTTAACCACCTGCTCAAATGGCACTAGCAAGCTGTTCAGTTCAAAGGCAGTTACAGATGGGCAACAAATGTTGGCCTTTCCAGTGATTCCGCCATCCCAAAAAAGAATAATAAATAAGTACATAGGGTGGGAAAAGTTAGTCATTGGTTCTGGCTGCAGAGCCTAGTCTCAGGATAGAGGAACAGCCATTTGGAAATGGGATAAGCAGGAAGGTTCTGCATCTTTATAATTTTCCACCCCAGACAGCTGTGACGGTTAGGTGTTGACAATATTCAAAAGTGACATAGGTGGATATGGGGAAGCTCTAAGGAATTGTAAATTAGGCAGGAAACTGGAATTGAGTTAGATTATCAGGTATACTCTTATTAATAGTGGGGCAGGCTCAAGGGGGCTGAATGGTCACCTCCTACTCCTATTCCCTCATGTTCCTATGCTTCAGTTGCGCAGCACCATGGTCAAACCCCATCAGGAGCAATACATTCAGTTTTTAATGCCGCATGTCAGAAAATATACGCCCTTGGAAAGGTTCAGAACCCATTTGCAAGAATGGTATTGGATGTGAGAGGGGTAAATAATGATGACTGTTTGAACAAATTTGGTTTGTACTTTCTTGAATTTGGAAAGTTGCAATGTGATTGAATCAAGGACAAAAGGATTCAATAGGGTAGATTCACTCTCAATAGGGGAATTTCAGGGCAAGATCTTAAAATTGGAAGCAGGTTATAGATAATGGAATAATTGAAGCATTAAACAAAAACACCAGGAAATTTAGGAAGGTTGGTAATAGGTGCAAAAGTGGGCCATTCAGCCCCTCAAGCTTGCGTTGCTATCCAAATAGATATGAATCAATGCTGGAAAATAGATTTGAGTTGGAGATCAACCATGATCTAACAACAGAATAGAATAAACCAAGAGACAGAATTGCCTACTGACAGTCATTGCCTTTAGCTAACTAGAATGACAGCTGAGCTGCCAGTAATAAGGGAATTATTAAGGGAAATAATAAGGGCACACCAAACATAAATAGAGAGGAGAGAGAGGAGGGAAAATGACAATCAAATCAACTGCCTTTGAAGAAATGAAAATAAATGTAACAAAGTCTTTGTCAGGCTTTTATAAAAGGGATGAAAGAACTAATTCAGGTCATTTACTTAACAATGTTTTTATTACTTTCTGAATTAAAATGCTGCCATTGTCTAATTTCCACATATCATATATTCACAGACATATATCGGTGTCAAACACAAAATCTGTCAATTTATTGATTCAGAAGAGACAACACGTTGATGTGTATTTGCTGTAAATATGTTTTCATGCATCACAACTAGAAGAGAAAGAATCTGTCTGGAGCTTTCTTTTGTTTCTCTACATGAGCAGAATCATCACAAGTCCACTGCAGTCACACTGTATCACCCTCACTTTCGACCCTTTGTCGAGACCATGACCCTTTATCAGGACCAATACTGGTCTTTTTATCATATCTGCTCTGGGCCTTCACATGTCTGGGCATTCTGTGTCTGGGTCAATTGTTGGTGCTGAAAAGCAGGACTTGTCATCCTCAGTAAAAAAATACGCCAAACGTACATTTGGGAAAAGTTCCCTTCCATGGAGAGAAACTCGAATGTGACAATCAACCGAAACTAGGGTTCAAATTCGCCTTCGATGTTGGGTGGAACCACTCTTCAAGGGAAATCCGATCTATTTTTGCCGAAACTCTCAGAGACTATGGTTGGGAATCCAATGACTGTATTACCAGCTCCTACTAGGTACCCTCTACTGGCTACCTCATTCATGTTGGTACCTGATGTTCTCGAAGGAAGTTCAGAAACTGTGTTGTCATAGTTATCAACCCCTGACTGCTAACAGATTTTTTAGTAGCCAAGCCGATATCATTGCACAATATTATTTACTATCCTCCTTTATGTCAGTGTCTGGTATGTGATCACTTCCAGCTAACAAACCAGTTTCAATAAACAAAAATGACTTCCCATCTATATTAACTATATTTGAACATTAATGACTGAGGATGGTAATTGCTGTTAAGTGAATATATTGCTATTGAATTAAAACTTTCTTTGTAGGAAAGATGTTGTTAAACTTGAACGGGTTCAGCAAAAATTTACAAGGATATTGCTGAGCTTGGAGGGTTTGAGTTATTTTCCCTGGAGTTTCGGAGGCTGAGGGGTGACCATATAGAGATTCATAAAATCGTGAGAATGATGGAAAGGGTGAATAGTTAAAGTCTTTTTCCCAGGGAGGGGAGTCCAAAACTAGAAGGCGTAGGTTTAAGGTGAGAGGGCAAAGATTTTAAGGGACCTAAGGGACAACATTTTCGCGCAGACGGTGGTGCATGTACGGAATGAGCTGCCAGGGAAGTGGTGGAGTTGGATACAGTTACAACATTTAAAAGGCATCTGGATGGGTACATGAACAGGAAGGATTTAGAGGGATATGGGCCAAATGCTGGCAAATAGGACTCGACCAGTTTAGGATAGCTAGTCAGCCTGGACAAGATGGACCAAAGGGTCTGTTTCCATGCTGTATAACTTTTTGACTCTATATAAGGCACAGACTCAATTCTAAGTATACTGTGGCATAAATCATCAACTTTCTCACATCCCCTCCATCCAGCATTCTGTTACTTGCAGGGGAAAACTGAATGAATTTCACTGACTTTGGGATCTGATTGTAAATGTTACAGCTAAAGCTCCCCTGGCCCAGTGCACCCCAGGGGTTTCTGGTCTAGAGGGTTCATCAAGCCTCACTTTGCAACCTGGTCCAGTGTGTCTGGTAGACAATACTTTCCAATGCAGCCACTGACCCACGTCAGTGGATATTCCCGAGACCCTGCTACAAAGAGAACATTACAAAGAGAACTTTGAACTTCATTTGAAGTTCGGCATTTGAATGACTGGGAGCAGCTTGCTGCCAATTCTTCACGGCAGTGATAACCCGTCTATTGAACTACATTCCATTCTTCCTATTTCTCCATCTGTATTGCATCTGTTCTGACAATTCTGCGAACACAGTGGTAGTTACAATATGTCTTCCCTTTTCCTCAACTGAGGACAGACACCCCTGTGATTAACAGGGTCCTCGATCTATTTCCCACACTTCCATTCTTACCCCATTCCCTCCCACCCAGAACAGTGATATCACTGCTCCTGTCCTATCTTTCCACATCACCAGCCTCCCTATTCAAAGGTTCATCCTCTGCCATTTGCCACTACCTCCAGCATGATGCCACAACCAGACTCATCTGCCCCATCCCTGTCAACATTCCAATGGGGCAGTCCACTTTACAACCCACTGGTCCACTCCTCTATCAACTCAAACATCTCAACGCTTCTCGTGGCACCTTCCCATGTAATCACAGGAGATGTAACATCCACCTCCTTTATTTCTCCTGTCCTCAACATCCAAGCCCCAAAACTCCCTCCTGGTGTAAACATAATCATAAGGCTGCTCTCTCATTAGAGAAAGACAACTGATGGTGGTTTAACCTGAAGGTCCCCACACCTCAGGTGAGGTCAAGAAGGTGGGACCTTCGTGGTAACCTCAGCCAGTTTGCGAATTGAACTTGTGGCATTAGTTTGCATCACAAATCAGTCATTCAGCCAACTGAGCTAACTGACTCCCAATGTAACAGCAGTTTATGTGTACTTCTACCAACTTAGTTGATTGTATTCACTGCTCACATCACAGTCTCTTCCAAGTTGAATTGACAGAGTGACTGCTTTGCAGACTGTGACCTCAAACCTGACGCTGATTGCTTGCCATTTCAATTTGAAATCTTGCTCTCATGCTTACATTTCTGTTATAGAGCTGTTGCAATGCTCCAGTGAAGAAAACCCAAGGTGTGGAACACCTAGGGCGAATGTCTTGTGGAGTTTGCACATCGTCCCTGTGTCTACGTGGGTTTCCTCCGGGTGCTCCGGTTTCCTCCCACAGTCCAAAGATGTGCAGGCTAGGTGGACTGGCCATGCTAAATTGCCCGTAGTGTTCAGGGATGTGTACATTAGGTGGGTTATAGGGGGATGGGTCTGGGTGGGATGCTCTGAGGGTCGGTGTGGATTTGTTGGACCAAATGGCACTGTAGCAATTTTATGATCTTCTATAAGCATTTCATCTTCCAATTAAGCACTTGACAGTCTCTGGACTCAACAGTATAGTCAAAAACTTCAGAGCCTGAACACTGTCCTCGCTTTGAAATTTCTTTCTCCCTGAGTGCTATTCCGTATCTTCTCATGTTTTTTTCTTTCAGACAGACTTGACATTCATTAACACATACGTTAGACCAATGCTTTGCTTTTTTACTGCAACCATTACTACTCCATTTGCCTTTTGTTCCAAGGTATCTTTGGTATTTAATCTCCTCTGCCCTGTATCCTAACCCTGACCATCTCTATTATTCTACCTGACCCTGCCCATCTTCAGCAGCACCAAATCCATCACATTTCCACCTCTCTTCGATTCTAAAGAGTCATTTCAGACTTAAAAGGTTCATTCTGTGATTTTCTGTCTGCACAGATGCTGCCATTTTCTGTTTTTATTTCAGAACTCCAGCATCTGCAGTATTTTGCTCTTATTTTAATGCTGAAGCAGAGGAAGGAAGGATGCAATCCTGCTCTCCAGATCCCTGATGCCTGTGCCCATAGGATCGTGGGTTGAGAATCAGCCCATTCAGTCACATGAAAATTTGTCCCCCTGTGATGTCATCTTCCAATCAAGAGTCAGCCAACAAAAAGGGCAAGGGAATGGGATGCCCTTCAGAGGGTCAGTGTGGACTTAATGGTCTGAATGGCCTAATTCCGCACTTTAGGGGCTCTATGTGATGGTAATAAAACAGTCGGATTCATTTGTAGGCTTATACATCTCTTACTTAGCGAAGTTATAATCTACATGTGTAACTGGTCTGACTGCAGTTAGAATTTTGTACATTGGTTTGGTCTCCATTTTATGAGGGTGACACGATGACTCAGTGGTTAGCACTGCTGTCTCACAGCGCCAGGGACCCGGGTTCAATTCCAGCCTTGGGTGGCTGGCTGTGTGGAGTTTGCACATTCTCTCTGTGTGGGTTTCTTCCAGGTGCTCTGGTTTCTTCCCACAGTCCAAAGATGTGCAGGTTAGGTGGATTAGCCATGGGAAATACAGGGATAGGATAGGGGGTTTGAGTTTGGGTGGGAAGCTCTTTGGAGAGTTGGTTTGGAGTGAATGGTCTGTTTCCATTCTGTAGTGATTCTATGAGACAATTGCACCACTGTGTATCTGCTAACTCAGTTCAGTCAATCAGCCTAAATCAATTGTGAATTAACCAGGTCGCCCTTACTCTTCTGAGGAATCTCTAGGTCAGTGCATTCACTTATCATAAGAACATAAGAAATAAAAACAGGAGTGGGCCATTCAGCCCCTCAAACCTACTCCACCGTTCATGGTTGATCAAACTGCAACCTTCACTTTATATTCGCGTAAGTCCCCCATAACTTGAATCCCTTGTTAATCAAAAAAACTGTGACTGACCCTTGGATATGTTAAATGACCCAGCCTCCACTACTCTCCACTTCCAAAATTAAATGACCCTCATGGAGAATAAATTCCTCCTCATTTCCATCATAAATGGGAGACCTCTCATTCTGCTTCTATCCAATACTTCTTTAACCCACAAGGGTCACATCCTCTCAGTATCTATCCTGTAAAACTCCCTCAGAATCTTACAGTGTTTTAATCTCTCATTCTTTGCCTCTCATTCTTCTAAATCCCAACGATTATAGGCCCAACATGCTCAACGTTTCTCCTTCATCCACGGCAATCAGCAAGACCAAACCTGTTTGGAACTATTTTCAACGCAAGAATATCACTCCCCCACACCACCCCCCACCAACTTAAACAAGGAGACAAAAACTGTACAAAGTAATTTAGATGTGGTCTCATCAGTGCCCTGCAGGGATGTAGGAAGACTATCTTAATCATCTTCGAATGTATTGTTTAATTTGGCTATTTTCCCTGGAGTGTTGGAGGCTGAGGGGTGATCTTATAGAGGTTTATAAAATAGCCAAGGTCTTTTTCCCAGGGTACGGGAGTCCAAAACTAATCGGCATAGGTTTAAGGTGAGAGGGGAAAGATATAAAAGGATCCTAAGGGACAACATTTTCACGCAGAGGGTGGTGCATACATGGAATGAGCTGCCACAGGAATTGTTGGAGGTAGGTACAGTTACAACATTTAAAAGGCATCTGGACGGGTATATGAATAGGAAGGGTTAAGAGGGATACGGGCCAAATGCTGGAAAATGGGACTAGATTGATTTAGGATATCTGGTCCGCATCGACGAGTTGGACCAAAGGGTCTGTTTCCGCGCTGTACAACTCTATGATTCTATGATTCTAATCCATGCTATTTTTGATAATGCTATGGGTAACAGTGAGAGAACCGCTTACCTGAACGACTGTAGCTCCGACAATGCTCAAGAAGCTCAACACCATCCAGGATAAAGCAACCTGCTTGACTGTATTGCAGCCAGCACCTTCAATTTTCACTCCTTCCATCACCAATGCATAGTAGCAGCAGTGTATACCACCTACAAGATGCAGTAACTCACCGAGGCTGTTCAGACAGTGCCTTTTAAACACACCACCTCTAACACTAGGTAAGACAACGACAGCAGATGTGTGGAAGCACCAGCCCATGTATTCCCCTCCTAGCCACAGATAAAGGGTTTGCCTTATGAAGAGAGATTGAGCAGTTTAGGCCTATACTGTCTGGAGTTTAGAAGAATGAAAGGAGACCTAATTGGGGTATATAAGATGCTAAAGGGAATTGACAATGTAGATGTAGAGAGGATGTTTCCTCGTATAGAGCAATCTAAAATGAGAAGTTTTAGAATAAAGGGAGTAACACATTTAAAACAGAAGTGAGGATAAATTACTTCTCTCAAAGGGTCACAAATCTGTGGAATTCCTTGTCCCAGAATGTGGTGGATGTCAGGTCAATGAGTGAATTTAAAGAGAAGATAGAAAGATTTTTAATTGGTAACAAGTTACAGGGTTATGGAGAGCTGGCAGGAAAGTGGATATGAGGCTGAGATGAGATCAGCCATGAAATAGCAGGCTCAAGCGACTGAATGGCCTACTCCTGCTTCTGGTTCTTGTGTTCTTATATCGTAAGACACACACCATCTTGCTTTGGAAATACATCACCATTCCTGCACTGTTTTTAGGTCAAAGTCCTGGAACACCCTCATGTCTAACAGCACTGCAAGTGTCCCGGTAGTATGTGGACTGCAGTGATTCAAGAAAGTGGCTCTTTCAAGGGCAATTAGGGACGGGCAACGAATACTAACTTAGCCAACAATGTCCATATCCTTTGATTGACTACATAAAAAATGTCTTGTCTGAGGCTGCTTGTCAGATATATTAGATTATAATCTGCCTCAGGTCCCGCATGCTTTGTATTGTCCCAAACCTTTCAATGAAATATCAAAATAAGAGTGTTCAGACTGGGAGACAGGGAGGTCTACAGAGAATATATCCGGCGTTTTTTGCAATTGCCCTTTAACCAATAAAACAATGAATCATCATTGCAGCAAGCTAATCCTAATTTCACATGTAATTCCTTTCTGAAATTTTATTTCAACAGTCGGCAAGTGCCCAACGATTTGGAATTCAAAAAAGGTGAAAGCGACTTGTTACACACCGGATATCCAACATTGGAAACCATTCAGCCAAACTTTAAATGAATTGAAACCATCCAGTGAGTGCTGGGATTAGATTAATCTCTGAAAATCACTGGCTGGTTTCTGTCAAGGTGTTCTGCTATATGCTTTTGAGTGGGGTTATCTCTTTAATCAAGGTTTTGTGCAAACAGAAGCTGTTTGCTCAATCCTGCGGGAAGGGTCAAGGCCCCAGGTGTGAACTTCAGTCAGAAGCAAGCTGAAACATCAGTACTAAATAAGGCCCAAAGTCATGGCCTGAATTTTGTCCAGAGATTTTCAATAGCCAGGCTGGTAGACTTCAGAGAAGGGCTGAGAGTAGTCAGGAACAAAAATAAAGTTGCTGGAAATGCTCAGCAGGTCTGGCAGCATCTGTGAAGGAAAAAACAGAGTTAACGTTTCAGGTCCGGTGACCCTTCCTCACAACCCAGGTTTGTCTGGGAAGGGGTGTGGGCCTACATTAGCATAGGCCTCCACTGGGCACAGGGTATCCAAACAGGAAGGGTCTCTCCCATCCTACCCCATGCTGGCAAAAAGGCTACCTGCCTTGGCCACCTCCCAGAGGCAGTAGAAGTCAGTGCATTAGTGACCATTAATTGGACACTCACTAGGTCCCAAAGGTAACCAAGCCACCTAATGTCTCCCCCACTGTGGATAAAAGACTATAGAGACATGGTGCTGCCACCATAGCACCATATTTTATGCTCCTTCCTGCTTGCCAAATGTCTTAAATGGGTAGGTTGTGGGAAATTCAGAGGGAGGGGTTTTGGTATGAAGCTCCATAGTATTGATTTATGAGTTGAAGACAATTCAATGTCCTGATAAGTACCATGGTTAACTATTATCAGTCACCAATTGGACTTCAGCTAGAGTATGGTATATTATGTTAGGCACCATAATATAACAAGAAGTCAAGGGCATAGACAGGGTGCAATGGATATTCACTAGACTGGTACTCCAGTGATTTGGAGACAGGAGAGAAGCTGGGATTATTCTCTTTAAAGCACATAAAGTTAAGGTATTGAAAATTATAAATAGTTTTGGTAAGAATCTCCAGGGACAAGCTGTTTCCACTAGCAGGAGGGTGGGTAAGCAGAGGATATCCATTGAAGGCGATTGACAAAATAACCAGAGGGAGGGACACAGACAAGTTATTATAGGCCATATGCTGTTCTGATCTGTGTGCACTGTCTGAAAGGGAGGTGAATGCAGATTCAGTTGTAATATTAGAAAAGGAACTGCATAAATTCTTTAAGGGGAAAAGAATTGCAGGCATCAAGCAGGGGAGTGTGACTGAATGAATAACTCTTTCAAAGATTTGCATGATCTTGCTATTGACCATTCAAACTATCAACTTGTCCATTGACACACACTATGCCTTTGAGTCATAGCATCTTAAGGCAGAGCAGTGGCAGAGAAGAGGCAAAAATGGAAGGATATCCTGCCCTCCAAGTCATGGGGCATCCAGCCCCATGTGGTCAAAGTCCTCCAGGTCGAGAATTGGTCCACTCATCCACAGCCTCAATGGCTATGAAAGAGCTGGTGTGGTATATGGGGTTTAATGACTGCATGATTCCACTAATTACAAAATGTGTCCACATGAAGACCTTAGGTTCCGTGTACATCAGTGGAAAGTACCTCAAACAGGGATTCAAATACTGTTTGATACCTTTGACTTGCAATCCAGTCAAAATCTGAAGCATCCTTCTTTCTCCTTTATTCATTAATGGGATGAGGGTATTGCTGTCTGGGCCAGTTTTCTTTGCCCAGCCCTAATTGCCCAGAGGGCAGTTATGAGTCAACCACATTGCTGTGGGTCTGGAGTCACATGTAGGCCAGACTAGGTAAGGATGGCAGTTTCCTCCCTGAAAGGGTGAACCAGATGGGTTTTCCTGACCATTGACAATGGATTCACGGTCATCATTAGACTCTTAATTCCAGATATTTTACTGAATTCAAATTCTACCATCTGCCGGATTTGAACCCAGGTCCCCAGAATGTTATCTGAGTCTCTGGATTAATAGTCCAGCGATAATACCACTAGGCCATTGCCTCCCCTTAAAGTTCTTTAAAACCAAGTTGTTCATGAAAACAGCTTTGTTCCTAGTTTTACCAAAACTCTATTAAAGTTTGTAGAATTCAACTTTAACAAATTTCTACATTAGTGAAAACATTTAATGGGGTTTTCAGAGGGAAATATTCCAAATCAGCCTGCCCATATATATTGGTAGAGCTATTTACTTTGGGTGTTTGTGTGCTTGTCAGTGAAAGTGGTCAGCTGAGAAAGTAGTTAGTAAAACATATAATATCCTGGGTTTTATTCATTGTGCCATGGACTACAAGCGAAAGGAGGTTATGCTAAACTTTATGAAACACTGGTTCAGCCTCAACTCCAGTTCTGGGTACCACATTTTTGGAAAGTTATGAAGGCATTTGAGAGGGTGCAGGAAAGATTCACGAGAACGGATCCAGGCATGAGGAACATCCATTACATAGAAGGATTAGAGCAATTCTCCTTAGAGAATTTCAGAAAAGATTTGATCAAAGTCTTCAAAATCACATCTGGACACAATAGGTCAGGAGAAACTGTTCCCGGTGATGGTAGGTTGTGGTGAGTTGGTGGCGCAGATTTAAGATAATGGGTAAAAAAAATGACATGAGGAGAAATGGTTTCACACAGTAAGTGGTTAGGATCTGGAATGGGCTGCCTGATAGTGTGGTGGAGACAGGTTCAATTGGGGCATTCAAGAGGGATTTTGGATTGTTATCTGACAAAGAAGAACATGCAGTCTTACAGGGAGGAGGCAGGAGATTGGCACTCAGTTCATTGCTTTTTTGGAGAGCCGGTACAGAGACAATCATCTGAGTGGCCTCTTTCTGTGCTGTAACCATTCTGCCATGAATCAAAATGATTAGCAACACCGTGCTGGAACGTCAAGTTTACAAGTGACTGATGACATCGTCACTGTTGGCCCAATCATAAGAATATAAACCCAGTTTGCTTCAATTCCCTCCATCTTATGATGTAGGGGCATTAGTTATTCAGGGCTTCAGTGAATTTTCACCAATGCCAATGAAAGCAACAAACTCAAGGCATAGCCTGTCCTTCACTGATTTTCCCAGTACGGTTTTCGGCTTGGCATAATGAGGGAATCCTCTATATTTACATAACTACAACTCCGACAGCTTTACATTGAAGACTAAGATGTCCATCTGCATTGTAACAGTCTGAAATCAAATACCCCTTCTATTAAAATTAAGCAAATATATCAGAATTGTTAGTACAATTTTACAGGCTGTCAGTCATCGCTTATATACCCACTGGGCCCTACTTAATTCAATAGGGTGGATTTATGTTACACTGGCACCTCTGAGACATCATAAGCAGAATGTGGCTTCATCTCGAATGTGATGGACTTCTTTTCCTGTTCCATGTCCCTCCTTGCCTCCTTACTGCAGCCTGGGCCAGTACTGGGCCATGTCCTGATCACCTCCAGGAACCTGAACTGGAACTGACACTCCAGGGGAAATAAGTCCTGTGGTTAAAAAAAAAACGGAAAATGCAAATAAGTAGATTGCCACTGACATTGCTGTGTGCGAGAGTATTGCATTCCAAATTGTCCCTTTGGTTTTGAGAGATAATCCTGAAGGAATTCCCCTTTCATTGACCCATGAATATCATGTTTTACTATCTCTCATCTCAAATGCCTGATTTTGAAAAAAATCTATTCACTTTCCCGCTTAAACATTCTCTGATCCAATGAAACCTCCCCCCCACCCAACCCTAGATTTTGAGCCAATCTTCTGCCTAAGTTATAGTGAATCCTTCTGTTCCCCTTAAATGAGCTCAATATTCTTATAAGACAACGCCCAGATCTGCACACCCTAAGGTCACTGGGTCCTGAATATCATCTTCTCTGCGCCCATTCACCAGGAAATAAGAGGATCTTGTGTTATATGCCTATTCTCCACTGACCGCATATTGCTGGACAAAGCATCCTGCTTTTATCAGGAGGTTCTTCTGAGTTCAGTCATGGGTTTTGTTTGCTGTAGTTTATAGGAAATTTTTAAATAGACTTTGTAGGTGCTTTGATGTAATGCACTGTTTAAATAGCCTCTGTTTACTGCTTGCAGTGGTATGTTGTTTAAATAGACTCAAGACTGCTCTAGAATGCTGTTTACATACTGTGAACTGTCTGCAGTGCTATATAGTTTAAATGAGAGCTCTAAGCTGTTTGCATTTCTATGAAGTTTAAATAGACACTCTAGATTGTTCGCAGTATCATATTGTTGTGATGTATTGTTCAAATGTTTGCTGAATGATTTGAATTTCTTTGCCTTTAAATAGACTTTTTGCTGTGATCTTCCTTGGTTGATACAGCAAAATGGCAATAAACATTTATCCCTTTCTTTGCCTTTTCCACTTCTTCGTAGAAATTCATGATCTCCCTATTTTAACGTGTACATAATCACAAATATAAAGGCCAGCACTATCAGTGATGCGTTCCATAAAGACATTTATTGAGGTTATTGCCACAGCTGAAATATGCATCTATTGAAATTGCAGGGCCCAAGTTCAATCCTTGATCATATAGAAAGAAAGATTTACATTCTTTTGGATAACAGGACATCCCAAAGTTCTTCAGAAACAATTTAGTACTTCTGCAGTGTAATTTTTGTTGTAATATAGGAAATTCAGTGTAGTGATTGGGACCAGGTTCTTGATTGGGATTGTTAACCTGGGCCAATCGAGAAAGCCCTGGCTGACCAATATAACCAGGAGTTTCGAATCTCCTCAGTTGAAGATTGAGTCCGAGCTGGCTGCCCACAACCAGTGTACTGTCCACAAATAAATAAAGTGACTTGGTGACAGGACCTGGCCTCTGTACAGTTATTTCAGCGGTGACAAGAATGGGATATTTTCTCCGGGCAAACGACATTGGGGCAGATGAAAAGCAACGAGTAGTCTTTCTGAGTGCTTGTGGACCCAAAGCAATTTTCATTATAAGGGACTTAACTTTCCCAGAGGCACCAGACACTAAAACCTTCCAAGAGTTGACAGAGTTGGTTAAAGAATATTATGACCCCAAACCTCCTCTAATTCTGAGATGCTATTGGTTTTATTTGGCTGTTAGAGAACCGGGCTAATCTGTATTGGGATTTTTGACAAGGTTGCGTCGACTGGCAAAGCCATGTGATTTTAGGTTAACCCTGAATGAAATGCTGAGAGATTGTTTGGTATGTGAGATTAATGATGTAACCATGCAGCAGCTCCTACTAGCTGAAGCCCAACTGAACTTCAAACAAGCTCTGCAGCTGGCTTGTCATTAGAAAATGAGGCAAGTGCAGCATGGGAGCTACAGGGCGTCCCAATGGAAGTGGACTTCCTCACCTGTCCAACTGAGCTTGGGGAACACCACGTGAGTGTAGGCAAACACTGAGACTCACGCAGGGCATGACCTGAGCAGAGGGACTCCAGGGTAGCCCACAGCAAAACCCCACAACAAAGCTGAGCCTCGGCCAAGTGGCTAAAAAGTTCTTCAGGATCTGGGCCGGCAAGCCAATGTAGTTGCTGCTGGTATGCAGACTTGAGACAGCAAAGGAGTCCTACAAGGCCCGATGTGAGTAAGAAAACTCATAGGCTAGTACCCAGGAGACTGCACACCCTGGGAAGTTCCCCTACATGTGGGTTGGAACAATTAAATTGCTATTGACACCCAAATCAGAGTCAATTAAAATTAATGTTTGGTTAAATGTTCATCCAGTTCCCATAGAGGTTGATACCACCGCAGCTGTATCTGTGGTTGCAGTATCTGTCTTTAAGAAGATTCGCTCGGGACTCTAACCTTTGAACTTGTGCAAGACCTCAGCCGGACTGAGAACATACTCTGTGAAACTGTTGCAGATTAAGGGTACGACTTCGGTTCCAGTTTCTATGAGAAGCAGTTGGTGTAATTACCACTGATCGTAGTAAAAGGCTCAGGCCCAAGCCTATTGGGGCGGAATTGGTTGAGAAAGATTCACCTGGATTGGCTTAACATTTTCCAATTGGAAATTGCTGCCTCAGTGAATTCCTAGTGAAATACCCAGGAGTTTTTCAAGGGCTTGGGACTATCAAAGGGGCCAAACCCACTGTACATGTTGACCAGGGCGTAATTCTGAGATTGTGTAAGGCCCACCCAGTGCCGTTTGCCTTGTGGGCAAAGGTAGAGGCGGGAATCAGCAGGCTGGAGAGTGAAGGAATCTTCAAACCGGTGCAGTTTGCAGAATGGGCAGCACCAGTCGTACCAATTCTGAAGCCTGACGGCACAGTTAGCCTTTGTGGGGATTTTAAGCAAACCTTAAACTGCTTCTCGCAGCTGGATAAATACCCGATCCCTCGCATAGAGGACTTGTACACAAAGTTGGCGGGGGCTGCTGTACTTTACAAAGCTGGACATGAGCCATGCCTACCTGCAATTGCGACTGGATGAGGAGTCCCAGAAGTACGCTACAATTAAGACCAATAAGGGTTTATATCAATATACAAGACTGCCATTTGGGGTATTATCAGTCTTCGCTCTTTTCCAGCGCACTATGGAGAACATTTTACAAGGACTACAATAGGTCGCCATTTATCTGGATGACGCACTAAAAACTAGGAAGACCAATAAAGAGCACTTGGAGAACTTGGACATTGTGCTTAAATGTTTCTCCCAGGCAAGTGTATGCCTTAAGCAGGAAAAACGTATGTTCCAGGCACCTCAAGTTGGGTTACAGATTCGTCAAAAATGGGTTACACCCGTTGGAGGTTGAAGTGAGGGCAATCAAAGGAGCTCCAGCTCCCACATCTGTACTGGAGCTTAGGTTTTTCCTTGGATTAGAGAAATATTACGCAAAATTCATACGTAACCTGGCCTCCATCTTGGCCCCTTTACACCTGCTATTAAAAAAAGGGGTCAGCCTTGGAAATAGTCATGAAACCAAGAAGTAGCCTTTAGGGAAGTGAAAAAGCAGATACTGTCATCTAAGGTGTTGGCCCACTACAATCCGAAGCAATATGTGGTGCTGATGTGTGATGCCTCCCCGTTTGGTATGAGGGTAATGTTGGCTCACTGGTGGCCTAAAGGGGAGGATCGCCCGATGGCATATGCTTCCCGGACTTTGACTGAAGCCTAACACAAATATGCCCAGATAGAGAACAAAGGTTTGGCGGTCATCTTTGGTGCGAGGAAGCTCTACCAGTACTTTTACAGGTCACAAAGCCCTGCTAGGGCTAGTGAAGGCAGTGCCGCCCATAGCTTCCAGTAGAATTCAGCATTGGGCCCTTATTCTCAGAGCGTACAATACAAATTAGAGCACCATCCAGGAAGCCAAATGGCTAATACTGATAGACAAACAGGAGGCTGGA
>NC_063368.1:12669137-12717777 GCF_021869965.1 Rhincodon typus
ATGTTCCTGGTCATTGTGGACGCCCAGTCAAAGTGGTTGGACGTGAATAAAGTTTATTCAGCAAACTCTGAGATGACAATTGAGAAGTTGCAGGCATCATTCGCAACACACGGACTCCCAGAAGTAATGGTCACGGACAATGGAATGTCATTTACTGGCAGGGAATTCGAATACTTCCTAAAATCCAATGGCATTTGGCACATAAGGACAGATCCGTACCACCCCTCGTCTAATGGCCTAGTGGAAAGAGCAGTCCGAACGTTGAAGGTTGGATGAAAGTAGCAGCCTACAGTGTTATTTAAGACCAAACTGTCTTGGTTCCTGTTCAATTCTAGGGCAACCCCACATGCAACAACAGGGATAGCTCCAGCAGATTTGCTAATGGGGAGCAGACACCGCACCAAGTTAAATCTGATCTTCCCAGACCTGGGAGGATGGTGAAACGGCAGCAGGAATACCAATGCTGGCCAAAGGTCTCCTCTAAGCGATGGAGACAATTTAATTCAGGGGGTGAAGTTTGGTGCCGGAACCATGGAAATGGCCCTGTATGGCTACGAGGTAAGGTTGACGCAAGGTCAGGTCCCGTGACTTACAAAGTCTGGATAGGTGATACAGTACAGAACAAATATGTGGATCACCTGAAAGCCATTACCTCACAAACGGGGCAAGGGCAAAACATACCTTGCCCCTCAGTACAGTCCAAAGGCCTGGCTAAATCACAGATGCTCTCCCTCCATCTGGTGTTGAGGAAACCTCAGAGTCCAAAATGGACGCAGCCTCAATACCACTGCCTCTGGAAGAAGAGTAGGAGACTCTTTTAAGATGCTCCAGACACAAGGGTGGCATGGTGGCTCAGTGGTTAGCACTGCTGCCTCACAGCACCAGGAGCCTGGTTCGATTCCACCGCCAGGTGACTGTCTGTGTGGAGATTGCACATTCTCCCTGTGTCTGTGTGGGTTTCCTCTGGGTGCTCCAGTTTCCTCCCACAGTCCAAAGATGTGCAGGCTAGGTGGATTGGCCATGTTAAATTGCCCATAGTGTCCATGGATGTGTAGATTAGGTGGGCTATAGGGGGATGGGTCTGGGTGGGATTCTGCAAGAGTAGGTGTGGACCTGTTGGGCCAAAGGGCCTGTTTCCACACTGTAGGGATTCTAAGTCTAAGTCACAAGAGTCGGGCCACAGTCCAGTACATGCCACCTCTGTCTGAGTCCTAGTTGGAGGAATCAGACCTGGGGTGAAAATGTCACAAAAGAAGCTACAAGCGAAAGACCTGGACTTCGTAGGGGGGGAAGGGCGTAGTGATTGGAACCAGGTGGACCTCACTGACTACGAGGCCATTGATTGGGATTGTTAACTTGGGCCAATCGGGAAAGCCCTGGCTGACCAATATAACCAGGAGACTAGAATCTCCTCAGTTGAGAATTGAGTCCAAGCTGGCTGCCCATAGCCAGTGTACTGTGCACAAGTAAATGAAGGGTGACTTGGTGACAGGACCTGGCCTCTGTGCAGTTATTTCACACAGCCAATTTGGGTACAGCAAAGTCCCACGTACAGCAGCAGATAATCTGTTTTAGTGATGATTGTTGAGAGATAAATGTTGACCAGGATGCTGGAGAGAACATCCTTGCTTTTCTTCAGAATAGTGCAGTGTGATCTTTTATGTTCACCAGAGAGGGTTCAACATTTCATTCTGCAAACCCCTCTCTGAGCCACACACTATCCTGACTTGGAACTATAGAAAATGATAACATAAGAAATCAGAAAAGACCACATGGCCCATCACCAATATTCCATCATTCAGTACAATTGTGGCTGATTATGGGCTTCAAGTTTGCTTTTTCACCTACTCCCCATATCGCCTGATTCCATATCTGTCCCAGCCTTAACTAAATTCCAACGGAGCATCAGTATCTTCCTGGGGTACCAAATTCCCAAGATTCAAAACCTGTGTGGTGAAGAAATTTCTCCTCATCATGATCCTAAATGACTTTCCTTTATCTTGACACTATGCCTCTTTGTTCTAGGTTCCATAGCCAGGGATGGGGGATATACCTTGGGGGATATATCTTAGAGTCTATTGGTCAAGCCCCTTGAGATTCTTGAATGCCTTCATGAGATTACCTTCCATCCTTCTAAACTCTAGAGAATATATATCCATTTTACTCAGCCTCTCATCAAACAAAATGCCCCTTTCATAAAGCAATGTTGACCAGTTTGAATTATTCTCTGCTTTTCTAAGTGCATTGATAAGATTTTCTTAATCGTGGATTTCCCAATGACTGATGCCAGCCTAATTAGCCTGTTGTCCCTGCGTTCTTTTTCCCTAACACGTAAGAAGAAAAGCATTTTGGGTGCGGGGACCTACAACTGTGCCAGCAGCTCAGAACTGAGTGCTGGCAAGAGCAGGGTGACCACTCTCAGCCACTACGTCAAATGTGAATCACTTACAAATGTTCTCTGCATGTGACCTATGGGTCTCACCTGTAGAGGAAGCCCCTGTTGAAGCCAAGGGCTGCGAGTTCATGTGAGGCTGCATGTGTTGAGGAGTATATGTGTCGTAGTTCCGCACGCTGACAGCTGGGCTGGCTGGAATCATGCAAGAATACGATGACGTTTGACCTGGAACTGGCTGTACAGATTGCTGAAAAGGCAGAACATAGCAAACTTTATTACTTGGAATTAACCAATGACAGCATGTAATTACAAAAGTGTTACAGTGTGGAAGGGGGCTCATGTGGCTGTGTGCACTCTCCAACCAAACAATTCCCCTCACGCTATTCCCCTGAGCAGTCTTCCTTTTCAGATAATTATCTAATTCCCTCTTGACTGCCTCAATTGAAGCTGCCTTCATCACGCTCTCAGGAAGCACGTTGCAGATCCTAACATTCATTGCATGAAAAGGTTTCCCCTCGTGTCCCCATTGCTGCTTTTGCCAATTATCTTAAATCTGTACTTGCTGGTTCTTGATCTGACAACCAGTGAAAATGTTTCCCCCATCTGTACTGTGTAGATCCTTCATGATTTTGAACAGCTCTGTCAAATCTCTTCTCAAACATCTCTCCACCAAGGAGAACAGTCTCAACTTCCCCAGCTTCTCCACATAACTGAAGTTTCTCACCCTGAAACCTCTCCCATGAATCTTTTCTGCATCCTGTCTAATGCCTTCACATCTTTTCTAAGGCATGGTGCCCAGAATTGGACACAATATTCTGGGTGAGGCCAAAGCAGTGTTCTAAACACATTTGGCATAACCGTTTACTCTTTGTGCTTTATCAATTGCTCCTGCCGCCTTCAATGACTTATGGACATATAGACTAAGGACCCTCTGCTCCTGCACCCTTTTTAGAATGGTAACTTTATTTCATATTGTCCCTCTACCAAAACGAATCACTTCATACCTCTGTGTAATGATCTGAGATAGTAAAATATCCCAAGTCACTACACACGAGTGTTGTGAAACAAAAATTGACACCAAGCCACATAAAGAGATATTAGATATTAAGGAGATGACCAAATTGTTGTCCGAAGACATCGGTGTTAAAGAGCACTGAAAAAGTAAAGAGGCAGAAAGGTCAAGGGAAGGAACTCCAGAACTTAAAACTTTGTCGCTGAGGGTGTGGCCACCAATGGTGGACTCATCAGGTTTGGAGGAGCAGAGATATTTTGGAGCTTGTTGGGTTACCAACAGGAAGGATCTCACCTTTGGAGAAATCAACTCCCACGGACCCAAAATAAACTGCTGCACAGAATAGTTGAAATAAATAGCACATGGACCTTTGTGGGAAGCTACATGTATTCACGAGGGTGAAAGGAGTAGAAGGATAGAGTTAGATGAAGTAGGATAGCTGGAGGTTCACATGGAAAACTAAAACCATCTGAGACCTGAAACTCCCAGTCCTGTGGTTTGATTTTCTGGCCCCCACCACTGCCATCACCACAAACCCCACCCCCCAACACCCCACAGCACCCCCGCCTCCCGAAATCAAATCTGTAATTTGTGATTTGCAGAAAATCTGTGAGACAGCTGATTTCGTTTTAAGATGAGAAATAAAAGTGCCAGGTCAAAGTACTAATGCAACAGGATAGCACGGCTGAAAAGTATAAAAGATCACATGAGGTGGGCTAGGAAATATAAAGTGTAAAAAATAAAGTTTGAAAAGCCTCCTAGTAATGAAAATTTCAAGAGAATGATTATAGAAAGTGAAAGTGAGAAAGGGGGAAAGTGAAAGAACAGGAAATAGTTTGTGAAATTTATTTACTTTATGTAAGAATGTGACAGGAGTAGCTGAAAGAGAGAGAGGAAAATTGAATATTTCATAAGAGTGGAAGCTCCTTCATGCATGTAATAATCTCTCTGTATATGGCTGGCTTTGACTCCTGTCTGTCACCACCACCTAATCTTCCAACATAACATCAGAAAGTCATCAGATTTCCCTAGAGAAAGCAAGCAAATGATTATTCTCACTTATCTACATTGTTTCTCCTGGAGAGATGGTGTTTTGCAGTTCATTTAGGGGATCTGGGTTTTCCATGTTTGTTGTAGCCTGGGGCTATGGATAGTTAAGGTGGAGGCTCGAACATTCCTTCTAACACATGGCTGACAAGGAATCTCTCCTTACCATCTGCCATTGCGTGAGTCAGGTGGATTTATAAGTTGATACCCAAGGTCTATGGCCATGTGATGAATTCACCTTCCTTGGCCATCAAGTCTAGAATGGGACCCAAAACCGAAGCCTCTGGTCCAGAGACAGGAACGTTACCCACTGCACCACAAGACCTCCAGGAGTTGTGTAAAATTACAACAGGAGATGCAAGGATTCCCCAAGAAAGAGAAGAACAAAATGGTCCTCAAATAACATGGTCATGTCCTGATGAATAGAAATGATACAATGTCTTTATTATTACACAGGACACAGTGAAATCCTGATCAACATATAGGGCTCGATGTCTTCCAATTATAAAAAGCAGCAATGTCCTCAAAAATTTCCAAATCATTTCAGTTAGCCATAGTTGCGTTTCAAGTCAGTAGATAGTAACAGGAAAATACAGGAGCCTATTTTATAGAATCATCGAGTCATGGAGCCATACAGCATGGAAACAGACCCTTTGGTCCAACTCATCCATGTTTCCCGCACTGAACTAGTCCCACTTGCCTGCATTTGCCCCATATCACTGTAAACTTTTCCTATTTATGTACCTGTCCAAATGTCTTTTAAATGTTGTAACTGTACCTGCATCTACCACTTCCTTTGACAGTTCATTCCACAACAAACCACCCTCTGTATGAAAATGTTGCCCCTCAGGTCCCTTTTAAATCCTCCTCCACTCACCTTAAATATACACCCCCCAGCTTTGAACTCCCTTACCTTGAGGAAAAGACCTTTGCTATTCACCTTATCTATGCATCTCATGATCTTATAAACCTCTATAAGGTCACCCCTCAACCTCCTATCCTCCAGTGAGAAAAGTCCTAGCCTTTCCAGCCTCTCCCTATATCTCCACTCCCAGTAATATCCTTGTAAATCTTTTCTGCATCGTCTCTAATTTCCTTCCTATAGCAATGTGACCAGAACGGGACACAGTACTCCAAACGTTTTATGCTTTCTGTCTCTTACCATCCGAATAAAGGAATTACATTCACTATCTTCCAAGTTAATGGAGCCATTCCTGAATCGAGTGGTTTGTAAAATTGGAACCAATGCATCAACTACCTCACTCACCACTTCTTTTAAAACCCTAAGATGAAGTTCATCAGGATCCAGGCATGTGCCAGCCCACAGCTTCAAAAATGTACTTCATACCACTTCTCTGTTGATTGTGTTTTTTTTAAGTTGCTCCCTTCCATTTCCTGATATATTATTCCATTTGGAATGTTGTCTGTCCCCTCTGTAGCGACTTCTCTGCCATTGTCTCAAATTCCATTATTGATTTTCCCATCTCTCATTCTGTTGCACTAATCCTCACTTTGTTAACTCTTTTCCTCTTCAAATATTTATAGAAACTCTTATTATCTGTTTTTATGCTGAGCTAACTTTCTCTCACACTTTAACTTTTTTCCTCTTTATTGATTTTATGGTCATTCTTTGCTGTTGAACTTAATCTTATTTTGCAGCTCTTGGTCTGTTACCTTGTAGGTTTTGGCCCTTCGAGTGCATATCTAAATACTTTATTTAAATGTGAGGAAGGCTTTTGACCCCTACCATCCTCTCAGGCTGAGAGTTCCAGACCTCTACCAATTTCAGGGTGGCACGGTGGCTCACAGTGCCAGGGACCCAGGTTCAATTGCAGCCTTGGGTGACTCTCTGTGTGGAGTTTACACATTCTCCCATGTCTGCGCGGGTTTCCTCCCACAATCCAAAGAAATGCAGGTTAGGTGAATTGGCCATGCTAAATTGCCCAGTGTCCAGAGATGTGCAGGCTAGGTGTATTAGCCATGGGAAATGCAGGGATGGGGTGGTATTAGGTGGAATGCTCTTCGGAGAGTTGGTGTGGACTTAATGGACCAATTGGCCTGCTTTCTATAGGGATTCTATGAACTTCTGGGAGGAAAATACTTCTTCTTAATTCCCCAAGAGTCCAGGTTTTTTTCTTTATTTACTGCTTCTAGTTAAATGAAATCTCAAACAAGCTAAAGAGGAACATGGAAGTAGGGGATGGAGGGGGAGGGAAGAAGAGTGGGAAGAGCCAGTTAATGTGCTCCATGTTGGGACCAAAGCTGGGAAAGAAAGGAAGGAGGTCCTGTTCAGGGAACACCAGAAGTCAGGAACTAAGTTCAACAATAAGGCCTTACAATTAGGAACCAAACCATGTGCTAATTGACAAAGAAATAGGCAAATCAAGAAGGTGAATGCTTGGCTGAAAGACTGGTGTGTGAGAACAAAAGGATTCAATTTCATGAGTCAAGAGCTCTAGTAATGGGGCAGGGAGAATCTGTACTGCTCTGCAAGGCTGCAACTGAACTAGATGAGAGCAGTGTCTTCGTGAGAAAGAACTTTAAAACATTAGAAAGGGTAGAAATATGGTAAATGTGACAGAAAATAACAGAAATAGCTGATGACAACAAAGGATAAACCAAGGAAAGCAACAAAACAAAATTGACTTGACTGGTCAATGGGTGAAAATAAAAGGGACTATTGAAGACAACTTAAACTGCCTGTAAACAGTGTGAAAATCGAATTGAGGAGCTCAAGACAAGGAGTAAGGAAATAGACATAGTAGGAATAACTAAGGTTTTTGATAATTATTGCAGGTTTTCGTCAGAAAGGGTAGAGAAGGTAGGGGGGAGTATGTGGTTTATCTGCCAAAAATAATGTAAATAGGAATAAAAAAGCAAACTAACAGATGATTAAAACAGGAAACAGAACTGAATGAAGAGATAAGGGATCAATCATACTAATAGGGATACACTGCAAACCACCTAATGATGAAAAAGAGTTTTAGGGAGAAATAGGTGTGCTAATGTCACAGAATATAGAACAACCATAGCAAATTTTAACTACCCCAAACTAAACTGGCAAGATGATTTGACAAAAAGCAACAAGGAATAACGTCATCAAAAATGTGAGAGGGACTCCTTTTCGTCTACAATGTAAGCACTGTGAGTCCTCATTTAGAGCCATCGCATTTAAAGTTGGTTCACTTTAACAATGTCCTGTTAGCAAGATCTCATCAAGCGTAGCCAGATTCACTTTAATGTAATGTACCTAACCTGATTAGCGACGTTTTGGCAGGGCCACTCTCGCTTACCATGCCCAGACCTCCTTACCCTTTCAACCATCCGACTTGCAGCATCTCCAGGTGCTTGACTTTCCAATGTAGCCTTTCTCCGTGTTCGACATTCCAAGAGTGGAACCAAGGCACCACTGCCCAAGTTCTGCATGCAGCAAAGTCGTATAAATAATGATAACATTGTCTGTTTTTGGGAGTTTTCTTTAAAGGAGGAAACCAGGAGAACTCCCTGCTCTTCCTAAAGTAGGTCAACTGATTTTTTTTGTCTTACTTGAACTACAATCATAATTAAAAATTTAATGTTTCACTCATAGGACAGGATTTCTGACAATGAAGCTCTCTCTATATTGCACTGAGATGCTGGTCTAGGTTATGTATCACACTGTGCAGTGGGTTACAAGAGACTCCCATTGTTTTCACTTGCAAGGCATTGCAAGGCACTGTCTGCAGCATGGAAAAACCAATGGGTCAAACCATTGCCATCCTATTCCCATCTTGGTGATTGTACCTGCAAGGGAAGGTTATTTGCCATGGCAAAAGCTGGCATCGGTGGAAGCCCACTGTAACTGTTTGCGAGAGAGGTCTCATTTCTGCCCAGCATTGGTCCTGAAGAGAGAAAAGGAAACACAACAATGTCACAATATCTCCCTTCTTAAACTGAATTGAGCTTGTTTCAGCCTGGACAGGAATTTTTTTTTAATGTATTCATTCAGGGTGTCGTTATTACCCATCCCTAATTGCCCAGGGGGCAGTTAAGCGTCAACCACATTACTGTGGGTCTGGAGTCACATGTAGGCCAGACCAGGAAAGGATAGCAATTTCCTTCCCTAAAGGACATTAGTGAACCAGATAGGGTTTTTCCCCTGACATTTGATTCATGGTCATCATTAGACTTTTAATTCCAGATTTTTATTGAATTCCAATTCCACCATTTGCCACAGTGGGATTCAAACCTGGGCCCCAGAACATACTTGAGTCTCTGGATTAACAGCCCAGCGATAATGCCACTAGTCCAACATCTCCCCTTGTGGCACAAGTGGCACCACCAATCCCAGACTACAGAGGGAAAGAGTCACCTTGGATTCCTGTGCCCAACTGCCATGCAGTGGCAACTGCTAGAAAGTGCACACATTTGTGTGCTGGGCATAGACAAGGTACCAGTTGACTGTGATGTCCCATCCCCAACCCCCACCCCACCCCCAATAAAAGTCAAACACACTATAGGCCAACACTGCTTATGCTTCCATATTTGGTCATGGTTGCCAAGGGCACCCACAGCGTGCAAACCCACCAGGTGAAGAACATTTTGATAACCTTTTCCCAGTTTAATCCATCTTTGCCTAGAGGTTTAGGGCAACATTTCCTGAAACCATTTTTCCACAATTATAGGCAATTATGGGAAGATGATGGTTTAGTAATCTGGAGGTCCAGCCTGATGGTCTGTTGATGTGGTTTCAAATCCCACAAGGACAGTTGATGGAAGTTAAACTCAATTTATAAACCTGGAACAGAAAGCTGGTCTCAATAATGAAACTATTACTGATTACTGTAAACACCCATCTGGTTCATTAGTGTTCTATAGGGAAAGAAATCTGCCATCCTTACCTGGTCTGGCCTACAATTAACTCCAGATCTATGCAATGTGCCTGACAAATGACTCAGCTCAAGGTCAACTAAGACTGGACAACAAACGATGCCCTTGTAGCAGAGCCAGATCCCATTGAAGATAAAAGTGAAATTGACATGGTCCTACTGGACTATGGGGCTGTTCTCTCATTAGAGAGAGATGCTGGTGGTGGTTTAACCTGAGGTCACCATACCTGAGGCAAGGGGTAATGGCTTTGGGGGTTAAAGAGGCAGTAGCCCAGAGGAAACAAAAATGCTAGGGTCAGCAGTACATAGTACATGAGTGGGGCAGCCAACAACAGATTACAAACTTGTAGCTACAACCTTATGTGGATCTGAAGCCAAGCAGGAGACAATAGCACTTTGGAGACTGAAAGAAACCGCCATCCCCAACCTCAAAATATCCCAAAGCACTTTTACAGTCAGTCAAATAACTTTTGAAGTGCAGTCAGTGTTCCAATGTAGGAAATATGGCAACCAATTTGTGAACGATACGATCCCATAAACAAGGAGCAAATCAGCTGCCTTTAGTGATCTTGATGGGTAAATATTGGCCAGGCCATTGGGGAGAACACCCCTTGCTCCTTCTCAAAAGAGTACCTTGGAATCTACTACATCCACCTGAGAGGGCAGACAAGAGGGTTTCAGTTTAAGATCTCATTTAAAGAGAAGGCAAAAATAGCAGAGGTGTCAAAAAAAGGAGGGGGTCGGTTAAAATGTAGACTTTCAGCATCACAGGGATGCATTCAGTATGAACTAATATAGTGACTAGTTGCGCTATAATAACCTGAGGTAGCAGGCTGTGGAATTGACTGATAAAGTGTAGGTGAGAAGCTGCTGTTGATGGGGACATGACTTGGACCACTACACGCCTGCCTCCTCTGATTGCGGAGTTTCTCTTCCCTCCTCCACTTGGCACGTCGATTTGAAAACCATACCTTGAGGTGAGAAAGACAGTAATAAAAGCAAATGAGCTGCAATGTTAAATTAATAAGTATCAAAGGTTTTAAAGGATAGTGATAATGCAAAATGCCACAGCATTCAAATGCAAAAGTCATTTAAGAAATGATATGTTTCAACAGCAGGGAAGTGGACACAATTGTCTTCTCAATAAAGGAAGACTGCACAGGACAGTCCAGCAAATCAGTCAATACAAAAACAAGAAAGAATTGCATTTATACTGAGGGCATCACAAAACACTTTGCAGGAAATGAAGTATTATTCACATACAGTCACTCTTGTCATACACAGTATGTTATAGACTCATAGAGATCTACAGCATGAAAACAGGCCCTTTGCTCCAACTCATTCATGCAGACCAAACACCCTAACTTAGTTTTGGAGTAGATCTGTACCTCGGGTTGTGGGTGTTGAGGTTGGTTGGCTCGCCGAGCTGGTTTGTTGTTCCGCAGACGTTTCGTTACCGTGCTAGGCTCTGAGGTGGTGACAGTACCAACGCACCAGGAGAACACTTGGCCTAAAGCTATCTCTAGACCAGCTTTATTCAAAACAGATGATCTGATCATTAACTCATTGCTGTTTGTGGAAGCTTGCTGTGCACAAATTGCCTTCCACATAGAGAGATATGGGCCAAAAGCTGGCAAATGGGATTAGACTTTATTGAGAGGACAATTGTTTAAATACCAGGAAAACAGAACAGCGCTTCAGTGGAGGCTGCACTGATGTTACCAGCAGGGTAATGAAATGTCTGCAAACTAATGGACCAGCTTGGCGAGCCAACCAACCACAACATCCACAACCCCAGCTACAAATCTACTCAAGAACCTTATATTCCAATAAACCAAGGTTGGCAAACAATCAAGGCAGAATTCAATGGGGCTTGAGGAGCCAGCTCTAGATTGTTTAGCATCAGCTCTATTATAGCTAGTGATCTTGCAATAAGAGTCCCTGGGAAGAAACGTTAAGTAAAAATAACAGATCCTCAATTTCCTCGTGATCTTAGATGTTCCCAGAGCTCCAGTCAAAGGCCATTGGAATTCTGGGGCCAGCATGCAGGTGCTGCATGAACCATTCTGGCAGATTCTGGCTATCAGTTCACTGACGTTAAGTAACAGGTATGTTAAACTCAACTCCCTACAACAGGATTCCCCATTCCTAGAGCATCAAGACCCCCAATGCACAAATGCTATACATACACTTGGGGCAATATTTAGGTCCTGCAGAACAAGCAGAAAGGCTCACTAACATAAGTGCCAATCATGCGCTTAACTAGCTTTCCACGGGATCAAAGACCCTGAGGGTTGGGAGGGTGAGGGATGGGGGTCTCACCTGCCAACAGTTGCCAGTCAATCAAACACCAGCAGCTCAAATGAGTGGCACGATCACTGGAGAGGCAGTGGTTGTTGCCAATATGCACCCACCCAAGGCTGAAGATTGCCAATGGGACCCAGACACTGGTGAGTGAGAGCTAAAGGGGGAATTGCAGGATGGGAGTCACAGGGCATGGGTAGAAAGGCATCGGCAGCAAGGGCAGGTTCTCAGCAGACATCCCCTTCTCGATGCCAGGTCCCTCAATCAAGCCCGTTCAGAGTTTCTTATTGTGTTCCCCCAAATAGCGAATGCCCCTGCCCGTCTCTGAGTTAATTCAAGCAGTGATAGGATGATGCCCTTACATGGGTATTAATTGCTCACTCCAGGGCTTCACCGATGGTGGTCAGGGTGGCTACTCATGGGCCTTCCTGCTACGGACCTCATCACAATGGAGATGGGAAGGTGCCACCTTCTGACTCAATTAAAATACTCCCCTCCACCTAATTCACTGTGGGGGAAGGGAATTAAATACCTCCACCTTTTATGCCAGCCAGCCCTGGTAACAGTGAGGACCATGTACAGGGTTAATTCAGAAGTCAAACCAGTAGCAAAGCAACCAAAAAAGAAAACTGTGTTATGACATACTTAGGACTGAAACCATTATATATTCAGCTACAGACGTTTAGAATTAGAACTGCACGAGCTGTTAATCGTTAAATAGTTTTATTCGCTTTTCTCTTCCTATGCAAATCCCTCTGCTCATATATATACATATGGTAACCTCAAGCAGGCAAAATGCACAGTGCAATTTTTAAACCATACAGGTGTTAGGGCAGATTGGTGTCTGGAGGATTGAAGAAACCCTCTTTACTTGAGGCTACTTGATTGCCCCTCCTGTTACAAAGCCTGGAAGCCTCTTGTAGCTGCACCCTGCCAATTATCTAAACCCAGTCATCACTATATACTTTGCATACCAAGGGAACCTCATTGTGTTGCACTTTACATTATAGACAGCTTGTGTTTTTGCATTATCCACATTTCAAACTGACACAGGTAGATCACATCTCCAGTTACCTGTATTCTAGCTTCAGGGAGGTCAATTTTAGCTGCTAGTCTTTCTCTGGCAAAGACATCTGGATAGTGTGTACGTTCAAATTCTTTTGAAGAAAAATACAAAAAGTTCAACATTTTAAAATATTCATGTTTGTTGTCTTAAGACAAGTGAATGTGTAAAGTTGAATCAAACCAGAGAAACACATCCTTCTATAGCCCAGCTCTCTTACCATACCATCCAGATATGGGCCAGGAGCAACAACATTGACAGATGCAAAGTAGACCATAGCCTATTTACCAAAGTATTACTGATGCTGGGAAATCTGAAATGAAAACAGAAAATGCTGGAAATTCTCAGTAGGTCAGGCTGCATATGTGGAGAGAGAAAGCAGAGTTAACTCTTCAAGTCAATGGCCTTTCACCATATCCCCGAGCTCAGTGTCTCAGTTTAAAAATGAGAGGTCACCCGTTAAACATGGAGGAGATGAGAATATTTTTCCTCACAGAGAATTGAGAGTCTTTGGAATTCTCCGCTTCAAAAGGCATTGGAAGCAGAGTCTTGGAAGCATTGGAATCTTTTAAAGGCATGGGTCAATGGATTCTTAATAAGCAAGCAAATGAAAGTATATTAGGGGTAGGCGAGAATGTAGAATCATAGAATCCTTACAGTACAAATAAATGCCATTCCACCAATCGAGTCTGCACCGATCCTCCAAAACGCATCCCACCGGTAATTGCACATTTACCACAGTTAACCCACCTAGCCTGCAATACAATGGAGCAATTTAGCATGGCCAATCCACCTAACCTGTACATCTTTGGACTGTGGGAGGCAACCCACGCATAAACAGAGAAAACGTGCAAACTCCACACAGACAGTCACCCGAGGGTGGGATCAAACCCAGGTCCCTGGCACTGTCAGGTAGCAGTGCTAACCACTGAGCCACCATGCCACCACAGATGGAATACAATGTGGGAAGGTGTGAGGTTATACGCTTTGGTAGGAAGAGCAGAGACATATGTGGAGCAATCAGATCAAACTTGATCTTATTGAATGGTGAGGCAGGTTTGAAGGGCTAAGTAGCCTATTCGTGCTCCAAATTCATACATTCATTTACTAATCAAAAGGGGAGGTGATGGCCTAGTGGTATTATCTCTGGACTGTTAATTCAGAGACCCAGGTAATGTTCTGGGGACCCAGGTTCAAATCCTGACATGGCAGATGGTGGAATTTGAATTCAATAAATATCTAGAATTGAGAGTCTAACGATGACCATGAATCCATTGTTGATTGTTGAGGGAAAAACCCATCTGGTTCACTAATGTCCTTTAGGAAAGGAAACTGCCATCTTTACCTGGTCTGGCCTATATGTAACTCCAGACCCACAGCAACATGGTTGACTCTTAACTGCGGGATGGGCAATAAATGCTGCCTAGCCAGTGATGCCAACATCCTACAAATATTTTTTTTTTTTAAAAATTGCTTTATTTGAAGTTGATTGAGGGATAAATATTGCCCAGGATACCAGGAATAACTCTCCTGCTCTTGTTCAGAACAGTGGCATTGAACCTTCTACATCCACCACAAAAGGCATCTTGTTTTAATGTCTCATCAGGGAAATGGCACCTCTGCTGGTGCAGCACACCCTCAGTCCTGTGGTGGTGTATCAATTTCCATTGTGTGCTCAGACCCTGGAGGAGGTCTTAAGCCTAGAACCCTGTGACTCAGAGGCCTGAGCGCTATCAATTAAAAATCAGGTCATAATAAACATGTAAACTGAGGTAACCTCCCATCCCAGATTTCCCACAATCCTAATTTAGCTTCTCGTCCTGAATCCTGGGGCAGGTTTCTCTAAGTTTTGTCCTGGATTTCTTCCTCAAGTGCAGGCCTTGTTCCTCTGCACCCACCACACAGGGCAAATGTCTGGTTGTCCATGAGGTCAGGTCCCAGCTTGCAGCTTGGTAAAAGAGTGTGGTCGTTGCCTGTCCCCACCACTGCTGTCATGGACAAGCCTGACCTTCGCTGAGTCTCAAGCTCAATATGTGCAGGTTAAGTGGATTGGCCACACTAAATTGCCCTGTAGTTTCCACAGAAGTGCAGGCTAACCCTAACCCTAACCCTATCGGAGGTGGCTGCAGGGTTAGAGAGATGGGGGAGGGGGAAATGGGTCTGGGTGGGATGGTCTTCAAAGGATCGATGCAGATCCGATGGGACAAATGGCCTCTATCTGTGCTGTAGATGTTCTATGATTCTAGGATAACCCCCAGAATGTTGATAGTGAAGCATTAAGCAATAGTAATGCTATTGAATGCCAAGGAGAAAGATAGTTAGATTCCCTCTTCTTGGAGATGATCATTGTCCGGCACTTTCATGGCACGAATGTTATAAGTCCCTTGTTAGCTCAAGTCTGAATATTGTCCAGGTTTGGTTGCCTTTGGTGACTGACAGTTTCAGTACCTGAGGAGTCACAAATAGTACTGAACATTGTGCAGTCATCACATTCCAGGCCATCATAAATTTTTTTTGTTCTTTATTCGGTCACAGGAAGAGAGCATCGCTGGCTAGACAGCATTTATTGTCCATCCCTACTTGCCCCGGTTAAGAGTCAACCACATTGATGTGGGTCTGGAGTCACATGTAGGCCAGACCAGGCAGTTTCTTTCCCTAAAGGACATTAGTGAACCAGATGGGTATTTCCAACAATCAACAATGGACTTGTGGTCATCATTAAATTCTTAATTCCAGGTATTTTATTGAATTCAAATTCCACCATCTGCCATGGCGGGATTCGAACCTGGGTCCCAGAATGTTATCTGGGTTTCTGGATTAACAGTCCAGCAATAATACCACTAGGCAGCACATTCCAGGCCTTCATGACCTTCTTGGTAAACAGTCTTTCCTCATATCTACCCTTAACCTCCTGCCCCTCACTTTGAACCTGTGTCCCTTCATGACTGACCCTTCAACTAAGGGGGACAGCTGCTCTTTATCAACTCAGTCCATGCCCCTCATAATCTTGTACACGTCTCTCAGATCACCTCTCAGTCTTCTCTGCTCCAAGGAAGACAACCCAAGCCTGTCCAAGCTATCCTCTAAATTAAGTGTTCCATCACAGGCAGCATCCTGGTGAATCTCCTCTGTACCACCTCCAGTGCAATCACATTATTTCTGTAATGTGGCGATTAGAACTGCACACAGTACTCTGGCTGTGGTCTCACCAAAGTTCTATACAATTCCAGCATGCCTTCCCTGCTTTTGTAATCTATGCTTTGATTGATAAAGGCAAGTGTCCTATACATCTTTTTCACCACCCTACTAACATGCCCTTCTGCCTTCAGAGATCTATGGTCAAACACTCCAAGATCTCTTCATTCCACAGAACTTCCTAGGATCATGACATTCATTGAATACTTCCGCGTCAAATTACTCCTTCCAAGTTGTATCACTTCACACTTTTTTAGGATTAAGGTCCATCTGCCACTTATCTGCCCAATTAACCATCCCATTTATATCTTCTTGTAGCCCAAGAAACTCAACCTCACTGTTAACCGCCCGACCAATCTTTGTGTCATCCACAAACTTACTAATCTAACCCCCTACACAGTCATCTACGTTATTCATAAAAATGACGAGTAATAGGGCACCCAGCACAGACCTCTGTGTTACGCCACTAGAAAGTGGCTTCCAGTCACTGAAGCAGCCTTCTTTCATCACCCTTTGGTCTCATACAGCTGACCCAATTTTAAATCCACTTTAAGCATGGATTCAAGTCACAAACAGAATTTGAATACAATAATTAAATCTGAAATATAAAGTTAATCTCAGGAATGGTGGCCATCACAACTATCACCAATTGTTGTAAAAAAAAACCCATCTGGTTCACTAGTTCTCATTAGGGAAAGAAATCTGCCATCCTCACTTGATCTGGCCTATATGTGAATCCAGGCCCATGGCATTATGGCTGATTCTTAACTACCTTCTGAAATGGCTTTAGCAGGCCACCCTATTCAAGGGCAATTTAGGGATGGGTGACTAAGGTTGGCCTTGACAGTTGTGCCCATGTCCCATGAAAGAGTAAAAGAAATTCATCTGACACCTGAAATGCAAGACACCATTGCAGCAAGTTTGACCTAGCATCTAACAAATTTGCGTATTTCCAACATTTTCTGTTAAGCTGCTCTTTTCTGCTCTCTTGAAAAATTCAGATGTTATTGTGAGCTGAAAAAATGGCCATGCAACCATCAGAGGCAAACATGACACCTTAAAGAGCAATGGTGACACAAGGAGAAACGCTTTCGCACAGTGAATGGCTTTGGTCTGGAATGCACTGCCTGAGACTGTGGTCGAAGCAGGTTCAATCAAGGCTTTCTGGAAGGTATTGGATTATTATCAGCGAAAGAGGAATGTGCAGGGCTATGGAGAGAAGAGGGGCGAATGATGGCCATTGAATTGCTCATTCAGAGAGCCAGCACAGACAATGAAGGGCCAAAAGACCTCCTCTTGCACTGTAACCATTCCGTGATTCAGAGACTAATTGAGGGAAGTGGGGGTAGTAGTGAGAAGCAGGGCATATTGACCTTCCTGTGTCCCCAATATATACGTCATCTGGTAATTTTCACAGACTAAAGTGCTCAAGGAACATGACAAAGGAGTTGCAATTGGGAGAAAAAAGCCAGAGGAGGTGATAGTAGGTGGTACATTTCAAAATGAAATCCAATGCAGCAGTTACGTCTTTATTAGAGCAAGAAAGATGAGAGAGATGGGGAAAGAGAGCAGTTGAAGAACAGAGGAATAGATTAGACAGCCAGAACACAGACAGGTAAAGCCCACCTAGGAAAAAGCTAAGGGAAAATAGAAGGAAAGCAAGAACAAGATTTTAAAAAACAGACAAAGCAAACATCCATCATTATGACAAAAGCAAATTACTGCGATTGCTGGAAACCTGAAATAAGAACAAAAAGAGCTGGAAAAACATAGCAGATCAGGCAGTATCTGTAGAGAGAAACAGAGTTAATGTATCAGGTTGATGACCTGTTTGTATTCATCATTATGACTTTGAATAAATGTTTTTGCGTGAATTTTCCCAGACTCTCTGTCTCCATCCGGATTTCTGCTGTCCTTCCGCTAATATTGTGGGAAATGTGAAGAGGACTGGTGTATCTCCCAAGGAGGTACCCCGAGCTTCATTCATAGTTGGGCTGGTGGTACCTTTTTCCAAAGCCTCAATCTGATCTTGTGTGAACGACGTGCGGTTCCGTTGAAGCTTCCTCTTAAGTTGCAGGCGGATCTGGGATTCATCGGAATCATCTCCGTTCACATTAACCCCGCTGCCGTTTTCACCTCTGACCTCCAACTGCTGGCACCCTTCTGCTGGAGTGAAAAATGGGACATAAAGCCAGTTTCATTACCAACATGCAGACCTCACACAAAGAACCCTCAGGATCAGCAAAACAGCTCACTTCAATTCGCATATTATTTGGTAGGGGGCTGGTTAGATCAGTTGCTAGAGTGTGGTTTAAAATAATGCCAACAGCACCGGTTTGATTCCTGTCACGGTAAACATCGGACGCATCTCCTTGTCTAGGCAGAGTGATGCTTTTTTAGACTAAATTGCCAATTGTCTCTCTCATGGAGACAGCTGCCTCTGGTCCTTGTAAGAAATGGGTAATTAATTATCCGAGACAACAAGGTGCAGGGCTGGATGAACACAGCAGGCCAAGCAGCATCATAAGGAGCAGAAAGGCTGACGTTTCAGGCCTAGACCCTTCATCCAGCCCTGCACCTTGTTGTCTCGGATTCTCCAGCATCTGCAGTTTCTACTATCTCTGAATTAACTATCCATGTCCGATCAGCAAGCAAGCTTCCTGTAGCTTTGCTCACTGTGAATCAAGAATCATAATCAGACCAAAAAGAAAGTCTTGCATTTATATAGCACCACTCAGAATCTCAAAACATTATAACATGTTTTATCGCAAATGAAGTACACTTCACTGTTGCACCGTACTAACACAGTAGCAAATTTAAACACAGCAATGTACGGCAAACAACAGTGTCAAGATGACCAGGTAATAGGTTTCAAGATAAATATTTCCCAGGACATTGGATGGAATTCTCTTGCTCTTCCTCAAAACTTTGATATGGCTTCTTTTGATTCAACTTGAGAAAGCTAATGGGACCTTGGCTTAAGATTTCCTCCAAAAGCCAGCACCTTATGATGGAAAATCAGCCTAGATTTTTATGCTTCAAGGCTTTAGATCAGAGGTATATGAGCCACGAGAGGCAGAATATACCAGGTAGAGTCAGCATCTATATCAATTACATTCTGGTCTGCAAGACAGATGGCCTCATATGATGTGCCATTTAAGTTACCTGTACTCCCTTGCCCTGGTACCGAGCTTCCCTGGTACCAGCCTGGCCTCCCTCCCCAGCTCCCAGTCTGGACATTCAACATCCGTAACTTGTCGTACATCCCATCAGCTCCCATTGGATGTTCTTCAGTGGCCAGGGTGCACAAGGCTCCACTTGCAGACAGTACCTGAAAGAAAATAGGAGAGAAGACACTCGAGCACAAGTCTACTCAGTGTACTCTTTACACAACGGGCTAGAATCTAATCAACAGGTTCTATATATAGAATAATGGTTATCCAGGAGTGAATTAGAAGTCAGTACCTAATTAAAGAATTCAGATTTTTTAATATATAGTTTAATGTATATCTTGAGAGGTGTGTTACTGGCTGAGTTGTAAAGCAGGAGTTTAATGATTCACCTACAGAACAGCCAATACCCAGAGTGAATATGAGTGAAAGGTTCAGTTGTCGGGGCTACAGTCTCACTGAAGATTTTGTAAACTTTAAAACTGAAGCTCAAGTCATTTCGTCATTAAAAGGAAGCAACAGCTTTGAACTAATTTCACTATATGTAAACTGAAATGTAAGATCATTGGAAAAAGCTGAAGAGAAATGAGAGAGAAAAGTGCTTACGCAGCAAGCTGCTGTGATCTGGAGCACATTCCTTCAAAGGAAGCAGCTTCAATGGTAACTTTCAAAATGGAATTGGATCATAGAATTACAGAATGATACAACGCAGAAGAGGCCTTTCAGCCCAGCAAGTCTGCACTGACAAAAACTACTCTAAATTCACACTAGTCCCACTTTCCAGCACTTGGTCTACAGTCTTGAATGTTATGACATTTCAAGTGCATATTCAAGTACTTTTTCAAGGTTATGAGGTTTCCCGCCTCAAACACTCTCTGAGGCAATGCTTTCAGATCCCCACCACCCTCTGGGTGAAAAGAATTTTCCTCAAATCCCCTCTAAACCTCCTGCCCTTCACTTTAAAAATTATGTCTAAGTTTCTTTTATTGCAGGTGGTGGTTGCTGGCACTTATGTGATACGAATGTTAAATATC
The DNA here is from genome assembly GCF_021869965.1 of Rhincodon typus. Lineage (NCBI taxonomy): Eukaryota > Metazoa > Chordata > Chondrichthyes > Orectolobiformes > Rhincodontidae > Rhincodon > Rhincodon typus. The sequence goes on from NC_063368.1 coordinate 12,689,226, forward strand.
ATTTCTCAGTTGAAACCTGGATGTTATTTAGGTCCGGTTTCATTTCAACATAGACACCTGTGGTATCTGAAGATGTGTACTTCATGCTGAACATTGTTCAATTGTCAGCAAAAAATCTCCACTTCTGACCTGGTCATGGAGGGGAGGTCAATGCTGAAGCTGTGATGACCTGTGGCTGAATTAATTGAACTCCCAATAACTACAGAGATAACAAGGTGTAGAGCCGGATGAACACAGCAGGCCAAGCAGCATCAGAGGAGCAGGAAGGCTGACATTTCAGGCCTAGACCCTTCTTCAAAAATGGGGGAGGGGAAGGGGGTTCTGAAATAAATAGGGAGAGAGGGGGAGGCGGATAGAAGATGGATAGAGGAGAAGATAGGTGGAGAGGAGACAGACAGGTCAAAGAGGCGGGGATGGAGCCAATAAAGGTGAGTGTAGGTGGGGAGGTAGGGCGGAGATAGGTCAGTCCAGGGAGGACTGACAGGTCAAGGGGGCGGGATGAGGTTAGTAGGTAGGAGATGGGGGTGGGGCTTGGGGTGGGAGGAGGGGATAGGTGGGAGGAAGGACAGGTTAGGGAGGCGGGGATGAGCTGTGCTGGTTTTGGGATGCGGCAGGGGGAGGGGAGATTTTGAAGCTTGTGAAGTCCCAATAACTACAGCTATGTTTACTTCTGCCAGTACCACTCCACCTAGTGGAGATTTTTACCTCTGATGCTCATTGACTCTAGTTTTGCTAGGGTTCTTTGAGGCTACACTCAGTCGAATGTTACTTTGATGTCAGAGGTGGTCGTCCTTACTTCCTTTCTTGAATTCAGGTATTGTCCATGTTTTGACCAAGTGTTGGGGTAAGGAACTGAGTGGGCCTGACACAACCCACATGAGACATCAGTGAGCAATCATTGTTGTGCAAGTGCTGCTTAATAGAACTGTCAACGACACCTTCCATTACTGATCGTTAACAGTAAACAGAAGGAGCGGATTTCTCCTGCTTTTTATGTATAGGATATACCTGGGCAATTGTCCACACTGCTGGGTAGATGCCAGTGTTGTAATTGTACAGGAACAGCTTGGCTAGAGACAAGGCTAGTTCTGGGGCACAAGTCTTCGGTACTATTGCCGAATGTTGTCAGGCCCATAGTATTTGCAGTCTCCAGTATTTTCAGACATTTCACAACAATACGTAAAGTGAATCAAATTGGTCGATATCTGCTATTTGTGATACTGGGGATTTCAGGAGGAGGCCAAGATGGGTCATCTACTCATCACTTCTAGCTGAATATATATCCAAATGCTTCAGCCTTTCTTTTGCACTGATTTGCTGGGTTCCTCCACATTTGAAGATGGAGATATTTGAGGTGCCTCCTTCCCCAGCGAGGCTAGAATGTGTGAGGACGGCAGATTTTTCTTCTCTAAAGGGCAATGGGGAGGCAATGTCTACTGGAATTATCGCTCGTTTATTAATCCAGAAACTCAGTTAATGTTCTGTGAACTTGGGTTCAAATCCCACCACAGCAGATGGTGGAATTTGAATTGAATAAAGAATCTACAATTAAGAATCTAATGATGATCATGAAACCGTTGTTGGAAAAATCCATCTGGTTCACTACTATCCTTCAGGGAAAGCAATCTGCCATCCTTACCCAATCTGGTCTACATATAACTCCAAACCCACAACAATATTGTTGACTGTTAACTGCCCGCTGGGTAATAAATGCTAGCCTAGCCAGAGATGCCTACATCCCATGAAGGAATAAATAGTGAATTAGATGGGACTACAACAGTTTCATCATCAGATGATTATTTTTAATTCCAGACTTTCATTTATTGAATTCATCCGTATATTTGCAATGTTGGGATTTGAACTCATAACCCCAGAGCATTACTTTGGAGCTCTAGTCCACTGTGCCACGACCTCTCACTCACGTGTTTTCTACACAATGTTTGCTATTACAGTATACAGTCAGCTATACTTTTGGTTACAAAGAATACATTGTTCCCTGGCCCTTTGATCAATGACAGGACTTAAAGGATTGAATGATACATGGTTAAGGTCAAAGTCAGTATTCCCTCCATCAACTGGCATTTTTGATTTAACCACACCACCCCTCCCCAATGTGTGTCAAATAACACAAAGTTTATTGTATTTTTGTCTGCATTTTGTTTGCCTTTTATCTTTCTAGAGTCTTAATGAGCCATGTCATATTTCCAATGGCTGTATTGTGCCAAAATTAAAACCCATCACATATTGTTTCCCTTACTTTTATACAATTTAAGATTATCACCATCTAATCACTCCTCCGAATTCTTCCAACATTTTTCTGTCTCTTTCCAGCATTGGTGAAGTCCTGTACCAGGGTCCATGGCCCCTTTGCTCAATGATTATGCAACATTTTAAAATTTTCGGCTGGATGTGGAACCGGTTGACTTAGCTATATTCTGTTAAAGCTGCCACTCCTGCCATGTACACTTCCAATGACAATCTGCCCCTGGCAAGTTTAACAAGTCATAATCAGCATTTAGTTATCAGGAAGATGTCGCATTTAAATGGCACATTTCCCAAAGTGCTTTTGAGCCAATGACGTACTTTTTGAGTGTAGTCAGTCACATTATTAAAAGGTGGGCATCAATTGTGCGCAAAGGAAGTTCCTTCAAGCACCAATGTGATAATTAACATATTGGCTAAGGCTCAAAGGATAACGCCTCTGCTCTTCATACATTATTATGTAGAATATACAGCACAGGACAGGCCATTCAGTCCAACTAGTCCATGCCATTATTTATGCTTCACTTGCACTTCCTCCAAATTCTCTATTGAATCCCTTCTCCCTCACTAATTTATCATCTTTTTTCACAGCATGCGGGTGTGATTAGCTAGGCCAGTTTTATTGACTATTTCTAATGCCTTTGAGAAGATGGTGGTGAGCTGCATTCTCGAACTGCTGTAGTCTGTGGGTGTAGATACATACACAGTGCTGTTAGGGAGCAATATTCAGGTTCTTTGCTCAAGTGGCTGTTCCTAAGGAAGCACACCAAGACAAACAATTTTTTTAAAAATTAATTCATGGGGTGTGTACGTGACTGGCTGGGGCAGCATTTACTGCCTGTCCCTAGCTGCTCTTGAGAAGGTGGTGGTGAGCTGCCTTCTTGAACCGCTGCAAAGCATTTGTTGTAGATACAACCAGAAGGCTGTTAGGAAGGGAATTCTAGGATTTTGACCCAGTTTCAGCGAAGAAATGGTAATATATTTCCGAGTCAGGATGGTGTATGGCTTGGAGAAGTTCTGGCAAGTGGTGGTGTTCACTCTAGCGAAGAGTCATCTGGACTCGAAACATTAGCTCGCTCTCTCTCCATGGATGCTGCCTGACCCGCTGTGATCTCCAGCACTTTTTGCTTTCAGTACAGATTCCAGCATCTGCAGTAATTTGCTCCTACATGGTGTTCACTTGCATCTGCTGCCCTTGTATTTCTAGATTGAAGGGATGGGATTTGGATGGCTTAAGTTCCTAAGGGGTTGCTACCAGGAAGGGAGAGAAGAGGGAGATATCAAACCAAACACTGATAATGCACAAAAGTATGCTATTTACCTCAGTCATGAGATCAGTGAGAATATTTACAAGCAGAAGATTAGACGATGCAGCAGCCTCAGTGATATAAACCTCAGCAGACAACCATAAGGAGGAGTACTGCTCTCAGCCAACTTTGGATTCTTCTTTGTGAGATTACATGAATGAGTGGTTGCTGGGGCCTTTAAAACTGGAGACAGATAAACATTTAACATTAGCTTTGTTAATTATTCCTTCAAATTATTATTTTTAAGTCAACAACTATAGATCATTTTTAAACTGTTGTCATCTGGCCCTCTTCTGTTCAATCGGTGATGTAAACATATCAGCAGATTTTAAATATCTTACTTAAGAAGCTAATTTTTATGTGCAAATCAAGAATGAATGAAAGGCTATTTGACTGAAATATCGACTTCTCTCAGGTTCCCACTGCAGGTCACTAAACGGTGACCCTTGCTCATCGACAACAGGGTGTTGTGCTCCTCTTACATCCACAACTAGCCCTCAAACCCCTGCCCTCCTTCACACCTCAGTGTGAGTCAGTTTATTCATCATAGGGAATGAACAAAAATTTGGAGGGTGCTGTGAAACTCGTATTCAGAGGCAACGTATGTTCTGGGAATTATGGTGATCAACACACAATATGTAGCTTGGATGGTGTGAGAAAAGCCTTTCCTGTCGGATCCTTCCTACATACCTGGAGTCTTAGTCTCTCTGCACTTTGCCCTCAAAGTAGTTGCAATGGCAAAATAATCATGGTCCACCTCTTTCTAGTTTAGGCCATTGCAAAAAAAGGTCCAGAAAGACACACAGTGGGTTTTGTGGAGATTCATCCTGACCGGTGCCGTGATGCAAGGCTCTGTGGTCTACAACCTCTTCCCAGGGATTCACATGAAGACAAATATCAATTATATTTGATTCATTCATGGGATGTGGCCTATGTTGGCTGGGCCAGCATTTATCGCTCATCCCTAATTATCTTTGAGAATGTGATGGTTAGCTGCCACCTGGAAATGCTATAGAGTTTTTGATGTAGGTACACCCACAGTCCTGTTAAGGAGGGAGTGCCAGGATTTTGCCCCAGCAACATTGAAGGAACTGCCTCATATTTCCAAGTCAGGATGGTGAGTAACTTGGAGGGAAACTAGCAGGTGGCAGTGTTCCCTTGTATCTGTTGCTTCCTTCTCGATGGAAGAGGTCATGGGTTTGGAGGTTGCTGTCTAAGAAGCCTTGGAAAATTTCTGCAGTGCATCTTGTAAATGGTATATACACTGTAGCTACTGAGTGTCGGTGGTGGAGGGAGTGGATATTTGTGATGTGGTACCAATCAAGCAGGCTGTTTTGTCCTGGATGGTGACAATTTTTTTGTTACTCTCCTGGCATGTGCCTGGTAGATGGTGGACAGACTTTGTGGAATCAGGAAGTGAGTCACTTGCTGCAGAAATCATAGCGTCATATAGCACTGAAACAGACCCTTCGGCCCAACTCGTCTATGCCGACCAACTTTCCCAAACTGAACTAGTCCCATTTACCTTTGTTTGGCCCATATCACTCTAAACCTTCCCTACCAATGTATCTGTCCAAATGTCTTTTAAATGTTGTAATCATATTTGTACCTATCACTTCCTCTAGCAGCTCGTTCCATGTACACACCACCCTATGTATGAAAAGGTTGCCCCTCAGGTCCCTTTTAAATCCTTTCCCTCTCATCCTAAACCTATGCCCTGTAGTTTTGGACTACCCTACCTTGGGAAAACGGCCTTGGCTATTCACCCTATCTATGCCCCTCATGATTGTATAAGGACTCTGTAAGGTCACCCTTTTGATCCCTTTTGGCTTAAAGAACCTCATTTAGCTATCTGATCTAAATTTACACTCACATTACACACTGCTTCCCTGCTTAATGTTAAAATGATGTATTTAGGGCTGGGTGACACCTATTCTGCCTTGGGTGATGACGAGCAGCACTGTGGGAGTATGTTACGTCTGGATTGAACATTATTCTGATTTGTAAATGGAAATTCTTCTCTGCAGCTGCCGCAGATGAATAGCATTTGCCTGAGGTTGACTATGTTTTTTTCCTTCCAGGGGCAGTCCTTCCACCATCCACCCACTTCATTAATCCTCACTGTCTTCTTACTCTTCCTGACTGTTTCTCTCCAGGCGCTTATCGTCAGCAGCAAGGACTTCCTACCCATTGGCTCCAATCTTGGTCAACTTGAGGTCTTGTCTGTATGTGCCCTTGTATCGCAGACCCAGGTGACCTGTTGGTCCTGCGTCAATTGCAAACTCCTCATGGGGTAGGTCACTCGGTGGAGGTCATCGTCCATTGGGATCACATCACCCAGCCAATAGAGATGATGCTGACACAAGGGGTCCAACATATTGGGTGCAGTCCCTGCACACTGGAATACACCATATTCAGCAATCTGTCCTGTCAGGAGATAATCAATATTCACCTCATGACTTAGCTTCAATTTAGCATTTAGGACTGGTTAAGGTAAGTTCTCCACAAACCCAAAGGCTTCTATCTCATTATGTTCAGGAATTGAACCCACAATGTTGGTATCACTTTGCATTTCAAACAAGCTATCTAGCCAACTGAGTTAAGCCTGGTCTTAACATATCTAATACATGGGGCCGCATTCAACCTATTGCCTTGAATCAGATAAATAAATCCCCTCTTTTTAACTTTAGCTCCAGCATCTCATTGCAACAAAAGAAAACCAAAGAATTTCAGATGCTGGAAATCAGAACCTCATTGCAACATACGGCTTCAGGCCAAGATGGCCTATTGAAAACAGGTAAACTTGTCTGTTCTAGTGATTCACAGGACTATTAAAGATTCCCAAGGGTACTTTTCTCTGGCCAATTCTCATTTTTAAAAATACGGAGAAACCACTCATTCATCTCATCTGCTGTGGAATTTAAGATTGCACAAAATGGTTGCTGCGTTTGATTATGTAACAGCTGAGTCTGGAGTTCAAAGCTGGTCCCTTTGAGGTCAGGAACGTTTCAGAGTAGTCCCAACCTGATTCTTTCTTTCTCTGATGTAAAACTAACCTTGGAGTTCTCCACTGTGTCAGAACAGTTGACTTCCTTCATTTGTATGGCATGTTCTGGAGGTTTGCCTATGAATCCATTATTTGCCAAAATATACTTGGCTCTTTGTTCTTGCAAAAATACTGGAAAACAAATTCCCTCATTGGCTCAGGTCAGCATGGTATGGAACAGCACCAGCGGGTTGAAATTTGCTGGGTGCAACTTTCCTGAATTTAGACCATGTGGGGACATCTGGGTGGAGAACCAATGGGATTTCCTGTCTTAGCAATTCCTGGCTGGAGGTCTGTGCATCCAGAGCCCAGCTGAGCTGATTTAGCCAGCCCTTTGCTTATATGTGGACTGCCAAAATTCACAGATTCATCCTTGTCAGAAAAGAAGGGGGTTAGATATGGAAGGCAGCCTTAGAACTGTATCCAAACAAGAACCAGAACCAGGAGAGTAGCAGGAGACAGACCTGCAATCGACTATATGTTGATTATCTTTGTAAGAGTTAAAAAGGGATTTCAATGCTCTTAGCAAAACCATAAGAGGCAGAATTATCTAGGTGAGCCTTGTACACCAACAGGGCTGATATTAGCAGAACCCACTCGAAAGGCCTTGGGAATCCTAAAGGATTAATTGATTAGCAACAGAAGAGGAATGAGCAAAAACAGGTATGAGTTGAAGGTTAAAGCAAACAATACCAGGGATGGAACCAGACAAGGTGAAGATAACACAGTGTGGAGCTGGAGGAACACAGCAGGCCAGGCAGCATCAGAGGAGCAGGAAAGTTGATGTTTCGGGTTGGGACCACTCTGCTTGGGTTAGTAGAGATGTGTACCTTTGAACTGGAGATATCTGCTTATAATGTGACCATATACTAACAAAATTGGAATTGGAATTGTGTACATGACTAACTGTTCATGAAAAGATGGTATTTCTGTAATCATCAGAGTTTTGCTTTAGCTAGTCTAAGACAGACTCTCCCTGCATTCACTTGAAAAGACAATTGCTAACCTGTACCTGAGTCTCCTGTGCTCGATCCTTTGAAACAACTATAACATCTCAATTTGCGTGTATGTACAACAATCAATCATAAGGCAAATGCTTGTTGCTCAATATTACAGGAGGATTTGGAACCAAGAGTAAGGAAATCCTAGCCTCTGACCAGCTCTTGCAGCCACAGTATTTATGTCATGAAACCAGTTCAGTTTCTGGTAAATGGGGAGGTGATGACCTAGTGGTATCATTTCTGGACTGTTAATCCAGAGACCCAGGTAATGTTCTGGGGATGGGGTTCGAATCCTGCCACAGCAGCTGGTGGAATTTGAATTCAATAAAAATCTGGAATTAAGAGTCTAATGATGACCATGAATCCATTGCTGGTTATCAGGAAAAACCTATCTGGTCACTAATGTCCTTTAAGGAAGGAAACTGCCATGCTTACCTGGTCTGGCCGATATGCAACTCCAGACCCACAGCAATGTGGTTGACTCATAACTGCCATCTGGGCAATTAGGGATGGGCAATAAATGCTGCCTAGCCAGCAACACCCTCATCCCATGAATGAATAAAGAAAAATAAGGTAATCCCCATGATGTTGATATGATGGGAGATTCAGTGGTGATGATGCTATTGAATGTCAAAGGGGGATAGTTTAATTCTTTCTGTTGGAGATGGTCACTGTCTGGCACTTAGGTAGTGTGAATGTTATTTGTCACTTGTCAACATAAACCAGGATATTGTCCAGTTCTTGCTACATTTACACAAAGACTGCTTCAGTATCTGAGGAGACATGAATGTTGCTGAATATTGTACAATCATCAGCAAACATTCACATATCTGACCTTATAATGGAGGGAAAGTCGTTGAAGCAAATGAGATGGCAAGGGCTCAGACATTACCCTGAAGAATCCTGAAAAGATGTACTAGAGCTGAGGTGACTGATATCTAACAGCAACCATCTTCCTTCACACTGGCTATGTCTCTAACCATTGGGAGAGTTTTTCCCCTGATTCCCATTGAATCCAGCTGTACCAGGGCGCATCAATACCACACTCAGTCAAAGGCTTTGATGTTAAGAGTTGTCGTTGTCACCTCACCTCTGGAGTTCAGCTTTACTTTCCATGCTTGAGCCAATATTGTAATAAGGTACTGACCCTGACTAAACCCAGACTGAGTGTCATTGATAGGGCTATTGCTAAGCAAGTGCTGCTTGACAGCACTATTGATAACCCTTCCATCATTTTACTGATGATTGAGTGTAGACTAATGGGACGGTGAATGGTTGAGTTGGATGTTCCAGTCTTCTGTATGCAGAACACACCTAGGAAATTTTTCACACTGTTGAGTAGATGCGTGCGTTGTAGCTCTGTTAGAACTGCTTGGCAAGAGGTGTGGCACATTAGGGAGCACAAGTATTCAGTATTATTGCTAGAATGTTATTAGAGTCCTAGCTTTTGCAGATCTAATGCCTCCAGACATTGCTTGACATCACATGGAATGAATCGAATTGGCTGAGCACTGGCACCTGTGATGCTGGGGACCTCTGATGGAGGCAGCAGCGGATCATGAATCCATCACTGCTGGCTACGTTTTGTTGCAAATGCTTCAATCCTGTCTTTTGCACTGAGGTGCTGGGCTCCCCTATCTTTACGCAGCCTCCTCCTCAAGGGAGTTGTTGAATTGTCCACCTCCATTCAAAACTGGATGTGGCAGGACTGCAGAGCTTAGATTTGATCTGTTGGTTGTGGGATTGTTTAGCCGAATCACTTGCTGCAGATGCTGTTTGGCACATAACTAGTCCTGTGTTGTAGCTTCACTGGGTTGGCACCTCATTTTAGGTAGGCTGGTGCTGCTCCTAGCATGCCCTCCTAGACTCTTTCTTGAACCAGTGTTGATCTGGCTTGATAGTAATGGTAGAGTGGGGAATGTGGGGGCCATGAGTTTGCAATTTGCTGTTGCTTAAGTTATGTGGAGAGACTTTGCAAACTGGGCCTGTTTTCTATAGAATTTAGAAGGTTAAGGGGTGATCTGATCAGAGTCTTCCGGATAATAACAAGAAAAGACAGGTAGATAATGATATACTATTTCCATTGGCTGGGGATTATAGAACTAGGGGGCATAGTCTAAAAATTAAGGCCAGGCCATTCAGAAGAGATATTACAAAGCACTTACGCACACAAAGGGTGGTAACGGTTTGGAATTCTCTTTCACAAACGGCAATTGATGGTAGAATAATCGTTAATTTTAAAATCTGAGATAGATGCGTTTTATTAAGCAAAGGTGTTAAGGGATATGGGCCAAAGGCAGGTATATGGAATTAGGCCACATATCAGCCTTAATTTCATTGAATAGCAGAACAGGCTTGAGGGCCCACTCTTTGCTGATAGCCCACAATTCCTCATGGAGAGACCATTGAACCTCATGGATTGCCACAGGATCTGAGTTGCTAGATCTGTTCAAAACTATCTAATTGAGCATGGTGGTAGTCCCACCAAACTCAATGGAAAATATCCTCAATTTGAAGATGGAACTTTGTCTCCAAAAGGACTGTGTGGTGGTCACTGCCAATACTTTTTGCATCCGCTGTAGACAGACTGGTGAGCATGAAATTAATTACGTTCTTCTCTCAAGTTGGTTCTTCCTCCACCTACTGCAGACCCAGTCTAGCAGAAACGTCCATTCGAACTTGACCAGCTCAGTCAGTCTTAGCATTGCCGAGTCACTCTTTGTGATGGACACTGACATCCCCTCCAAGAATACATTCTGCACCCTTGCCAGCCTTAGTGCTTGGTGTTCAGCATGGAGGAGCACTCACTTGTCAATTTGGAGGGAGTTGGTACATGGTGAACTGTAGGTGGTTTCTTTGCCCATGTTTCATCTGATTGCATGAGACTTTATGGGCTCTGCAGTGATTGTTGAGGACTCCTGGAGCAACTCCACCCCAACTGTATACCACTGTGCCACCGTCTCTGCTGGGCTTGCCCTGCCAGTAGAACAGGATATACACTATGATGATGCTGTCCGGGACATTGTTGGTAAGCTATGATTCCGTGAGCATATGTATGTCAGGCTTAACTTGTCTGTGAGGCAGATCTCCAAATTTTGGCATTAGGTCCCAGATGTTGGCAAGGAGAGTTGACAGAGCTATGTTTTTTGCTGTCTAGATTAATGCTAGGTAGTCATAGAGATCTACAGCACAGAAAAATCCCCTTCAGCCCATCAATTCTGTGCCAGTCAGAAACGACCAGCTAACTCTTCGAATCCCATTTTCCAGCATTTGGCCCATAGCCTTGTCTGCCTTGGCATCACAAAAGCAGATCTTAAATGTTATGAGTGTTTTTGCCTCTACTGTCCTACAGGCAGTGAGTTCCAAATTCACACCACTCCAAGGGTGAAAAAAAATTTCCTCACATCCTTCTAAACCTCCTACCACTTAAATAAAATCTATGTCCCTGGTCATTAATCTCTCCACCAAAGGGGAAACATTTCTTCCTGTCTACACTGTCTGTACTTTTCAGAATTTTGTACATCTCAATCATATTCCCCCACAGTGTTGTCTAACAAACAGCTACAGTCTATCCAATGTATCTTATAGAATCATGGAGTCATACAGCATGGAAACAGACCGGTCCACGCTGACCATGTTCCCAAACTAAACTAGTCCCATCTGCCTATGCTTGGCCCATATCCCTCCAAACCTTTCTTATTCATGAACTTATCCAAATGTCTTTTAAATGTTGTTACTGTACCCACATCCACCAATTTCTCTGGCAGTTCATTTCACACATGAACTGCTCTCTGTGCAAAAGAGTTGCCCTTCATGTCCTTTTTAAATCTTTATCCTCTCACCCTAAAAATATGCCCTCTAGTTTTGAACACCCCACCCTAGGGAAAAGACACTTGTCATTCACCTTATCTACACCCCTCATTATTTTACAAACCTCTATAAGGTCACCCTTCAACATCCTATGCTCCAGTGAAAAATATCCCTGCCTTTCCAGAATAGTTTTATATCTCAAATCCTCCATTCCCAGCAACATTCTGGTAAACCTTTTCTGAACCCTTTCCAATTTAATAATATCCTTCCTATAACAGGGCAACCGGAACTGTACACAGTACTCCAGAAGAGGTCTCATCAATGTCCTGTACAACCGTAACATGATGTTCCAACTCCTAAAGGTCTGAGCAATAAAGACAGGCGTGCTAAACACCTTCTTAACCACCCTGTCTACCTGTGATGCAAATTTCAAAGATTTATGTACCTGAGCCCCTCGGTCTCTCTGTTCTACAACACCACCCGGGGCCCTACAATTGATTGTATAAGTCCTGTCTTTGTTTGTATTAACTGAAAATCTCCAGCCCAGGCAACACCCTGTAAATCTCCTCTGCACCCACTCCAGTGATGGACTGGACAGATTGTCATTTGAGCAAACAGGTTGGGACTCCAGTCACTGGATTTTAAAAGAATGAGTGATGATCTCAATGAACCATGTAGGATTCTTAAGGTGCTTACCAGGGTAACTGCTAACAGGATGTTTCCATCATGGGAGAGTCTAGGACCAGCGGGCATAGATTCAGAATAAAGGGATGCCGATTTAAGACTGAGATGAGGAGGAATTTCTTCTCTCAGAGGATTGTGAGCATTTGGAACTCCTTGCCACAGAGAGCTGTGGGTTCTTTTGTATATTTAAGGCTAAGATAGATAGCTTCTTGATCAGTAGGGAATCAGGGGTTACAGGGAAAATGCAGGAAAATGGACATGAGGAATGTCGGATCAGCCATGATTCTGTTGAATGGCAGAGCAGGCTCAAGGAGCCAACAGCCTACTCCTGTTCCTATTTCTTATGGTCATATGGTCAATCACATCCCTCCTATAAAGTGGGTTCCAAAACGGCACACAATGCTATAGCAGTGGCATAACCAACTTTTTATACAGTTCCAGCATATCCTCCCTGCATGTAAACTCTATGTCTCAGCTAATAAAGGCAAGTATCCCACATGCATTCTTAACCAATTTATCTACCTGATCTGCCAACTTAAGGGACCAGTGGACATGGACACCAAGGTCCCTCTGATCCTTGATGCTTCCCAGAGTCTACTGTTCATCATGTATTCCCTTCCCTTGTTTGTCCTGCCCAAGTGCATCACCTTACACTTATCTAAATTGAATTCCACTTGCCACTGTTCAGCCCATCTGACCAGCCTGTCTATATCTTCCTGTACTCTAAAGCTATCTTCCTCACTATTTACCACCCACCAATTCTCACATAATCCGCAAACTGACTGATCAACCTTCCTACATTCAAGCCTAAATCATTTATGTACACCCAACACTGATCCATGTGGAATTCCATTGGACACAAGTTTCCAGTCACAAAAAGACCCCTTGATCAACACCTTCTGCTTCCTTCCACTAAGGCCAATTTTGGATCCACTGAGCCAAATTTCCTTGGATCCCACAGGTTCTTACCTTTACTATAAGTCTTCCATGTGGGCCCTTATCAAACTCTGGCTGAAGTCCAAGTAGACTACATTAAAAGAATTTCCCTCATCTACACATGTGGTTACCTCTTCAAAAAATTCAACCAAGTTGGTCAGACATGACCTCCACTTAATAAAACTATGTTGATTGTTGTTGATTAATTCTTGCCTCTCCAAGTGCAGATTAATTCTGTCCCTCAGAATTACTTCCAATAGTTTCCCCATTTATGAGGTTGGATTGACAGGCCTGTAGTTTCCTGGTTTATTCCTAGGTCCCTTCTTGAATGAAGGTACCACATCGACTATCCTCCAGATCTCTGACACCTCTCCTGTGACCAAAGAAAATTGAAAATTATTGCAAGAGCCTCTGTTATTTCCTCCCTCGCCTCACTCAACAATCTGGGATATATTTTATCTGGGCCCTGGAGACTTATCTACTTTTAAACCTGCCAGACCACTCAGAACCTCCACACTAGCTACACTACCTTCTTGTAAGTATATCACAGTCCCTCTCCCTGATCTCTCTATCCAACTCACCCCTTTCACTAGTAAACATCAACACAAGGTATTCATTTAGAATCCCTCCTATGTCCTCTGGCTCCACACACAAAACACCAAGATGATCCTTAAAGGGCCCTATTCTTTACTTAGTTATCCTTTAATCCTTAATGTACTTGGAAAATAATTTAGAATTTTCCTTTATTTTACCTGTCATTATTCTTTCGTGTCCCCTTTCTGCTCTAATTTGTTTCATGCTGTACTTCTTGAGGGTTTCTGCTGTTTTGAGACCTCAGTTTCTGCCATAGCCTCCCTTTCTTCTCTTTATCTAATCCTGTACATTCCTTGATATCTAGGGTTCACAGGATTTGTTGGAAATACCCTTTGTCTTCAGTGGAACATAATGGCCATGCACTCTACCTGTTTCTTTTTTGAATGCATCCCAATGTTCTGACACAGATTTACCTAAAAGCATCTGCACCCAGCCCACTCTGGCCAAATTATACCTGATCTTACTAAAATCAGCCTTCCCCAGTTTGCAACTTTGATTTCAGGCTCTTCCTTTTCCTTTTACACAAGGTAATCTGTCTGGCTCCAAACATTTTTTGAGGCTTTGTGGCAGTTAGACCATTTTTGAGGATTGTGGAGTCAAACGCAGGCCAAAATAGGTAAATACAGCAAAACATCCTGAAAGAAACATTTGTGAACACAACGGTTTTTTAAGACAATCATCAATGGTTATCATTAAACTTTTCATTTGCCAAATTTTCTTTTTTTAAACTCAGCTGCTGTTCTGAAATTTGAAATTTTTCCCACATTACTGGATTGCTAAGCTAGTGATAATACCACAATGTTATCAGCTCCTCTGCTACTGTTGTGGGACCATGAGCTCTTTGGTTTGCCCAAAACTTGCTTGCCAAAGTAAAGAGTTGACCTTGATTGAGTGTCTCAGATGGGCCTCGTATGGGTCAGAATTACGTGTTGAGGGACACACTAAAGCTTAGAGCGGCTGCCACAGAGTCACATTGGATAAAAGTCATTGTCTAAGGCTTTTCAGACATTGTGCACTGAAGAGCTAGAAACCAGTTGGGCTGTAAACCTGATGTGGAGGTTAAGTTAGCTCAGTTGGCTGGACAGATAGTTTGCAATATAGAGTGATACCAACAGCATGGGTCTAATTCCTGTACAAGCTGAGGTCACCATGTGGATCAAACATTTTCAACCTCAGACCTCACCTGAAGCAGCGTGACCTTCAGGCTAAATCCACCATCAGTCTTTTCTCTCTAATGGAACAGCAGCTCTCTGGGATGATGATGACTGTGACTATCATACCTGATATAGAATGTACATTTACACACATCAAGAGTAGTGAGGTATCTTAGAACATGCTGTTTGGTGGAAATTGCGTTCTATTGCAATTCCTGTAACATTTTGGCATGTATTTTTGCAAAAGTTGTGAATAAAGGATGTTTTGACGGAAAAGTGTAGTAATCAACACCAGCTATCCTCAATCCCCTATTAAATTCCCTTCTTTGCAAATGATAGTATTGGAAGTCATGCCTTCTCTCACTCTGCTCGCTAAATTCAAGAAAAGTTAATTGAGACGAATGTTAAACTAAAGGCTAATGGAATGTTAGCCTTCATCTCAAAGTATCTGAGATATTAAAGGAAGGAAGTTATGCTTCAGTTACATGGACCCTTAATCAGATCTCAGATGGTGATCCCTGTTGAACTTTGAACACCATATCTCAGGCAGAATTTACCGATGTCAGAGGGGACAGAAAATCACCCGTAAAATACCTGTGTTTGGAGAATAAAGTTGCCAGGACACGCCTCATAAAACTGATCTCCATGTGAGGTTGAGGGGTGATCTGACCAACTGTTTTCAAATGGGAAATGGATTTGATAGAGTAGATATGGGAAAATTTCTCTGGTGGGCAAAATTTAATTTTAGATTTTATCATGAAATGGGACAGAATTTGAACAGTAACTCAAGACTAACTCATAATCCTGACCAAAATAAACTCATTTTTCAGTCCACGGTTGGAAAGGGGAGGCTATTAAATCCTCAGTGTCTAGGATACTAGTCACTAAGTCTGCCACAGTAACCTTAGTTGCACCATGCCAAAGTTTTGCCTGCTCTTTGCCCTCTCAGAAGGTGCTAGGCTGGATTGGGCATTCATCCTATTTCCTATGCAACTTGTGACTCAGTGACTATTCCGGGGCCCCTTCTTTCATCATTCTTGCAGACGATGTGGGCTGCACTGATGGGGCCAGTATTTATTGCCCATCCCCAGTTGCTCTTGAGAAGGTGGTGGTGACATACCTTCTTGAACTGCTGCAGCCCATTCTCAATTGTCATAAAAACTCATCTGGTTCACTAATGTCCTTTAGAGAAGGAAACTGCCAATGTTACCTGGCCTGGCCTACACGTGACTCCTACCCACACCAATGTGGTTGACTCTTAACTGCCTTCTGAAATGGCTGAGCACGCTATTCCTTTGCATCAACTGCAAGAAAGTCTCAAAAAAGGAATGTAACCAGATGGATCACCTGGCATCTATTAAGGTACCAGAAAGAGCACGAGTAATCAAGAGTAACCATTCCAAACCGAGCTGGTCAGGTTCTTAAGGACATAGCAGCTAGACTGGGTCTGTGGCAGCTGTTGAGGGAACTGACAAGAGGGAAAAATATCCTTGATTGCCTTTGCACCGACCTACCTGTATCTGTCCACTACAGTATCGTAGGAGTGACCACTGCTTGTGGAGATCAAGTCATCATTGTATTGTGTGACATTATCACTAAATGAGACAGAGTTTGAACAGATCTAACAACTGAAGCTTAGGCATCAATGAGGCACTGCAGGCCATCAGCAGCAGCAGAATTGTACTCCAACACAAACTAGAACTTCATGACCCAGTATATCTTCCATTCAGCCATTACCATCAAGCCATGGGATCAACTGCTATAGGAAGATTATTATTAAACTGGAAAGGGTGCAAAAAGATTTACAAGGATGTTGCCGAGACTGGAAGGCTTGAGTTATAAGGAGATGTTGGATGGGTTGGGACTTTTTTTCCCTGGAGCATAGGAGGCTGGGGGGTGACCTTATAGAAGTTCATAAAATCATGAAGGGGAATAGCCAAGGTCTTTTCCCCAGGGTGAGGGAGTCTAAAACTAGAGGGTATAGATCTAAGGTGAGAGGGAAAAGATTTAAAAGGGACCTGATTGGCAACTTTTTCACACAGAGGGTTGTGCATCTATGGATCGAGCTACCACAGAAAGTGGTAGAGGTGAGTAAAATTACAACATTTAAAAGACATTTGCACTGGTCCATGGAAAGGAAAGATTTACGGCGATTTGGCCCAAACTCAGGCAAGTGGGACTAGTTCAGGTTAGGAAACCAGGACAGCATGGAGGAGTTGGGCCAAAGGGTTTGTCTCCATGCTCTATGACCCTATGACACTGACCCTGGTTCAATAAAGAGTCCAGGAGGACATGCCAGGAGTAGCACCAGGTATTTCTAAACTGAGGTGCCAACCCGGTGAACACAGGACAACTTGTGTGCCAAACAGCATCAACAACAAGTGATAGATGGAGCTAACTGATTCCACAACCAACAAATCAGACTTAAGCTCTGCAGTTCTGCCTATATCTAGCCATGAATGGTGGTGGACAATTAAACAACTCACAGGAGAAGGAGGTTCCACAAATATCCCAATCCTTAATAATAGGGGGGGGGCAGTGCAAAGCTGAGACTGAAGCATTTGCAACTGTCTTCAGCCAGAAGTGCCAAGTAGCTGCTCTTTCGTGGTGTCTTCCTGAGATGCTCAGTATCACAGATTCCAATCCTCAGTGAATTTAATCACTCCACATGATCTCAAGAAACAGCTAGGCAGCCCTGGATCCTGCAAAGGCACTGTGCCCTGACAATATTCTAGCAACTTGTACAGAGGTCGTGTATTTTCCACGCCCCTAGCCCATCTGTTCCAGTACTGCTACAACATTGGCATTTACCTAACAATGCAGAAAATTGCCAGTCAAGTCCTGTACACAAAAAGCAGGATAAATCCAACCCATTAAATTACCACCTCATTGGTCTGCTCTTGATCATCAGTAAAGCGATGGAAGATGTCACCAACAGTGCTATCAAGCAGCACTTGCTTAGCAATATCTTGCTCACTATCGCTCAGTTTGGGTTCCACCAGGGGCTGTCAGCTCCTGATTTCATTACAGCCTTGCTCTAAACAGAAACAATAAAGGAGACAATTCCAAGGGTGAGATGAGAATAATTGCCTTTGACATCAAGTTTGCATTTGACTAAGTGTGGCATCAAGGAGCCCTAGCAAAGTTGGAGTCAATGGGAAGGGAAAACTCTCCACTGGTTGGAGTCATATATGATACATAAGATGATGGCCATGTTTGTTGGAGATCAGTCTTCTCAACTCCAAATTGAAATAAGTCTATAGAGGCCAGTATCCTGTCATCCATTATTAACACGTGCGTAGTACTTGACACTGGTCCAGCTCCCTCAGAGCCAGCTGTCAGAGTGAACAGAACCTCTGACATTCCTGTTCATACCTGTCAGCCAGGGCTCCCGGATTGTACTGGTTTAACAGCCTCAATCAGGAAACTCATATTCTATGAGGTCCATCTGGCAGACCTTGTTAAAATCAATACACAGGTTATCTCTGCAGGAGTTCCTCAGGTAGCATCCCAACCATGTTCAGCTGCTTCATCGATTATCTTCCCTCCATTGTATGGTCAGAATGAGGATGTTCACTGACGATTGCAAAATGTTCAGCATAGCTCATGACTCCTCAGATACAGAAGCAGTCCATTCCAAATACAGCAAGATAGGAGCTGTGAAAGTGATAGCTGTCAATTTTTAAGAGTTGTGGGGCTGGGGAAATGCTGCTGAGCTTCAATAGTAGAACACCAGATGGATCACAAAGGTGCACACTGTGCGTACTCAAGATTTAAAAGGTTGAATCGCAGAATAAGCTGTATCCTGGCTTCAATAAACCCAGGAGCCAGGATGACTGCCCCAGATACAGTGCAGTCCCATAAAATCCTGGATGATTAGCTGCCCTGCTCCCCCTCATCCCTAGCTTCTCAGGATTTAATTATAGAATCATAGAATCCCTACA
This sequence comes from Rhincodon typus, assembly GCF_021869965.1. Lineage (NCBI taxonomy): Eukaryota > Metazoa > Chordata > Chondrichthyes > Orectolobiformes > Rhincodontidae > Rhincodon > Rhincodon typus. The sequence goes on from NC_063368.1 coordinate 12,707,964, forward strand.
GTGGTTCATCCGCTTGACCTACAGGGCAATTTAGCATGGCCAATCCACCTAACCTGCACATCTTCGGACTGTGGGAGGAAACTAGACCACCTGATGGAAACCCACACAGACACAGGGAGAATATGCAAACTCCACACAGACAGTCGCCCGAGGGTGGAATCGAACCTGGGTCCCTGATGCTGTGAAGCAGGAGCGATAACCACTGAGCCACCATGCCCCCCTTTTTATAGAATCTGTGTGGAAGTAGGCCATTCAGCCTATCAAGTCAGCACTGACCCTCCAAAGAGCATCCCACCCAGACCCAGACCCCCACCTTAACCCCATAACTCCACATTTGCGCCACATAACTTGTGTTAAATTCATATCTCACTCATGACTGCTATGTTACTGATACCATAGCTCACAGTGCTCAAGAAATTCAGAATGATGTAAGATACCTTATTAAACTCAACTGAATGATTCCTCATGATTCAGAATTAAGTGTAACATTCAAATTATTAGTTAAACACCAATATACAGAATAACTACTATGATTATATGTTAGATTCATACAAGCTGGTTTGATGTTGATCCAAGCTAAACTTGGCCTCCTTAGACCTCCAACAATCCTGTGTGTTCCACGCTATCTCCTAATCTTTATATACTCTTTCTTCAATTTCAATTGTGTGATGCCCAAAATGTGCGTTGAAGCAACTTCCTGCACAGCCAAACTCCAGAACTGACATCATTGCCGTCTTAATGGTTTAACTGGTGAAACATTTTGCATTACAAAGGGAACAAGATGACCCTAAACAATCCCAGAGAGTAAAGTGATACTCCTCGGGTGCTTTCACTGCTCTGACCAATACCGGAGGTGCTGTCACCAACATTTTGCTAGCAGCTATATGCAATTCTGACTAATCCTTGATCTTAAAACAAATCCAAATTCTGTTGATCACATTGAAGCATGATTAACTTTGATGGGAGTCAGGCAAATTTTATGGCATGTTAATTTTAACTGCAAGGGGGATGGAGTATAAAGGAAGGGAAGTCTTTTTACAACTGAATGCAGCACTGGTGAGACCACACATAGAGTACTGTGTATAGTTTTGATCAGCAATGCATTATTAAATGGCATAGCAGGTTTAGGACTAAATTAAGGAGGAACTTCTTCACCCAAAGGGTTGTGAATCTGTGGAACTCCCTGCACAGTGAAGCAGTTGAGACTACCTCGTTGAATGCTTTTAAGGCGAAGATAAATAGATTTTTGAACAGTTAAGGAATTAAGGGTTATGGTGAGCGGGCAGGTAAGTGAAGCAGAGTCCACAAAAAGATGATGATCAGAGCAGGCTTGACGGGCCAGATGGCCTACTCCTGCTCCCATTTCTTATGTTCTTATGAGACAAACAATCAGGAAGAATTTGGAAAATGCAGAGAACAGAAGAAATAACCAGATGGCAGAAAAGAGAGCCCGGTAGAAGCAAAAGACATCAGTTGACATTGGCCCATAGATAGCTGTGGAAGAGCCTGCTACTCAGGGTCAAAATACGCGATGTCAGTATAGAAGCAACATTCACCCAGAACACAATCTCTTGTCTCCCAAAACGGGCAGATGCCATCAATGTTAATATGCCATATAATTGTTTGGGCCTCTGTTTTGTACCCAGATCACAGCCAGAATTGGATGTAATTTAATTACTCAGCCAGACTGTTTGCATCCATCAAACAGTGTGACACGAGGAGTCATAGGTGCAAGATAAATTTGGAAGAATCTTTTCATGCAGCAAGTAGTCACTATCTGCAGTAGACTGTCAGAGAATATCGTTAGTCCAATGGAGCTGTTAAAGAGGGAATTAAACTGTTACCTGAAAGGAAAGAATTGGCAGGGTTATAGGAAGGTGTCAGAATGGCATAAGGTGCAGTGTTCCTTCAGAGAGTTGGTACAGACATGATGGGCTGAATGGTCTCCTCATGTTCTTTAAACATGCTATGATTCTGTGGGAGATTTAGGGCAAGAGCAGAGGAACTAATTTCACTCAAAGGGTTGTGAGGTTATGGAGGGCATAACTATTGGTGGTTGAATCAGAAACCATTTAAGAATCCCTAGTGTACAATGACAAAGTGGCAATGTCTCCAGTCCATCTGTCCTCTCCCACACAAAGACGAAAACAATACACACACTTTCCAGATCACATGCAAGTGATCGCTCAGGAAAGCTAAAACAAACAAAAAAAAATTCCAGTTCAATTAGGGCAAGAAAATAATCTGGGAAATTTCTCTCTGAATCCCTTACACAATCAAACCAAGTGACCTCTCTGGCTCTGATAATTCTCTGCGATATTTACCTTCTATATGAGGTGTTCTCCAACCCAGCCAGACACAGATAACTACAGATGGATGCAGGAAGGGAAAAAGTAAGGAACCTGGTAGCACATAGTATTAAGGCAATTACTTGTTATACAAGACACAGTGGTAGAGAAGTTTCCGCCTTGCAATTTCTTGGTAAATCCATTACCCAATGTAAAGAAGAAACAGCAATGAGGAATAAAAGACTCAATTTTGAAGAATTGTAGGTAAACAGGCAGAGGAGCCAGGAAATCCTACAGCAAGAAGACTGAGTTTTAGCAACAAAATATTTACCAACCTGGTAACTGTATGAGGCACTGCCGCAGTTGATTTCTCTTACCGAGAGACAATTCTTTTGGAAGGCTTTTTCCTAAGCCATATAAGTGCCAACCTGTTTCTCAATCGAACTCTGTCTAGTTTCAGGTGGCACAATGGGTGCAGGGGGTCTCGGAAGCTGGCTGGAGAGCTGGTGAGAGGACCCTGAGTTGCCTTTACCACCAAACTACGTGCAAATCAGGCAGTAATGGGCCTTCCCTGGAATCAAGACCCCAGGGGCAGAAGTCCTCTGAAATAGCCCTAGCAAGCAACTCTGTTCAAGGTCAATTACAACAAATGTAGCCCAAGAATACTAAGACAAGTTCTCAGCACCTCAAAGAACAGAATTTACCCTCAAGTTTTAGAAGGGCTGAACCTTCAATCCACAAGATTGCAATTAAAAAATTAATCAGTATGAGGAGAGCTTTCAATACTTATACTTATACAATGCCTACCACAGCTGGAAGATAGTTTTACAGCCAGTGAATTAATATGTGGGAGGACTTGTGGGGAGTGTTCCCAACTCTAAGGCAGAAAATCAGGATTTGAGTTCCCCAATGATAACCACAAAAGATTCATAAGGTTTCAAAAATAATTCATCCCAAGGATTCTCAGGGTGTCCTCTGTTCTCCCAAACAAACTCAAATGGGAAAACAAATTTTGCATTTTGATAGCGCTTTCAGCCAAGGGAAATGCCTCAAGGTGCTTCACAGAAGTGCTGTCAGAATTTAATAGAAATTTCTCGGATAATTCAGCAGGTGTGGCAGCATCTGTGGAGAGAAAGCAGAGTTAGCATTTCGGGTCCTTCTTCAGAACGGAACCCAAAACATTAACTCTGCCTTCTCTCCACAGATGCTGCCAGACCTGTTGAGTTATCCCAGCAATTTCTGTTTTTGTTTCTGATTCCCAGCATCTGCGGTTCTTTGCTTTTTTGCTGTCAGATTTTAATTGACCCAAATCATGTCAAGAGAGATCACAAAGACAGCAAACATGCCACCCAAAGTTTGGTGAAAGATTGTAGATTTTAAGGATGGAGTCCAAAGATGTGCAGGTTAGGTGGATTGGCCATGTTAAATTGCCCATAGTGTCCAGGGATGTGCAGGCTAGCTGGATTAGCCATGGGAAATACAGGCTTACAGGGATAGGGTAGGGTGGTGGGTCGGGCTGGGATTCTCTTTGGAGGGCTGGTGTGGACTCGATGGGCCAAATGACCTGCTTCTGCACTGTAGGGATTCTATGAGAAGCGAAAGGGGGCAAAGAGTTAAAAAGGTGGGGACAGTAGTTCCCTGATTCATTCTTCATGGCAATGTATTGATTGATATCTCAATCAGAGTTGATATACCAATAAATAAGCACCCTTTTCTCATGCAGTATAAATTGCTGGACCCCTTGAAATTTGGCATTCTTGCATCTGTCCTGATGAGTGCAAGGCAAAAGAATTGACAACGTCTCTCCTTCTTAGCAGTTTGAAATATTCAAGATACCAATCCCTCCAATATATTCTTGAGAATATACTTAGTCATTTTTTTTGTACTTTTAAAAACTGAGAAGAATCAATTAACCAATCCTGCGCTGCCTGCAAGGACATGTTTTTGAAATATAGGGAACTTTACTTCACATTTGATCCATCCTGTAGCTAATCTTGCAATACTTGGAGTGATGGTGTAGAAAATATCTCTATTTAAATCCATCTAACCCCTGCCCAAGCTGACCCAGGATCATTTTCGTGATGCTGAAAAGATCTCACTCTCCAGGCTCCATATCAAACAAACAGAATCATACTGCACAGAAGGAGGCCATTCAGCCCTCTTTCTTATGCCAGCTTAAAGAACTATCCAATTGTTTCTCTTCCACCAACCCTTTACACACTAGTAGCTACTGGCTTGTATGGCTCAATAATCACATTTGATGTTACCTAGAATCATCTATAATCAAGGACATTATCCCTTGCATTAATAGTCTTTGAGTCATTACAGCACAGAAAGAGGCAATTCAACGATTAAGTCCATGTTGGCTCTCTGTAGAGGAATTCAATCAGTTAGAAAGTTTATTTCCATCAAGTATTCATTTTGAAATTATTGACCATCTCTGCCTACAACATCCTCATGATCTCCAGGCAATTAAACCATGGCTGATAAAATATGTTTCATCTGCATTCATAAGCAACTTATGAAGGACTTGACATCTTCCTCACAAGTCCTACAGCATTGACCCTGTGGGTCCAGCAGAGGGAAACCATGTCATTATCATGGTAATGTGCCTCATCCAAATCTTCCAGGCAAGCACTTAGTACTCAGTGAATGTACACAGACCATCACTGGGAGCAGGGATGGGGGAGAGGAATTGAGATGTGTCAGGGAATCCAGCAACTGTACCATGGAAAAAAGTAGGAATTAGGTTCAAGAAGGAGAAGGTAATCTGGGGAAGGATGGGATTGGGGGCAGGGACCGGAGTAGTCAGTGAGTTATGGGCATGAAAAGTCTCGTAGGAGCATTCAAGAGGAACATTAACATGTCAAGCTACTCATTGCAGAGACATTACAAACTACCCCAGGACTATAAGGGTTAAATTATGAGGTTGCATAAACTTGGTTTCCTTATGGTATAGAAGATTGAGAAATGGTCTAATTGAGGTATTTAAAGATTTTAACAGGCTTAATATGGAGAAATTATTTCCTCAGGTAGGGGAATCAAATACAAAGGGCAAAATGTTAAAACTACAGCTCCTCAGGTTTGATGTCATGCAGTTTGTCACACTAAGAATACAGTAGGAAAGGATTGGAACTCTGTATCTGAGGGGTGGTAGAGAATAATTGAGCTTTCAAGACTGAGATTGATAGACTTTTGTTAGGTCAGAGCATCAAATAATATGGAGAAAGGCAAATAAATATAGTCAAAATGCAAATAGTCATGAACTGACTGAATGTTCCAATAGAGTTAAGGGCTGAATGGCCTCTCTTATTCCTATTGTCCTTATATCCCACTAGCACAACAAGTGCATGACAATTAATTAAATATTTTAATAGGATCCCTAATTATTTTGGTTGAGTCAACTGCTAAGACATTTTCTTTAAAATAATGAAGCTCTGCGGGTGCAGTTTGTAGTATCCCTACCTCTAAGCCAAAATACCCACCTGCTCCAGAGGTGGGTGATAGCATGCCTGAGGAAGTTGAGTAAAACAACTATAAAAGATTGCTAGAATATTTGTCACTGACTGTTTGACATGGCAGTTTTCTGATACTTCTGTGAAAAAGAATTCAATTGGCTGCCACCCCAACTTACACAACAAATGAGTCAGGTAGCACTTTGAGAAACATTGCCTGAAAAGCAACTCCCATCACCACAAATCACCAGCAATGTTCCTCGATCAGCAAGGAATCACTATGCCCTTGAAGAAAATTCAATCTCATTGGGTGTTCTCAGAATCTCCCATACTAAGTTCTGTGCACACACAGCAACAGTCCGTTGTAAAGAAGAATCTCCATGGCAACTAACCAAAAGGCTAACTGTTCAAAGTGAAAGCTACTGCCCCCTACGGTCATTGTCTGGGGTAGCAACCCTACTTCAAAGTTAGAAATCTGTTGGAACAAGTTCCACTCAACAGCAACGTATATTTATATAAAATACACATTTAATTAAAATGACCTGAGGTGTTTCAAATAGCATTATACATAAAATATAACACCAAACCACGTTAGGAGGTATTATAGCAGGTGACCCAAAGCTTTGTCAAAGGGTTAGGTTTTAAGGGATGTCTTAAAGAAAGGGACAAGTCCTATAGAGGCTTACGATGGAGTGAGGGTGAATTTCACAGCTCCGAACTGAAGCAATGTTGGAATGTTCAAAATCAGGAATGCTCGAGAGTCCAGAGGAAAAACAAAATCCCAAGGGTTGTAGGCTCTGATTTCAGAGACAGGATGGGGTAGGGTCATGGAGGGATCTGTAAACAAGGATGGGAATTTTAAAACAAGAAAATTGCTTGACGAGCAGTCAATGTAGGTGAGTGAGCACAGGGGTGATTCTGGGACAATTTCCAGAGTTCAAGATTTAGGTTAGCCTTCTCAGTACAGCGCTGAGGGAGTGCAACAGCAATGGAGATGTTAATGTCTGGATCTTATGTTGAATTTCCTCATGTCGGCACAAAAGAACCTATGGCGTTGGGTCATGTCTCACAGATAGTATGCAGTATACCCTCAACAGTCACGTTAATAATACCATCACTGTATCAGAGCATGAGATCTGATGATGTACAGGTCACAGATTCCATCTTAACTCAGTTCACTTGTTGATGGAAGCGTGCACCTGTGTGGAACTGAAAAGCTCAGTATTAGCCCAGACATTAAATTGCCAGTGACTGTAAAATATCAAAGGAGCTGTAATTAACATCTGTTGATTCTTTTAGTATCACATTAAGCATTTCTGATTCTTTAGACCTAATATAAGTATTGCCTCATAACGTACAAATACCCTACTGGAGGCAAAGTCCATACTACCGTGGCAGATCATATGTCACTACAGTACTAGAAAGGAGTTAATTTTCTTACCCTTGACTGATATTTATTGCTCACACTCCATCTTAAAGTATATTATGTGGTCATGTGGTTTGAGGGAGCTTGCTGTGCACAAATTGGCTGCTGTATTTCCTGCATTATTATAGTGACTACACATCAAAAGTAATTAATTGGCTGTAAAGCTTTTTGAAATATCCTGAGGCTGAAAGGCATCAATATAAATGCAAATCAGTTTTTTTTTGACATTTAACCTTTAATGATCCTTTCAATGTTGGGCTCCATTTTTGAACTCAATCTTGAAACATACACATTGAATCACAACTTTTTATTTCTCTTATGTTAAACAAAATTCTCAGCAACAGTCTAGTTGTTTATACCTTAATAGCCTACCTTCAATATCCAGTTATGTTTTAGCAGGTATTAGGTACATGATAATTGCAAACTCAAGTCACAAACATCAATTGGATTGCCCAGCAGCTGATGCATTATAGTTGGATTCAGTAACTCTGAAGAAATAAATCAGCAGAGGTTCCCCACAGCTATCCAGCAAATCCTGCCAGTAAGGATGGCATGTATGGATGAAGAATGAAAATACAGCAGAACTGGCTGTGATGCCTGTCACACTGAGTGAAGATTCATGTCTGAATGGCCAAGGAATGGGTAGTGTTGTTGCCTGAAGACCCACTTTCACTCTTCTTGCGATATGTTATTCAGCATAAAAGATTTCACGGCACCACTTATAAGAGCAGGAGAGTTCTCCCCAGTGTTGTCGGCCAACATTCACCCCTTAAACAGCATCATAAGAACAGATGCTCTGGTCATCACACTGTTTGTGGGACTTTCTGTGCACCAATTGGGCACCACATTTCCAATATTACAACACCTCAACTGTATTTTGTTGGCCATAAAGAACTTTGGGATATACTAAGGTCAAGAAGGCAATACATAAATGCAAGATTTATCTGCCCCCTTCCCCACCCCATTTGTTAAGCTGTAGAATAAAATATGGCATCTAATTTTGAGGAGCCCAACTTTAGAAGATTTTAAAGCTATCATGGGAGTTCAGGAAACTTTCATGAAAATATCCTAAAACAAGACTCTTTAGTTACAAGATCTGGCTAAAAAAAAAGGGTTCCTTCTCACAGGTACTAGGGAGGTAAGAAGAATTTTATATAAGTGCCCAAAGTAACACTTCAAATAAAGCAATCAAGAAAAACATTGGTCAATCATGCTGTTTGTGGGGACTTTGTGTGAACTAATTGGGCACCACATTTCCAATGTTACGATTGCAGTACTGCTACATCCAGTCATGAACGGTGGTGAGGAATTAAACAAATAATAGAACAATGATGGAGGACACCAGTATATCAGTGCAAAAGACAAGACTGGAGCATTTGCAACCATCTACAAAGGGAAGTGCCAAATGGACAATTTATTTCAGCCTCCTCCAAAGTTCCCAGCATCACAGGTAGCAGTGTTCAGCCAATTCAATTGATACTACATGATATCAAGAAATGATTGAAGGCACTGGATACTGTGAGGACAATGGCTCTGATAACTTTCCAGCAATAGTACTGAACTAAAATGCTCCAGAACTAGCCGTGCCCTGAGCTAAGTTATTCGGTACAGTTACAACGCTGGTATCTATCTGCCAATGTGGAAAAATCAGGACAAATCTAATTGGGCCAATTCTGCCCAATCAGTCTACTCTCAACGATTACCAAAATGACGGATGGGGCTGTCGTCAGTGCAAGAAAGTGACACTTACTCAACAATATTCTGTTCAATGACATTCAGTTTGGGTTCTGCCAGGCCCATTCAGCTTCTGACCTCATTAGAAACTCGATCCAAGCATGGACAAAAGAGCTGAACTCCAGGCTCAGGTTGAGAATGACTGTCCTTGGCATCAAAGCAGCTTTAGAATACGTGTCATATCAAGGCACCCTAGCAAATTGGAATCAATGGGAATCATGGGGAAAATTCATCGCTGTTTAGAGTTATACTTGGCACCAAGGAAAATGGTTGTGGTTGTTGGAAGTCAATCACCAGCCACAGAACATCTCTGTAGGAGCTCTTCAGGGCAGTGCCCTAGGCGAGACCATCTTCAGCTGTTTCATCAATGACCCGACCTCCATCATAAGGTCAGAGATGGGTTATTCTCTGATAATTGCACAATGTTCAGCACCATTTGCAACTCCTTAGATACTGAAGAAGGTGGTTTCCAAATGCAGCATCACCTCAAGAACATTCAAGCTTAGGCATAAGTGACAAGTAATATTTGTACAACAGAAGTACTAGAAAATGGCCATCTCCAACCATTTCCCTTTGATATTCATAGACATGATAATCACTGAATCCCCCACTATCAACGGACTGGGGGTTACCATTAGCCAGAAACTAAACTGAACCAGACATACATACACATTTGCTACAAGAGGAGGTCAGAAGTTGGGAATTCTGCAGCAAGTGACTCACCATCTGTCTTCCCAAATCCTGTCCACTATTTACAAGGCACAAGTCAGGAGTAAGATGGAAAACTGTCCACTTGCCTCATTCAGTGCAGCTCAAACAACACTCAAAAAGTTCAAATCCAAATTAAATCCAAAAACAAAGCAACTCACTTGATTAGCAGAGATAGTAGGAACTGCAGATGCTGGAGAATC
>NC_063368.1:12717877-12876354 GCF_021869965.1 Rhincodon typus
GGGATGGAGCCAGTAAAGGTGAGTGTAGGTGGGGAGTTAGGGAGGGGATAGGTCAGTCCAGGGAGGACGGACAGGTCAAGGGGGCGGGATGAGGTTGGTCGGTAGGAGATGGAGGTGCGGCTTGAGGTGGGAGGAGGAGATCCTTCAACATTCATTGCTTTCACCATTAATATACAGAAGCAGCAGTGTATACCAGCTACAAGATGCACTGCAGTAACTCACCAAGACTCCTTTGACAGCACCTTCCAAATCTGCAATGTCTATCAGTTAGATATACAGGAGCAGCAGATACATGGGAACATCACCACTTGCAAAATCCTCTTCGAGCCACACAACATCCTGATTTTGGAACTGTATCGTCTTTCCACTTCCATTGTTGATTCAGAATCCTGCAAGTGTACCTACACCACATGTAGCAATTCTAGAAGGCAACTCATTACCACCTTCTTTTGGGGCAATCAGCATGGCAATAAATGCTGACATAGCTAGCGATGCCCACAACTAGTGAATGACTATTTTAAAAACGTTTCAAAAGTGAAAACTTTAAAACAAAAATCATTGAAAGGGAAATTAAATTAAGTGGTTATTCTTTGAGAAAGTTTTCAGAGGGGTGGAAGCCAAACAACCTCTTTCTATGACTCTAGTGGTAACACGCTCACTATTGAGTGACAAGGGAAGTACCACATGAGCAAAAAAACAAAGATTAACACTGCAATATAGGACTGAGGTGCTGACTTTTAGATTAGGTGTTAAACTAAGGTCCCAATTCCTGCTCTGGTGCATATAGAACAGTTATATTGGTTCACTGAAGTGAGGGGAGTTCTCTCTGATATGCTAACAATATTTATCCCTCAATCAGCATTGCAAAAACAAATTATCCGCTCTTTATTGCATTGCTGTCTGTGGCACCTAGTTGCGTGTACATTGGCTACCACATTGGTTACTATAGAACAGCAATCACAGTTCAAAAGTACACCTTCTGCTGTAAAGCATGTTGAGATGTCCAGTCATCATGAAAAGCATCAATATTATAACGGTTTATAAAATAATGAGGAGTATAGATGAAATGAGTGGCAAATGTCTTTTCCCTCGGGTGGGGAATTTCAAGACAAGGGGGTATATTTTTAAGGTGAGAGGAGAAAGATTTAGAAAACACATGAGGGGCAATTATTTTTTACACAGAGGCGTTCGTATGTGGAGTGTACTTCCAGAGGAAGTGGTGGGTGCGGGTACAGTTACAACATTTAAAAGGCATTTAGATAAGTACATGAATGAGAAATGTTTGGAAGGATATGGGCCAAGTGCAGGAAGATGGAACTATTATGGTTAGCATGGACTGGTTGGACTGAAGGTTCTACTTCCATGCTATATAACTCTATGACTCTATAAGTCAAATCTTTCTTTTTTTTTACTGTGAAATTTAATCATTTCATCCTCCATACAACACATCCCCAACAAAAACTAAAGCAGCTAAATGGAACAGTATGTTTGTTTCACGGCTCATTAGAAATAAGGCACACTTAAAAACCCAGCATAACCTCAGTGCTGCACTGAAAGGTCAGTGTCAATTTTATATTCAAATCTCTATGTTAAGACTTGAAGATATACCCTTTTAATGGGGAGGCAATGGCCGAGTGCTGTTGTCACTGGACTGTTAATGCGGAGACCCAGGTAATATTCGACCCGGGCTTGAATCCTGTCATGGCAGATATGGAATTTAAATTCAATTTTTAAAAAAATCTGGAATTAAGAGTCTAATGATGACCACAAAACCACTGTTGATTGTCAGAAAAACCCATCTGGTTCACTAATGTCCTTTAGGAAAGGGAACTGCTCACCTGGTCTGGCCTACATGTGACTCCAGACCCACAGCGATGTGGTTGACTCTTAACTGCCCTCTGGCAATTAGGGATGGGCAATAAATGCTGCTTAGCCAGCAATGCCCTCATCCCGTGAATGAGTGAAAAAAAGAACAAAAACAAAAGTTGCTGGAAAAGCTCAGCAGGTCTGGCAGCATCTGTGATGAAAAAAGTGAGTTAATGTTTCGGGTCCAGTGACTCTTCTTCAGATGCTGCCAGACCTACTGAGCTTTTCCAGCAACTTCTGTTTTTGTTCCTGATCTACAACATCTACAGTTCTTTCAGGCTTTTATTTAAAGAAAAAATATTCAGATCTGAGAGTTCTACCACTGGACCAATCAGATATACAGAAGATGTAATATCAAGATACTGTATTCCTTTTCCAAATTGGTTTTGAATCTGTAATAAACTGTAACACTTTAAAGTATGTCAAGAGTTTTTACACACATAAACCATAATACAAGAGTTTGCGTACTGGGTGAATCCATCACTGTTAATGACAAGATGTGGAGGTGCTGACGCTGCACTGGGGTGGACAAAATCTGAAGTCACATGACACCAGGTTACAGTCCAACAGTTTTATTTGAAATCACAAACTTTTGGAGGGCTGTTCCTTCATCAGGTGTGGCGGAGGGAAGCACAGAGGCACAGAATTTATAGGCGGAAATAGTAACATAATTCCAGGTAATTAAGAGTATCAAAGGATAAGCACAAATAGTGTGAGTGGAGTATTGACAGGCTGCATTTCAAGACTTTGCAGGTGATCATGTGTCAAATGGTGTCAGTAAAGTGTCAACAGCTGAATAGCAAGTGATGACCTATGATCCGATTAATTAAGGCCGATTGATGTCAAGTCAGTCGAATTAAAAGGCCTGAATCACACGTAGGGATAAAAAATTCCACTTGTGCACAAGCAAGCACAGAATCTCATCTTCATCTCCTTAAGTTACCTTTCAGCCAACGTGCGGCTATGTATTCCCCTGAAGCCTACAAAGTCTAAATGCAATTAAGTTCTTATGATTCATAATTGCAAGTTCATGCAGAGTTCAACAGAGAAGCTGCAGATACTATGGATTTAGTAGTGTCTATTTCTGGGGAGATTTCCTCTCCTTTACAAATAACTCTCCTTCTTATCCACTTTTCTTTTCCCCAGTCTGACGCTGGTTAGCAGGGGAACACAAGACTAAAACATACCCACCAGAAATCGCAGGCTCAAAGCTTAGATACAATTAAGGAGATGCTGCAAAAATACACAAAGGAGTAAGTAATAGGAGGTTAGACTGATAAGAAGGACCTATATTTATGCACTTATAACATTGGGCGAAGAGAGGTGGAGGAAGCTTGTTTGGGGCAAAACATAGTCACAGTCTATGTAGAAAGGCCTTTCTGTGCTATAATTCTGTTAATGGTATGGGAATTTCATTCAGAGTCAATGCCTTGGGGCTTAAAATCAGCCTTTTAGATACTAGCGGCCTCTTCATTACAGAGAATCTATGTCCTATACAATTTTGGCCTTATGAATTAAGGGCAGAAGTAGGTCATTTAGTCCCTAGAGCCTGCTCTGCCATTTGATAAGCGTGAGGAAGATCTGACTAAGGCCTCAATTCTACTTTCCTGTACCCTTTTACTCCCTTGTCAATCAAGAATCTATTGAACTCCACGAATTTCTTTCCTCACAAATTCTACTTTTTTCTTAAATTAACCTGTTCAGAGATGTTATTATACATCTCCAAAGCAGGCCTTCTGACTTAGAGGTAGGGACACTACCACTGTACCACAAGGGCCCTCAAATTTATACTAACATACAAATTAGAAGCAGTAGTAAGCCACTTGGCCTCTCAAGCCTGCCTGGCCATGATTTGTTAAGTCTGTCCATATTCAGCTACTTGGTTGGTTTTCAATACCATCATCACCTTGCTCTTCTCTCTTGTTCTGACAAGATGATGTAAGAGATATTATCACCAGACTGGTAACCCTGAGACCCTAGCCAATGCTTGGGTGATATAGGTTCAAATCCTGCCATGAAATTTGAATTCAGCTAATAAATCTAGAATTTACTATAATCTAATCTAATGGTGACCATGAAACTATTTTCATTTTTAAACAACCCATCCAATTCACTCATATCCTTTAGGGAAATAAATATCTGACTCCAGAAGAATAACAATGCCCTAAACTGTCCTTTGCAGTGGTCTAGCAAGCCACTCAGTTGTATCTAACTGCTACAAAGGACAGTCAGGGATGGGCTATAAATACTGGCCTGGCAAGTGATGACCATATCCTGGATAGTTGTTTTGCAACTTACTCGCTACCATACTGCTCTTTCCTGGTTCCAGTCATATGAATCCTGACAAACACTATGGGGGTCACTTTATGAAACACCATGCCAGGAAGAACACCCCATTAACAGTGAGTGGAGAAGTGAAAAGAGGGCCAGATGTTGCTGGCTTATTTCCATTCCTTAATGGAACTTCCCAAGATTACACCTTCATCTTCATTGTGTTGATAGCTCCTCTCAGTTCTGTCCAGACATCTTGAGTGAAACCAGTAGCCTAGCCTTGAAATTCCCCCTGTATTTTTTAAATGCTTTCTGACCAATACCCTTTGGAGGTACCGAGTCAAATACCTCTGAAACTGATTCTGTTAACATCTTCATTTGCTATTTTAGGATAAGGGATGTTGAAGTTTATTAAATTGAATTCAGTCACAAGTTAAACTTCTCTCTCTCACATCCATTACCACTTTCGTCACCTCTGTTACAACTCCAACTACTGACTCCACATATCTCAAAATCACCAAAGAAAGACACATCTTGTCAAAACTTTTTGTCTTGCATTTGACTGCCAAGCTTTGTTTAAATTTAAACTAAGCAGGTTGACCCTGATTGATCGAGCCATTGTCCTGGGAGTGAAACCGAATTGGCTTTCACCTATTTGTTAAATTAATATTGCATGAATGTGTGTACATATTCTTTCTAACTGGAAAGAACAAGGCCCTCTATGCTAGTGTGTATAGCTTCCAGTGCCAACAAAGTATCTTCACCTTCTAGATGATTCCAGTACCAAGCATGCCACACTGCAAGCCTGACTGACAATTGTAAGTTGGTTGCCAGCATAATTCCACCTATCTGGTTTAAATTTAAATAAAGCTTGACAGTGAACTGTCAGTCATTTTCTAACTGGTGCATTCCATGGCAATGCCTCCACTAATCAGAGCCTACTTGCCAAACAATCAGCTCTTCTCTTGCACTATAAAATTCTTACTACCCTTTACATTGGTATTCTTGTGAATGTCCTGATGAGTGCAAGACGAAAAACTTTGACAAAATGCATCTTTTTTTTTGGAAATACTCAAGTTCTATGTTACCAAACAATTATTTACCTCAATCCTAATCCCAACAGTTCAAACATTTCTGCCCTATAGGTCAACTCTCACCCCTATGCATACCAAGCTACATTGGCTTCCAGTCTGGTAATGCCATCTCAAGTGTTATTTCATTATCATTGGAATTTCTGCATTGCTGGTAAGGCCATCATTTGTAGCCCATTCCTAATTGCCCCTGAGAAGGTGGTGGTATGAGTTACCTTCTTGACTGCAATGATCCTTCTGCTAAGGGACACCCACAGTGTTAGTTCTCGACCTTCTGTAAAAATTACGTGATCTTTTCCCCATCTGATCTCTCCCCATGCCTGACAGCCACCAGAGATCTCTTAGCCCATCCCATTTTGGTTTCTTGTGTATCCCAATTTCTATTGCTTAGCCATTGGCAGCCATTCCTTCAGCCACATGTCAATGTCCTAAATTCTCCAATTCTTTTTCTAAATCTCTACACCTCTCTCTCCCACTTTAATCCTTAAAATGAACTTTTTTGAGATTGTAAAGAGTGTTCTATTTGAATACTAATATGCAAACACATCTCAAACAAGGTAACAGGGCCATAAGAACACCTTCAGCACCCAAGCTCCCATCCAAACAATCCTGATTTGGAACATGGGCTTTATTAATAGGGAAATAGAATATAAAAGCAAGGAGATTGTGCAAATGTGTATAAAACACTGGTTTGGCCACAACTAGGGTATTGCAAAACTTCCTGGGTGCCACACTCTAGAAAAGATCTGGAGGCATTGAAGAGGATACAGAAGAATTTCACGAGAATGGACTCAGAGATGACTGGATAATTTAGGTCTGTTTTCCTTGGAAATTGTTTGAGAGGGGAGTTGGTAGAGATGCTCAGAATCGTGAGGTGTCTGGACAGTGCAGATAAGGAGAAACTGCTCTCATTGGTGGAAGGATTGAGAATGAAAGGGCACAGCTTTAAGTAACTGGCAAAAGAATCAATGGACACAGGAGGAGAAACTTTCACACAGTGAGTGCTTAGAATCTGGAATGTGCTGCCTGAGAATGCAGGCAGATTCAATCAAGGTCTTCAAGATGGGATTGGATTATTATCTGGAAAGAAAGAGTGGGCAGTGTTAAGGACAGAAGGTGGGGCAGTGGCAATAGGGAACATGGTCCTACTGGACAGCTGATGCAGACAAGATGGGCCAAATGCCCTCCTTGTCTGCTGTAGAAGTCCTGTCATGTAACACAATGCCTTCATTGTTGCCATGCCAGAAAAACTAGAAACTCTATGTAGCACCAATCAGGCTACAACAGTTTAAGAAGGTTCACCATTACCATCTTCTCAAAGATGACTAGAGATGGACATTAAGTTGGGCTTCCTAGCAATGCCTGTATCTCAAGAATGAATAAAGCAAAGAGCTTGTCAGTTGGAGTTTAATGTATTAGAAAATCCTTGGTACCTGTCTGCCTAATGCTGCACTTAATGTCACCTGAGACATGCTTGCACCTTGATTTTCTGTGGCAACTTTCCTATTGATCTCTCCCTCACAGGTGGATCATGCTAAAGACCCTGTATTGTGTAGACATGCTTCATTTTTTAAAAGTCCACTGTTGAAATAAGACAGCTTTACTGTGGCAGACAAGAGAGATTCTACGTAGTTACGACCAAGATGGGAGAGGTATACTGTCACTGTAGTTCCATTAGTCCATGGGTCATAACATCACCCAAGTGATTATGGACACTTATATGCTTCCTCTACATTAGAATGAAAATACCATCGACCAGGTTTTAATATACAAAAGTAATTTATTATTGGTTAGCACACAGTTCATAATGTGATAATATAAATGTTTACTCCTCTAAACAACTCAAAACACACATTAAAATGTGCAAATGTGCTTCAGGTAAAGGCGAAAAAAATTGGATTGCCCTCTGCAGAGATTAACTTTAAAAAGTAAACACTTTCTGGCCAACGGTAGTTATTTTCAAAGGCAGAAAAGGATGTCATAGAATGTTCCAAAGTATTTTGATCTGGTGTTCATGCATGCGTGGTCAAAACACTATTCACACGCATTTGTTTCTGGAATCTTGGCAGACACAGCTTGCTCAGAAACTACAACATTGATAAATTATTCTAGTCACTCTTCCCAAAAAACAATCAGGTTTCATGCTGAATTCAACACAAAGATGCTTCAGAAATAGGTGACACAAGCTGAGCAGCTTGGTTTGAAGCAAGTTTTCCTCAGCTGAAAATCCAAACACAAACTTCAAGCCTGCAAACATTGTTCAGACAGAACAACCAGAAAACCCAGTCATAAGGACAATTAACTGTTATCCTTGAAGTGATTTCAAACAACCAAGACCAGCAAATATCTGGAATCACTGGTTTCCAAGAAATGCCTTGGTTAAAAATAAAGTTCCAACACACCTTTTATGACATCATTATCCAGGCAGCTCCACAACCTTTCAAACTCCAGCCTGTAAAAATGATAAAATATGAAGTGTTGCCTTAAAAGTATCTCTTTTTGTAGAGTAAAAAACTATACTGTTTGTGTAACAGTTCCCTATATATTGTATTTATTTATAAAGGGAATTTTTGCTCTGTCTTTCACACAGACAAATACAGACAGGTCTTCAAGATGGGATTTGATTATTATCTGGAAAGGAAGAATGGGCAGTGTTAAGAATAGAAGGTGGGGCTGTGGCAATAGGGAACATGTCTTACAGACAAGTACTATCGTTATTGTTCACATGGCAAGGTGCCACAAAGAACATTGTGATAAATAATCTGTTTTTGAAGTTGTTGGATAAAAGATGAATGAAGACACTTGACAAATGATTCCTTAAAACACAATGTAAGACACTTTAAATCCCCTTAACCAGACTCCTAACATCTCAGTAGAATGAAATATTCCCTCACCTGGCTTGAGAACTTGGTGTTGTTCTTGAATCCATAAACTTTTGACTTAAGTGGGAGAGCAGCTGAATAACTTCTATACAGCCAAGCATACATGGCTTAGAATGCATTTTATGTGACTAGTGTATGACACTTCTGAATCTAGTACATATGTTATCTTTCTTTAGTTCATTCTTCAATATCGGTGTCAGTGGCAAAGGTTGAAATTTAACATCCATTCTTAGGCAACTTCATGCAAATTCAGATTTGAGAGTCTTTCCATTTCAGATGGTTGAAGTTCAAATTCCTCTCCAATATTTAAGCAAATAATCTAGGTTAGTATTCCAGTCTAGCATGGAGAGAATACTGAATTGTTTATAAAGTTTTGTCCTTCTAAAGAAACATAAACTAAAGGGCAGAGTGTTCACCTTAGTGTGAAATGGGCTCACACCCTGGTCAATCCTGCTAAGAACAGCAGAGTTCCTTCCCTAAACGATGCCTCTGAGCCACTTTATATTTTCTATGACAATCTGACAGCTCAGTAGTTTCTTTGGTGTCAAATGTGGGGAGGTGTTAGCATTGTGGTAATGTCATTAGACTAGTAATCCAGAACATCTGGCTAACATTTTAGAGGGAACAAAAAATGCTGGAGATCACAACAGGTCAGGCAGCATCCATGGAGAGAAAGCAAGCTAACATTTCAAGTCAAAATGACTCTTCACTGATGAAGAGTCTTCTAGACTCGAAAAGTTAGCTTGCTTTCTCTCCAAGGATGCTGCCTGGCCTGCTGTGATTGCCATCATTTTTTTGTTTCAGTACAGATTTCACCGTCTGCAGTAATTTGGTCCTACATTTTGTTTTGGGGGCATATATTCAAATCCCATATGGCAGGTGATGAAATTTTATTTCAATTACAAAGCTAGCTTATTGGTGACCATGGAATCACTGTCAATTGTGTAAAACCCATCTGGTTCACTGATGTCCTTTAGGAAAGGAAACTATCATCCTTGCCTGGTTTGGCCTACATGTGATTCCAGACCCACAATTAAATTAATGATCTTAATCATTCAATGGGAAATTAGGACAATAAATGCAACTTACTCAGTGACGCCTACATCCCATAAACAAACAGAAAACAAATGTGAACTTTTTATTACTTCCACATAGTTGAATTCTGAATCAGTCAAGAGGGGGTATGAGTTCACACATCCCCTGGGAATATAAACCCAGACTTTTGGACTACTAGCCAGGAACACAATCAGGACAATACAGTCGCCTTGTTGTGATACATGGTTACCAATGTGACAGAATCACGCTGGTCTTTTAAGCCTATCCTATCAAGACAAGGTGCAAAATCTACACATTATATCACCCTCTCCTCAATTACAGCTACCCAGCAGCAATGTAATCGTCTGGGAGAGGTATAAACCAAAGAAAGAAAAACATTAAGTGTGAAACACCTTAGGATAAGTGGATGATTTCAGATTTTCTATTTAAGTAGGGATATTATTATCCAGACCAATACTGGTAAGCTGAAGCATGTGGATGTTGGGTAACCACAGGGTTAGGCTCAGCTGTGACACACGCCACCTTTTCCACAATCATGTGGCCCACCAGCCTGATTTGGTCAGAGTGAGATACAGGAAAGCCAAGGCACACCTCAGAATGTACTGTGACACAGATCAACATATTAGGGGAGCACAGAGAGAAACAACATTTTTCATCAAAAATATATTGGGAAAAACAAGCCTTATCTTATCCAGAGACAAAAATAATTGATGAAACATTACACAGAACTCTGCAGAACAGAAACAGGCCATTCAGCCCAATAGAATGTTGCTATAGATGAGGCTCCTCTTACCTTAATTCACCTTATTCCATCAAGATATTCTTCTATTACTTTCTTTCTCATGTACTAACCTATCTTCCCCTTGAATACTGTATTCCTTCCCTAATGTATTGACTCTTAATGGCAAAACACAGTGAACTGAACCAGGGAGATAAGAGTGTCAAAAAAAATTGGAAAGAATGCTTCTTCAGTTCTCTTCCTAATGGTACAACAAGCCACAACACCATGTCCTTCACCATGAGTTGGTAAGGGGACAGGTATCATAACACCACAGCAGGAAAAGTGATCTGACTGTTGGTACCAGTCTGATCTATGCCAGCCTTCCATCCAAGGATTCCAACTTGGTGTGCCAACGTACACATTTGAATGCATGTCGCAGTCTAGTGCAATTTTCTTTCCATAACATGGTTGACCAGGAATCTGTCCTGCTTTTACCACCTGCCATTGGCGTGCGTTGGAAGGATTTGTAAGCTAATTTTCAATCTATTTGGACACATTATGAAAGTAACCTCCTCAGCCTTGAATGGTACTTGAACCCAGAATTTCTTGCTCAGAGGCAGGGACACTATCACTGAATGTCAAGGCCTCCTGTTGGAAAGATATGCATGTAATATTGATCAGCAGGTCCTTGAGAATGGGCACCACAGGCTGTAACACAATTTCACAAATTGACAACTGAGCAACTCAATAAGGTTATCTCCCTTTGCTATTATTACTTCAATTTATTGCTATTTTGCCATGTACTACCATTCTGCACATGCAATATATAGGGTATTATATAAAATGTATAGAGACATATTGTTGTGTGATATTTATCTCATAAGCAATTGAGAAAGAATGTTCAAATTGATACTGCATTTTTCACAACTACAAGATACCCCAAAGAGCTTTTCGGACAATGAAGAATTTTTTGATTTGCAGTCACTGTTGTAACATAGGCAACCAAAAATGTGAACTACAAGGTCCCAAAAACTGCAGTGTAATAATGACCTGATGTGCCTGGAATCTGTTTTATTTTCTGACCTTGTTCGAAGGATAAATATTGACCAGGAAACCATGGAGCACTCAATTGCTTTTCTTCAAAATATTCCCATGGGACCACTTTATTGGCACCTGAGAAACAGCCTCACTTGAATGTCCCATCTGAAATTCGGCCCTTCCAACTGTGCAATATCCTCATATTACTGTAGAGGAGTGTCAACTTCAATTGAAGAGGCCTATTTATCAAAATGCAAGACCTTAAATTCCCAGATCACAGCTTCAGTAGGAGATTGACAGAGTAACATGTATTCATGTATAAAGCATGTTTAGCACAGTAAAGTATCTCCAGGCACTTCCCAGGAGCACAATAAAATACAAATTGACACCGAACATAAGAGGGAGATATTAGAACAGATGACTAGAAGCTCTGTAGAAATATGAACTTTTAACCATTCACACAATTGTTCCAGATTTTCTGCCAAACTCCCACTGAAGATTATCAGCAGCAATTCCAGGTATATTTTTCCTTCAGTTGAGGAGTCTGGTCCACAATAATATAAAAAGCCAAACTCTTATCTCATCCTGAAGCTAATATGTAACCACTCACTTACTCTTGTTTTTATTCACTCCCTTCCTCCCTCTGAGTAATTCTCCACTTAGCACTTCTCACATTAAAATAAGAAACTCAAGTGTACAATGGAACCACAGCAACAAGCCGCTGTCTTACCACATCAGGCAAGGACACCCCAAAAAAATGCTTCAGTTTTCTTGTTGTTCTTCAAGGTCAGAAATGCCAGTGCTAGGGAATGGAAAATACACTGTTTTTATTCCACATCCATGTCAAGCTCTCTCACATCAAGCTACAGGATGATTTGACGCACGGGGTGGGGGGGGGGAGGCGCGGTATATATCTAAGGCTGAGAAAGATGGATTGCTAATCAGTAGGGGAATTAAGGATTACAGGGTAAATGTAGGAAAGTGGATATGAGGAATATCAAGCATGATCCTAATGTTGGCACAGCAGGCTCAAGGAGCCAAATAGCCTACTCCTGTTCCTATTTCTTATGGTCTTATAGGATACACGTTCCTCTACTCAATGAAGTGCCGTAACCCCTCAGAAGAATGCCCCACTGCATCAGTGCAACACAGATTCTCCATTACCAGGCATTCTTCATCTATGGCAGTGAGATTATGAAATACAATGCCATGCTTAAGGGCAGTTGCTCTCTGTCTATACTCTTTCAATTTTAAAATACTATTACTCGTGCAAAGCTGTCCTGACAGAATGTTAACAGGATACATAGGGCAGCAATAACATTATATAGCTCCCTAAATGTAATAAGGTTCTGAAAGATATTTAACAAAAAGATATCATACAACATTCGATATCAAGCTACAGAAGGCAATATGATCACAGGCAACCAAAAACTTGGTCAGGAGGTAAATTTTAAGGAGCTTTTTGAATGAGCAAAACATGGTAGAGAGTTCTAGCAAAGGAATTGCATAGTCCTGATAAGTTAGGAGAGTCTTCACAACTGTGTAATAAGTCAAAGCCAAACTGCATGAAATTACAGAGTCTCCAGCAGATAATTCAGCCCAAGTATTCTATACTAGGGTTCACGTTCAACATGAACCTCAGCTCACTATTTAATCCTGTACAATCAGCATATTCTTCTGGAATATTAAAAAGTAAGGTGACCAAAACTGAGAGATGGACAAGATGAGGAACAGGCTGTAGCGTTTGTGATATTACAGCACAATGCAGATATATTCCACTTAGAAAATTTCAAGGGGCTTTGATGTGCTATTTCCTCTGTCAAGAGGATCAGCAAGCAAAGGACACAGAATTAAGGCAGGCAGCTAAACAACTAGGGGGAGATGACGAAACTTTTTCAACAGCAATTTGTTGTGATCTGGAATGAGCTGCCTGTAAGATAGATTCAACAGTAATGGTTAAAAGGGAATTTAGATGCATATTTGAAAAAGAAAGAGGTCTGCAGGGCTACGGGGAAAGTTCAGGGGAGCTGGAATAATTGAATAGTATTGTGAAGTGCCAGCATCATGGGCAGAATGGCTCTCTTTTTCGCTGTAAAATGATGTGACTGTAACGCCAAGAGACACAGCACACAGAACTATGTGAGGAAAGTGAGACAGACCGCTTTACTGTCTAAGACTCTGTTCTAATACAACATCAAATCATTGCTTACACTGGTTTTGTAAAAGGGTTAGGGTTAGGGTTATCCCTCCATAAAGGGATATTTGTATGCAGAATAAAACATCAGCTGAACATATCACATTTGACACATTTCTACATGCCACTTGTTAAAGAGAAATAAAACCCCTTTTAACCCACAGTGCTTAAATATTTTAAATATATGAAGATGTTTTGTGAGGGCAGGAGACATATAAAAAGGCATGTATTATAAACAATGGGTTCTGCTGTGCAATTACACCAAATTGCACATTCTCTCCCTGAATCATTCCCAATGCAATATTCGTTTTAATTCATCTTAATTTATAGGATAACAAACTCTGCTTTACCTATAAATCAAAACTCACCTCTTCCATTGACTTCCCTCAAAACCATTTTAATCCAAGTTTCCCATTCCAAACCAATTTCCTTGCAGTTCCTAAATAAACTTTGGCATGATGTTATTAAACAGTCAGTAAAACTGCAATATAATTACAAAGAACCGGCACCATCTCCCCCCTTCCTCAACCACTCTCCCATCCACACACACGAACATTAAGCTGACCCGTTCCTAAAATTCCGACCAAATTGTCCACTACCGGCACTCTCAAAATCCAGATTCACTTGCTGTACAACTGAACATTAACATTCAACTTGAAGTATTCAAAAGTGACTGAACACCCAGATTGATCACAAAGCACCTTTTGGGTTATATGAATCGACGAACACACCTTTTGAGAAGAAAACCGACCATGCCTCAATTTAAAAATAAAACAATCGGCCCAACCATTTTAAAATAATATTTTAAACCACGTTTCCTTACTGTGATTATTTTCTTCAGAATACTCACATGTCAGAAGTGGCTACCATTATATTTCGTTCGAAACAATTTTTTTAAACTCAAACGTTTTAAGTCTTGAAAAATTACTAATCATTTCAGTTAGTTTTTAAGAACAAGACAAATTGAGTGTCCTCTCTCGTGTCACTCGCACAATTAAATATGTCACAGACCTTTCGTGTGACCACTTACAACTTACTAAATCATCGGTAATATTTTCAGACCATTTGTTACATTGTACAACTAAGATACATACATAATAAAGAAGGCCCTTATTTTTCGTTTTGCGGTTATATGTTCTGGTAAACACCATGCCTAGTTGTGCCTTTTAAAAAAAAACACATTGAAAAACAAACACACGGGACTTATAAATACGGTGCATACTCAGCCTGAAGCCGGATGGGTAACTCCTGTTGTAGGCAGTCCTGTGTCTCTAATGCTGTTAGTCAGACTGATACTAAATACGAACTCCGTATGAATAAATAAGTTGTAGGAAATGCAAAAATGGGGAGATGAGTCTTTGTGACATTTGTTCGTAACATTAACGTCAACTTTGAACCTAATTCCCCAGAATGGGCTGCAAGAGTCTGGGGATATCATGTACGCTAGGATGCCTGGAAAGATCATTTGGAACATTCATGGCAGGCTTGTCACTTCGAGTCAACGCCTTGTGTTTTAAAAAAAAGTTGCCTGTTTGCGACAAAACAGTGGCATGATCGGAGGGGTCAGGCTGTCCAAGCGTGTACATCAAAGAGTGGAGGGAGAGGGGGAGAGAAAAAAAAACTGCATAAAGTATTCCTGAAACCATTCTTTGGGCTATAGAGGGGGAGGGAGTGATCAAGCAGGGAAGACTCTGAGAGAACATTTGATACAATGGAAAGCTAATCAAACAAGAGGCGGGGAATCAGATATTAAGAACATAGACTGGGACAATGGTAACATTCAGGCAGGAAAGGTGCAAAGATTTCTAGATTGTGTTCAAGAAGATTTCTTATTGCAATATGCACCAATCCAACTGGAAAGGATGCAGTGTTGGACTTTCTTCTTGGAAATGAGCAAGTGGATCAAGTGTTGGTAGAGGAACATTTGAGGAGACAATGATCATTGTATCATCACTTAGGATAATGATAGAAATGGTCAGTGGGTGATACAAAGTGAGAATAACTAACTGGAGGAGAGCCATCTTCAAGAACAGAGCTGAGCCAGATAGATTGAAACAAAAGGTTGATGGCAAAAAATTGTAGCTGATCAATAGGTGACCTTCAAAGAAGAGATGGTACTGGTACAGTCAAGATATATTCACTCAGAAGGGAAAGGAAGGGCAAATAATGTCCCTGGATGAAAAAGGAGATGGAAATTAAAATAAAAAAACAAGTTCTTTTAATGACAGATGTCAGGTAGAAAATACAATTGCGAACCAAAAGAAATACAGAGGTTTGAGTGAAGCTGAAAAGCATCTTAGAGAAGCAAAGAGAGACTATGAATAAAGACTGGCAGCCAACATACAGGGGAATCCCAATGTCTTCTACAGACACGTTAATAGTAAAAAAAAATGATGTGGAGGTGCCAGTGTTGGACTGGGGTGGACAAAGTCAGAAGTCTCATGACACCTGATGAAGGAACAGCACTCTGAAAGCTTGAGATTTCAAATAAACCTGTTGGACTATAAGCTAGTGTCAAGTAAAAAGATAGTAGAAGGAAGAATAGGGCCAATTTCAGAACAAAAAAGAGATTCTTTCATCTCTCGTACATCCTTTCGAGTTGGATTGGTGCATATTGCTATAGGAAATCTTCCTGAACACAATCTAGAAATGTTTGCCTCATCCCAGCCTGAATGCTACCATTGTTCCAGTCTTTATTCCCCACCTCTTGTTTGATTAGTTTTCCATTGTATCTTATGTTCACTTGGAGTCTGGTCCCTGCTTGGTCTCTCCCGCCCCCTCTTATAGCTCATGGAGGCAAGAGGCATGGCTGAGGTGTTAATTTAATACTTTGCATCTTGTTTTTACTAAGGTGTTAGATGCTACCCAGGCCATGGTGAGAGAGAAGGAAACTCTGTCACTGCAGTTACTAGAAAGATTAAAAATTGACAAGAAAGAAATGTTGTAAAAAGGCTACCAAAACTTAAAGGTGGCAAGGTACTAGGGACCAGATGAGAAGCATCCATAGATAGTGAAGGTTGTGAGAGTGGAAATAATAGGAACATTGGTCATAATCTTCCAGTCTCACCTAAACTCAGGGGAGATCCCAGACGTCTGGAGAACTGCAAATATCATGCCCTTGTTCAGAAAAGGTTGAAAGGGGGAGGTGATGGCCTAGTGATATTATTGCTAGACTTTTAGTCCAGCTGATGAATCAGTACTCCTCAATGTTGAAAAACACTTGAAGGAAACACTGAGGCTGGCAAGGGCACAAAATGTACTCTGGGTGGGGGATTTCCAAGTCCACCACCAAGAGTGGCTCAACAGCAGGACTACTGATTGAGCTGGTTGAGTGCTGAAGGACGTAGCTACTAGACTGGGTCTGCAGCAGGTGGTGAGGGAATCAACAAAAGGGAAAAATATATCCTTACCAAACTGCCAACTGCAGATGCATCTGTCCATGACAGTATCGATAAGAGTGACCATCGCACAGTCCTTGTGGAGACAAAGTCCCGCCTTTACATTGTGAGCATAACTTAGTCCAGAAGTTTAGCTAATGTTCTGGGGACCTGGGTTCAAATCCTGCCACAGCATACGGTGGAATTTGAATTCAATTTTAAAAATCTGGAATTAAGAATCTACTGATGACTATGAAACCATTGCCGATTGTTGGAAAAATCCATCAGGTTCACTAATGTCCTTCTGGGAAGGAAATCTGTCATCCTCAACTAGTCTGGCCTATATGTGACTCCAGACCCACAGCAATGTGGGTGACTCTCAATTGCCCTCTGAAATTACCCAGCAGGCCATTCAGTTGTACCAATCACAACAAAGTCTCAAAGAAATGAAACCGGATGGATTACCTGGCATTGACCTCAGCACTGGAAAAGCTAACGGCAGAAACAGCCCTGTCGGGCCTGCAAAGTCCTTCTCACTAACATCTGGGGGCTTGTGCCAAAATTAGGAGAGCTGTCTCATAGACTAGTCAAGCAATAACCTGATATAGCCTTTCTCATGGAATCATACCTTCGGACAATGTCCCAGACACAACCATCACCATTCCTGGATATGTCCTGTCCCACCGGCAGGACAGACCCAGCAGAGATGGCAGCACAATGGAGTACAGTCAGGACAGAGTTGCCCTGGGAGTCCTCAACATTGACTCCATAGCTCATGAAATCTCGTGGCTTCAGGTTAAACATGGGCAAGGAAACTTCTTGCTGATTACCAGGTACTGTCCTTCCTCAGCTGATGAATTGGTACTCCTCCACGTTGAACAACACTTGAAGGAAACAAAAACCAAAAGAACTGCGGATGCTGTAAATAGGAACAAAAACAAAGTTGCTGGAAAAGCTCAGCAGGTCTGGTAGCATCTGTGGAGGAGAAAACAGAGCTAACATTCTGAGGAAGGGTCACCGGATCAGAAACGTTAACTCTGTTTTCTCCTCCACAGATGCTGCCAGACTTGAAGGAAACACTGAGGTTGGCAAGGGCACAAAATGTACTCTGGGTGGTGGATTTCCATGTCCACCACCAAGAGTGGCTCGACAGCAGGACTACTGATTGAGCTGGTTGAGTCCTGAAGGACGTAGCTACTAGACTGGGTCTGCAGCAGGTGGTGAGGGAATCAACAAAAGGGAAAAATATATCCTTACCAAACTGCCAACTGCAGATGCACCTGTCCATGACAGTATCGATAAGAGTGACCATTGCACAGTCCTTGTGGAGACAAAGTCCCGCCTTCACATTGTGAGAATAACTTCCATCATGTTGTGTGGCACTATCACTGTTAAATGGGACAGACTTCGCACAGATCTAACAACTCAAGACTGGGCATCCACAAGGGACTGCGGGCCATCAACAGCAGTAGAATTTTACTCTAACACATTCTGTAACCTTATGGCCTGGCATATCCCCCAGTCTACTATTACCATCAAACCAGGGGATCAACGCTGGTTCAATGGAGAGTGCAAGAGGGCATGCCAGGAGCAGCACCAGGCATACCTGAAAATGAGGTGTCAACCTGGTGAAGCTACAAAACAGCACTACTTGCATGCGAAACAGCATAAGCAGCAAGTGATAGACAGAGCTAAGCGATTCCACAACCAATGGATCAGATCTAAGATCTACAGTCCTTTCGCACCCAGTCGTGAGTGGTAGTGGACAATTAAACAACTCACTAGAGGAGGAGGCTCCACAAATATCCCCATCCTCAATGATGGAAGAGCCCAGCACACCAGTGCAAAAGATAAGGCTGAAGCTTTCACAACAATCTTCAGCCAGAAGTGCCGAGTGGATGATCCATCTCGGACTCCTCCAGTGGTCCCCAGCATCACAGACACCAGTCTTCAGCCAATTAGATTCACTCCACGTGATATCAAGAAATGGTTGGAGACATTGGATACTGCAAAAGCTGTGGGCCTTGACAACATTCTGGCAATAGTACTAAAGGCTTGTGTGCCAGAAATTGCCGCTCCCCTAGCCAAGCTGTTCCAGTATAGTTATAACACTGGTATCTACCTGACAATCTGGAAAACTGCCCATGTATGTCCTGTACGTAAAAAGCAGGACAAATTCAACCTGGCCAATTACTGTCCCATCAGTCTACTCTTGATCATCAGTAAAGTGATGGAAGGTATTATCAACAGTGCTATCAAGCAGCACCTGCTCAACAGTAACACGCTCAGTGACACCCAGTTTGGATTCCACCAGGGTCACTCAGCTCCTGACCTCATTACAGTCTTTGTTCAAAGATGGATAAAAGAGCTGAATTCCAGAGATAAGGTGAGAGTCACAGCCTTGACATCAAGGCTGCATTCGACCGAGTGTGGCATCAAGCAGCCCTAGCAAAACTGGAATCAATGGGTATTGGGGGAAAACTCTCCAGTGGTTGGAGTCATACCTGACACATAGGAAGATGGTCGTCGTTGTTGGATCATCTCAGCTCCAGGACAAGTCTGCAGGAGTTCCTCAGGGCAGTGTTCTAGGCCCAAACATCTTTAACTGCTTCGTCAATGACCTTCCCTCCAACATAAGGTCAGAAGTGGGGATGTTCACCAATGACTGCACAATGTTCAGCACCATTCGTGCCTCCTCAGATACTGAAGCAGTCCATGTTCAAAGGCAAGGCCCGAAACGTCAGCCTTCCTGCTCCTCTGATGCTGCCTGGCCTGCTGTGTTCATCCAGCTGTACACGTTGTTACCCCTTATCCATGATTGGGACAATATCCAGGCTTGGGCTGACAAGTAGTAGGTAATATTAATGCCACACAAATGTCAGGCTATGCCCATCACCAATAAGAGAATTTAACCACCGCCTCTTGGAATTCAATGGTGTTACCATCACTGAATCCCCCATTATCAACATCCTGGGGGTTACCATCGATCAGAAACTCAATTAGACTCACCACATAAATACAGTAGCTACAAAAGCAGGTCAGACACTAGGAATACTGTGGCTAATAACTCACCTCCTGACTCCCCAAAGCCCATTCACCATCTGCAAGACACAAGTCAGGAGTGTGATGGAATGCTCCCCACTTGCCTGGATAAGCACGGCTCCAATAACACTCAAGAAGCTTGATACCATCCAGGACAAATCAGCCTGCTTGGTTAGCACCACATCCACAAGCATCCAGTTTCTCCAACACTGATGCTCAGTAGCAGCATTGTGTGCTACCTAAAAGATGCACTGCAGAAATTCACCAAACATCCTCAGAAAGCACCTTCCAAACACATCTCCACTTCTATCTAGAAGGACAAGGGCAGCAGGTACATGGGAACACCACCCCCTGCAAGTTCCCCTCCAAGCCAGTCACCATCCTGACTTGGAAATTTATCATCGTTCCTTCACTGTCGCTGGGTCAAAATCCTCAAGTTCGCTCCCTAATAGCATTGTAGATCAACCCACAGCAGGTGGACTACAGTGGTTCAAGAAAGCAGCTTCTCCAGGGCAACTTGGGACGGGTAATAAATTCTGGCTGGTCAGTGATGCCCACATCCCAAAAATAAACAAAAAAAGGATAAACCCAGCAATTATAGACTACCCAGTTTAACTGCAGTAGCAAAGAAGGTTCAGGAAAGTATTATTTATAGAATTAGTAGTCACATGGAAAAGGGTGTTTCTTTTTAGGAAAAGCCAACATGGATTTCTAAAGGGGAGAACTGCATTTCACTAAATTGTTGGAGTTTTTTGAAGAGGTAACAGAAAGCATCGATATGGACAATGCTGTTGATATGCTGTACATGGACCATCAAAAAGCATTCTGTACAGTGGCACAGAACAGACTTGTGAAAAATGAAATAACTCATAGACTAATAAGGACAGTAACAACATGGATACAGAACAGGCTGAGTAATAGAAAACAAAGAGTAGCAGGCTGGAGGAAGAGTGGAGTTTCCCAGGGATTAATATTGGGACTTTTGCTTTTCCTGATATATTTTCATGATCCTTGATCTTAGTGTGCAGGGACAGTTTCAAAGTTTGTTGATGATACAACATTGGGAAGCATTGTAAACTGCAGGGAGGACTTGCAGAACTCCAAAAGGACATAGAGTCAAGGGTTGTACAGCAACTTGTCCATGCCAACCAGATATAATCTAATCTAATTTGCCATCATTTGGCCCATATCCCTCTAAACCTTTCCTATTCATGTACCTACGCAGATGCCCTTTAAATGTTGTAATTGTACCAGCCTCCACCACTTCCTCTGCCAGCTCATTTCAAACACGGACCACCCTTTGTATGAAAAAGTTGTCCCTTATGTCCTTTTTAAATCTTTCCCTCTTCACCTTAAACCTACATCCTCTAGTTTTAGACTTCCCTACCATGGGAAAAAGACCTTGTCTATTTACCCTATCCATGCCCCTCATGATTTTATAAATCTCTATAAGGTCACCCCTCAGCCTCCTACACTCCAGTCTATTCAGCCTCTCTCTATAGCTCAAACCATCCAAGCCTGGCAACGTCCTTGCAAATCTTTTCTGAACCCTTTCAAGTTTAACAACATTTTCCCTGTAGCAGGGAAATCAGAACTTTTCTGCTCCTAGGATGCTGCTTGGCCTGCTGTGTTCATCCAGCTCTGCACCTTGTTGTCTCGGATTCTCCAGCATCTGCAGTTCCTATTATCTCTGAACTAATATCCTGTACAGCTGCAACATAACCCCCCAACTCCTATACTCAATGCACCAACCAATAAAGGCAAGCATACCAAATGCCTTCTTCACTGCCCTGTAAACCTGTGACTGCACTTTCAAGGAACTACGAACCTGTACCCCAAGGTCTCTTTGTTCGGCGACTCTCCCCAGGACCCTGCAATTAAGTGTATAAGTCATGCCCTGATTTGCCTTACTAAAATGCAACACCTCTCATTTATCTAAATTAAACTCCAAATGTCACTCCTTGGTGCTTCGGCCCATCTGATCAAGGTCTCTGTTGTGCTCTGAGATAACCTTCTTCACTGTCCACTACACCACCAATTTTGGTGTCATCTGCAAACTTACTAACCACACCTCCTATTTACACCTCCAAAAAGAAGAACAGTTATATTGGACTCGAAACATTAATTCTGGTTCTCTCTCTCCACAGATGCTGCCAGACCTGCTGAGTTTTTCCAGCATTCTGTTTTTATTCCAAAAGGACATAGACAAATTGGTGGAGTGGGAAGATAGGTGGCTGATGAATTCAAAATGGAGAAGCGTGATGTGATGCATTTTGATAAGAATGTGGACAGACAGTCTCAAATAGGGGCACTGCAAGAGCAAAGGGACCTGAGTGTATATGTGCATTGATCAATGAAGGTGGCAGAACAGGTGGAGAGGGCAGTTAATAAAGCATACAATATCCTGGGTTTTATTAATAGGGGCCTAGAGTACAAAAGCAAGGACTAAATATTTGTTAGATCTCGGCTGTAAATTCTGGGTTCCACGCTGTCATCATTGGCGGTCCTTCGCAGACAATGATGACTCTCTTCCACTCTCAGGGTGAGTCCATAGGTGGCTATAGAGATCGACACAGCTTCCACTGGCTCTGTTACACTGTTGGAAGGATGTGACTGCATTGGCAGGACTGCAGAAGAAATTTACAAAAATGGTTCAGGGATAAGAAAGTTCATTTCTGAGGATAGATTGGAGAGGTTGGAACTGTTCTTAGAAAGGAGAAGGCTAAGAGGAGGTCTGATAGAAGTTCAAAACCATGGGAGGTACGAATAGAGTAGACGGAGAGAAACTTTTCCTGCTCATAAAAGGTTCGAGAGCAAAAGGCCACAGGTTTAAAAGTGATGTGCAAACATAGTAAAAGTGATATGAAAGAAAATAAAAATCACACGGGTGGTTCACATGTGGACTGCACCACCTGAAGGTTCATAGAATCCTGACAATGTGGAAACAGGCCCTTTAGCCCAACAAGCCAACACCAACCCTCAGAGCATCCCATCCAGACCCATCCCCCTATAACCCACCTAATCTGCACAACCTTGGACACTATGGGGCAATTTAGCATGGCCAATCCACCTAGCCTGCGCATCTTTGGAAGAAACCAGAGCACCTGGACAAAACCCACGCAGACAAGGGGAGAACTTGCAAACTCCACACAGACAGTCGCCCGAGGGTAGAATCAAACCCGGATTCCTGGCGCTGTGAGGCAGCAGTGCTAACCACTGAGCCACCATGCCGCCTACAGTATGGTGGAGGCTGAGTCCATTGAGGCATTCAAGACAGTATTAGATAATTATTTGAATAGAAATGATATGCAAAGTTATGGGGAAAAGGCAGGAGAATGGTACTAAGTCATAAGACTCTTTGGAGAACTAGCGCAGACATGATGGGCCAAATGGCCTTCTTCTGCACGTCACACTTCTCTGATTTTGTGATTCTGTGATGAGAAAATGCTAGAATAAAAAGTGAGAAATGAGGAGATTCAGAAGACAGAAAGCAAGGAACAGAAAGAATGGAAAAGAGGAGAGAAACTAGAAACAAGAAACAAGACAGAAACACAAGACATTTCCCTTTAGTAGGCCAGGTACATTTTCAGACAAGTAACTGTATAATTTATGTCTGTTTGACACGTACAGATTCATTTCAGACAAGGCACAGTAGATTCTATCTGACAATCTCCCCATTTTCTCGGCATCTCTCCAGCACTGGCACAGACATCTCAAATCCTGCTCTAGGCCAGGGGCAGCGACACGCGCCCAAGCATGCTTGCAAAAAGGGTTTTCGGCTGTGCACAGCCAAGAAAAATCAAAAATTAAAACAATATAACTGGAGGCTCAGACCGGCAGGCACAGATATTTTAATGAGCTCAGCCACAACGTGACAAAAGAGCACAGAATCTTTATAGTGATGACAGTGATTCTGGTTGGATTTCATGCTCTGCCACCATCATATTAGTGAAAGAACCTTCATTTGTTTTCTTTAAAAGGTAAATAACACATTGGACTAATGCAGGGTTCTGTGCTTCCAAAAGCCAATATTAAAGCTGGAGAATGGTGAATCAATACTCAGAACCCATGTACTATTCTGCTTGAAGAACAATTAAATAATAGCGCATAGTTAACTTTAAACAAATATAAAGTTTGCATTTATATACTGGTCTTTTACAACTTCAGGACTCCCCAAAATGCTTTACAGCTTTTTGCCCATGCCCACTATTATGTACCATATGTCAATGTAGCATTGCTCGGAAGGTTTCTTGACATTCCTGAAGAATTTTATTTAGCCTACCTTCTACTGGTGGCACGGTGGCTGTCTCACTGCACCAGGGAGCCGGGTTCGATTCCAGCCTCAGGCGACTGTCTGTGTGCAGTTTGCACGTTCTCCCTGACTCCAAGTGAACGGGGCTCCCCGCACAGTCCAAAGATGTGCAGGTTAGGTGGATTGGCCATGCTAAATTGCCCATAGTGTCCAGGGACATGTAGACGAGGTGGATTAGCCATGGGAAAATGCCAGAATTGGGTGGGATGCTCTTTGGAGGGTCGGTGTGGACTTGATGGACAGAATGGCCTGCTTCCACACTATAGGGATTCTGTGATTACTGGGAGCAAGTCTAGGTTTGTTTATGATACTAAACACCCCAGGATGCTGAATGGCAACATTCAAATTTTTTTTTGTTCTCAGGGTATGGACATAACCGGTAAGATTGGTATTTGTTGCCCTTCCCTTCAACTAACCTAAATGCACACAACATAACAGATTGTTAAATCACTTAAGAGGGTGTGTAAGAGTCAATCACATTGAGGCATTGAAATAAGACCACATCTGTCTTCTTAGGTGTTCATGACAGGTCCTGCAGCAGAGAAAGATGGGGAGTTATTTCAAATGTCCTGGTTTATATTTAACCTGTAAATAACATCTTTAAAGTAGTTTATCTGGTTGTTATCTCACTACTGTTTGTGGAACCTTTCAATGTACAAGTTGGCTGCAGTGATTCTCTCATCCGGTACATTTTAAAACTGCTTCGCTGGCTGTAAAATTTCTTGGAATGTCCAAAATTCCTGAAAGATTTTTAAAAGCACAAGTTATTTCTTTCCTACTGCCCCATTAAACAAAAGCATTTGCACTCAATTTGCCAACTTTATTACATCATTCTTGCAGCCTCTTGAAGACCCTCAAAATTTGGGGTGCCCACCCTAAATATTTAAACAAATCCAAATCTAAAATTTGCACCTGTGTCTGTGCTGCTCCCAGTGATGAAGTATACCTAGAAGTTTGGAACCCTATTGTCTAAACACTGTCCCTAATTGAACATATTGGTGAGTAGGAGATTATACCTTGGAGCTTAAAGTGAAAAGTGGCAAGCAACATTCACACGAAACAAATGCCTAGCAATGACCATCTCTAATAAGAGACAGTCTAACTGTTGCCTCTTGATATTCAAAAACATTACCATCACTAAATCCCCTCAGTACAACCTCCTGGAGCTTACCACTGACTAGAAACTCAACTGCACCTGTCACATAAACACAGTGTCTACAAGAGCAGGTCAGAGGCTAGGGATCCTGCAGCAGGTATTCTTGACCAGACTCATGAAAGCCTGTCCACCATCTACAAGGCACAAGTCAGGAGTGTGATGGAATATTCCCCACTTGCCTGGATGGGTGCATCTCCAATAACACTCAAGAAGCTTGACACTATTCAGGACAAAGCAGCCCACTTGAATGGCACCACATCCACAAGCATCCAGTCCCTCCACTACCAACACTCAGTAGCAGCAGTGTGTACTATATACAAGATGCACTGCAGAAATCACCAAAACTCCTCCAATAGCACCTTACAAACCCACAACCACATCAACTAGGAGGTCAGGGCAGTAGATACTTGGAAGCACCACCACCTGGACGTTGCCCTCCAAGCCACTCACCAAACAGACTTGCAAATATATCACTGTTCCTTCAGTTTCACTGGGTCAAAATCCTGAAATACCCTACAGCATTGTGAGACTACCTACAGCACATGGACTGTAGCAGTTCAAGAAGACAGCTCACCACCACCTTCTCAAGGGTAACTAGGGACAGGCAATAAATGCTGGCCAGGCAAAAATGAGTTTAAAAAAAAGGGAATAGGTAAGGTGGAAGAAAGAAATGGCACATTTGGTAAACCACAAAGAGTTATGAATACACATAAAATATGCAAGGTAGCATCTCAGACAGAATGAGGCAATTTCTCAGATTACTAATAAAAACACCTTTTTCATAGCTCTGAATATTGAATCAATGTACAACAGTGTCTTGCATCAAATAGATGTTGCATTGATGGGCACTGCATTGTAAAGAGTAGGGAAATCTTCAATCTTGGTTGTAGTCTACCTCTGGGAAGTTGTACAAAGGTTAAAATTGTGAGAAGTGAACAGAAAACCATTTCAGCTAGTCTTTCTTCATAAGAGGCTCATGGATCTTATGTGCAAGAGCTAATCTAGGTCTTCCACCCCTTGGGGCAGAAGACTCTGCAGAAGACATAATGGATGGACTCTTCACCACAACAATTAAAACCTTACAATGTTAAAGATGCTATCTAAATGCAGGTCATCAATGTTGTTGTGGTTGACTTTCAAAAAGTGATTTAGTGAAGAGAGGTTTTTAAACTTGAATGAGTCACCCATAAAAAGGATTTTGTTTTTAACATATTTACTGAATACGCAGATAAGTGAAATCTACTGTACATCAAGTTAGATCTATTAAAAAAAGCTACATGGAATGACTCATGTGTGAACAGAGCCCCAGGCTACACTTCGTTACTGTCACAGTGAATACATCGGAGTTGAACTGTAGAGCAAAGCCTACCATTTTCAATCTAATACTTATGTTGTAGTAGGGAATGGGAACCAATGTTCTTTACTCACATTATGAAATCCAATTACATAGAACCGCTCCAGCCAACATTCATAACTATGTGGGTACGTGAAGGGGAATTGATAGCAGTGCTAACTGTGCTCCCTAACAGTATTAAAAGTTCTGCTCAGAGTATGCACACAAAGTGTTCTGCACATATTATATTTTCAGCTTATCTGGTCAAGGTTCAGCAGTTCTTATGGCAAATTATTGTTGACGACCTGAAGATATTGAACATGCATGTTACCTCTTTGGTATGATTTCTTCAAATCCACATAGACAAAGGTTTTGCTTACATTTGTTCTAAAGCAGCAGCCTTCGGGAAAGCGACAAGTACTTGTCCACAAATATTTTACAAATAAACTCAGTGAGCTCTGCTGATTGTCTACTAAGAGAAAAAAAATTAGTGAAAGGACAAAACAGAAAGAGAGACATAAATAATTTTCATTAATCACATAGAATATGCAGCACAGAAATAGGCCATTCAAACATGCCAGCATTTATATACCACTTGAACCTTTTCCCATCCTTCCACATCTAATCTTATCAGCACAACCTTCTCTCTCTTAAGCTTATCTAACTTCTCTTCAAATGCATCTATAATAACTTCAACCACTCCCTGCAGTAGTGATTGTCATCTTCTCACCATTCTCTGGGTAAAGAAATTTCTTCTGTATTGCCGGTTTGATTTCTTGGTGACTGTTTTATGTTGATGGACTCTACTCTTGCTCTTCCCCATTTGTGGAACAGTCTCTCGTCTGTGTCTACTCTACCAAATCATCTCATTCTTCCAAAGACATCTAATAGGTCACTCCTCAGTCTTCAGGGTTTCAAGAGAAAAGAGAATCTATCTATTCATTTCTCCCTGATAGATATCACTTCAGATTTCTGGTATCAACCCTGGAAATATTTTTTCACCCTATGTGTCTTTATATCCTTGATAAATAACTAAGAATGGCCTGACAAAGATTTGATACAAAAGTTTTCTACCATAGCTTCTCCATTTTGCAATTTGATCCCACTAGAAATCAACTCTGGTGTTCAGTTTACATTTTTTTATGGCCTTATTAACCTGTGTTGTCTTTTATTGTGAGCTGTGGAATTTTTCTATTCATTTGTGAGACATGGGTGTCGCTGGCTAGGCCAGCATTTATTGCCTAACCTAATTGCTCTTGTGAAGGTGGTGGTGAGCTACCGTCTTGAACCCCATCAGTTCATTTGGTATAGGCACAGTACTCCCAGATCCCATTGCTCCTCTACCCTATTTAATTCCTTTGTTCCAAAGTAATAAATGACCTCTTTGGCTTTCTTATCAAAATGCAATATCTCACATTTTCCTGGGTTGAAGTCAATTTGGTAGTTACACATTCAATACGCCTATTCCTACTGCAGAATTAACTAGCGTTGACCATCCATCTCAACATATGCACTTAAGTATCAGGAGAAGAACTAGGTCTCTCAAACCTGCTTCACCATTCAATAATGTCATAGCTGATCTGTCCTTGACCTCAACTCCACTCTTATTTATAACATCCACTGAGTGTGGATGTTGCTGACAACTATTGGCCATCCCTAATTGCTCAAAGGACAATTACATTATTGTGGGGCTGGAGAAACATGTAGGGCAGATCAGGTAAGAACAATAGATTTCCTTCCCTAAAGGACATTATTGAGCCAGGTGGTTTGTTTTAAGACAATCAACAGTGTTGACATTAGGCCAACTTTTTAGTCCAGATTTTTATTGAATTCAAATTTCAATATTTGCCAATATCCCCTGAGAATGAGGTAAGGCATTTGGATTACTAATCCAGTGATATTACCATTACACTACCACCTCCCCCCTTTTCTACCTATTCCCCATAACCTGCAACATGGTGTCACCTGGAAAGTCTGAAACTGTGTTTCTTATTCTAAAGTTGTTAACATAACATTTATTAACATAAATTTCTAACTGAAGTGGTCCCAGTAGTG
The DNA here is from genome assembly GCF_021869965.1 of Rhincodon typus. NCBI lineage: Eukaryota > Metazoa > Chordata > Chondrichthyes > Orectolobiformes > Rhincodontidae > Rhincodon > Rhincodon typus. The sequence goes on from NC_063368.1 coordinate 12,746,272, forward strand.
ATTCTTACCAGTCACTGCTCTGGTCAACCAACCCCCCATGCTTGATCACACTGGAAAGACACCCTGTACCAATACTCTCTACTTTCTGTCCTGGACTTTGCTTGCTATTCTCCCTTAGTCTCACTCTATTCTCACTTAGTCCCTAACTTCATAAGTTCTGACCTCATTCATCAGCCTATTTGTTTGGTACCTTATATGATACTTTATGAAAATACAGACAAAAACAGATCTCCTGCATTATTCTTATCTACTCTCTCCACGTTCTTAAAGAATTTAATGAGATTGGTCAAATAAGATCTTCCCTTTTCAGATCAAAGCTAACTCCCCAAAACAGCAATGTAGAGTGATAGAGCCATAGAGATGTACAGAAAAAGGCCCTTCAGCCCATTAAATCTGTACCAGTCAAAAACAACCATCTACCTATGCTAATCCCATTTTCCAGCACTTGACCCATAGCCTTATATAACTTGGCATGGCAAGTGCACATCTAAATACTTCCTACATGTTACAAGGGTTTCTCCCTTACAGGCAGCAAGTTTCAGATTCCACCACCCTCTAGGTGAAAAAGTTTTTCCTCACATCTCCTCTAAACCTCCTGCCCCTTATCTTAATTCTATGACCCCTCATCATTGATCCCTTCAGGGGAAAAGTTTCTTACTGTCTACTCTATGTATGCTACTCTTTATTTTATACATCTCAATCATATCCCATCTCAATCTCCTCTGCTCCAAGGAAAACAATCTCAGTCTGTCCAAAATCAAACTCTCGAGCCAGGTAACATTCTGGCAAATCTCCTCTTCATTCTTTCCAGTGTTATCACATCTCTCCAATAATGTGGATTCTAGAATTGCACATAATACTCCAGCTGTGGCCTAATGAATGTGTTATACAGCTCCAGCATAACTTCCCTGCTAGTAAACTCTATGCCTTAGCTAATAAAGGCAAGTATCCCATATGCTTTCTTAACCACTTTATCCATCTGTCCTAATACTGTAAGGGACTGGTGGGCATGCAGCACAGAAACAGGCCATTCAAACATGCCAGCATTACTATACCACTTGAACCTTTTCCCATCCTTCCACATCTAACCTTATCAGCACAACCTTCTCTCTCTTAAGCTTATCTAACTTCTCTTCAAATGCATCTATAATAACTTCAACCACTCCCTGCAGGTCTCTCTGATCCTCAGTACCTCCAGGGTTCTACCATTTATCATGTACTTCCTTGCCTTGTTCGTCCTGCCCAAGTGCATCACATCACATTTATCAAGATTGAATTTGATTTGCCACTGATCAGCCCATCTGACCAGCTTGTCTATATCCTCTTGCAGTCTAAGGCTATTCTCCTATTCTCCACCGTAATAATATGTTTTAATGATGTTGATTGAGGAATAAGTGTTGGCCAGGACACAGACGCTGTTGTATTTCAATCTAATTTGCAACATCGGTTCAAAGGATCCCCCTTTGGAAATAAGCCAATGTGCACTCCAATGTTTTCGATAGAATGGAAATGAGGCAAATGGGACAATATGGGATTATCAGCCAAACAGTGAAGATGAAGATTTTCCTCAATAGTCAACATTGGTGTTAAAAAAATCACCCCATTGGAACACTAAATCTTCACTATGTGGTTTCACATCTGTTAGTTGAAACACCGCTGGTGGAATTGATCTTCCTGTCCTAAGCAGTCAATCATTTTGGTGAAACAGGTGAGAAAAAGAGAATCAGAGCAAACAGGATAGGTTACTGCTATCGGGATCTGTCAGATTTTTCTCAAAATTAGATCACAGCTCATCAGCCTTCTGAGCTTCAAATGTGAGCAAATATTTCTCTTTTTATAAGAGGTCACTGGTTATCAGTTAAGTGTCAGCTCCCTTTAAAGCAACTTGCGCACTTATACCCTTACACAATGTAATGGAAATTCACATTCGTAAACGCTTCTGAGCATTTATATCAACAAAAGGAGACAATATTTCACAAACAATCAGGGATTTCTTTAGGTAGTATGGGAAGGCTGTCATCTCCGATCTACTTGTTTCAAATTGGAGATGGACGTGTCGAAGCAGAATACAAAATGGTAAGGCTGCAAAAAATATTTACACAAGTTTTCATCCTCCTGTTTTTCCCAGCATCATGTCTCCATTTTCATTGGGTTGTGTAGAGTTGGTATTGTACAATTGCTCCATCTTGTTAAATGAAAACAATGCTCAAATATGGAATGGCCTCTCCCTCCACGTTTCTAACCTCCTTCCCTGCTTTTCCTGAAGGCATTAAACTTCTTGTGTGAACCAGTTCAAAGGATGCTGGATGCCCTTTGATATCAAATGGGTGTTCTTCATGTGTATCTGAAATTGAGTATTGGTTGGACACCCAACTGCAGGAGCAATCACAACTGAAAGAGAACATTTCATTGTCCAAACCCAGCAGACCTCACTCACTGATGGGCATAAAGATGAAAAATGGGTATTTGGCAGTGCCAAAGACTTTTTCTGTGGTAAATTCAGCACAGGATGATATATTGACTCCAGAAAATAAAATTGGAAAAAACTGAATTGGAGAATAAGATTTCCAATGTACCAAGCAATTAATTGATGATCACTGTTTACCTTTACCTTATAAAATACACCTTATAAAATTACAAGTTCTTCTCGATTCTTTCCCTGTCCTGCAGGGAACAGCAACAAAGCAGAGGTTAGAAAATCACAATAAATACGCATTTATTGTTTCTTAGTGTGACAGAGACTACGCACCATCTAAATTCAAAGCCTAGTATTGCTGAAGCCCCATTTTCTGAAGCTGATCCATTTTGTTGGGTGGTAACAGTACTGAAGCCCGATTTCTCTCTCAGTCTGGTTAGGACACAACAACTATGCGAACACACAGCAACCCTGTGCGGTCCTTCACATTGATCTGATGAGGAGGCACTGGGCTCAAAACATTAACTCCGCTTTCTTCCCACAGATGCTGACAGACCTGCTGAGTTTCACCAGCAAATTCTGTTGTTCCTTCACATTGAATTTCTGGCCTACATCTAAATGCTGTCAGTCATGGCTCCACAGGTTTGTCCCTGACTCAGATGGTTGTAGGTTCAAGTTGCACTCCAAGAATTGAACACAAAAGTCTTGTCTGACATGTTCAAAAAAAAGAGTACGAGAAACAAAGTGTGATAAAACATTCTATCTGAGGGCAGCATGGTAGCTCAATGGTTATCACAGCTGCCTCACAGTACCAGGGACCCGGGTTCGACTCCACCTTCAGGCAACTGTCTGTGTGGTGCTTGCACATTCTCCCCATGTCTGCATGGGTTTCCTCTGGATGCTCCGGTTTCTTCCCACAGTTCAAAAATGTAAAGGTTAGATTGATTGGCCACACTAAATTGCCCATAGGACATGCAGGCTAGGTGGATTAGCCATGAGAAATGCAGGGATAGCGGAGGGTAGTGGGTCTGGGTTGGATGCTCTTCAAAGCATCAGTGTGGGCCCAATGGACCAAACGGCTTGCTTCCACACGAAAGGAATTCTATGATCAACTGGGGAACAGATAGATGTTTCTATGGCCACAGACATGGTACGTTGACTTCTTGGTGTCAATGTTGAGAATAACACTGAGCAGCTGCAGGCCATTCTAAATGAGGAAGAAGAATAAAGAGAGAATGTGTCCATGTCAGTCCAAATGACCTAGTGAAAAGAGGGACAGGGTCCTGCAGCCAGAATGTAGGGAGCTAGGAAATTAATTAAAAAGCAGAACTCATAGGTAGTAATTTTGGAAAGTTAGGGATCTTAAGTGGGCCCTAATTTTCTACTTAATTGTTGGCTATTCAGTAAAGTTCCCAGTGGACCTTCCCACCCAATGCTTAATTGATGAGGTGATGAAAAGGGCAGTGAGTTTCTCTCCAGGACCAACTTGCCCCTTTATTATCTCAAGGGAGAGGAAGATCCCACTCTAAGGCTCATTTGTTTATAATCCTGGAGAAAAGTCTTTGGGGAATTAAATAAGTTGCAAATTTTTTCCTTTCCTTCAAACATGTTCCTTTGCTCGTTATAAAACTAGTGCAGATGGACGGGATGCTGCGAAACAGTTTAGTTGAGTCAGGTATTATATTATTGGGTAACAAGTCTGCACTCTCCAATTGTTGGGGGATAATGGCCAAGAGGGAAATCAAGGATGGAGATCCACTCACCACTAACATCCCTCCCCAACCCCAGATCCACCATCCCACAAAGGTGGGACCGGGTAGTTGGAAGCCTTCTGACAAATCCTTTCTAGAACACATTCATCTGGTGTTGGCAGCCTTAATCAGGCAGCTACTTGTTTCATTATACAAATGACAGATACAACCTTTGTGGCTGTCAGAAGCCATCTTGTGTGGTTTTATGGACTCAAGTCTAGGACATGTTTAATAATCCAATGTGGGAAGTGTATTTGGAGTAACAGCTGGACAAGTGTACTGTCTCATCATATTAAAAACTGAGACAAATGACTAAGAGATGAGCAGGAAAGAAATGACTCTACAATTGACCCAATTTTCAATGTGGCAGGATAGTATGTACAAAGTCTATTATTCCAAATCAATATGGTTTTATAATTTCTAAAAATAATTATTTACATTCTCTGTGCCTTTGGCCTTCTCAGTCTAAAATTCTTTTTACCTTTCCCACCCATCTCTCCTCCTTTAAGACACTGCTTTGATCAAGAATTTGGTTACTTTTGCTAACATCTTCTTTAGTTTAGAGTCAAAGTTTATCTGATTATGGCTCCAAAAAGCATTTCAAATGTTTTACTGTGTTCAAGGAGCTACATAAGAGCAAGTGTTGCTAAGCATTATTCTCCAACTTCGTACTGCCTACAGAGGGAGGATTCAAGGTAAGGATTACCTCAAGGAATCTCATAGGGCAAATGTATAGCTTAAAATCACTGGTCCCATTTTTATTTGAGTATATCTCAAACTGCTGATGTAAGCAGATAATGATGTTCTGATTGAGGATCTATCCTCAAGCAGCCCTCTCTGAACTCAAGGCTCACAACATTCCAACAGGGAAATCTAGCAGGTAAGAAAGAAGAATAAATAAGATTTAGAAGAGATGGAGCCTAGCTACCAAAGTTGAAATCATCTGTAAGTCATCCATTGTCTGCACATGGTGCAGCAGCTGCTCACTTCACAACTTTGTCCACAAAGCATGGTCTACAGATGAGGATGGGTAGCTTTAGTACTTTCAAGCTTCCTGTTCCAGCTACACTAAGGCTCACACAGATTTTAGTAAAACATTAACATTTATTTACAGAAGTGATAACATATTTGCAGATGGATGTCACTTGTGCTACCAATATGCCCTCAAAAAGTGTTCCTCTGTTTTTTGCCTCTTACTATGTCTCAATGCAGTCCTGGGGTCTTCAACTGAGGTAAAGGGTGCCTGCTTCACAGAGAAGCCTGTTACAGAATATAATATCCACACAGTGTGGAAGCAGGCTATTCAGTTCATTAAGTATACCCCGACCCTATCCCTGTAATCCTGCATTTCTCATGGCCAATCAATCTAACTTGCACATCTTTGGACCGTGGAGGAAACTGAAGCACCTGGAGGAAACCTCACACAGACATGGAGAGAATGTGCAAACTCCACACATTCACCCAAAGGTGGAATAACCGCTGAGCCAACCATACGGGCCATTTCTGAAGAAGGGTCCAGGCCTGAAACATCAGCTTTCCTGCTCCTCTGATGCTGCTTGGCCTGCTGTGTTCATCCAGCTCTACGCCTTGTTATCTCAGATTCTCCAGCATCTGCAGTTCCTACTATCTCTGGCCCACGTTGGCCTTGCAATTTTGACAGGATGACCCTGTGGCAATTGAGTCCAGACACACCCGGTGCACCCTCCTCTGCTGGAACTCCTACAAGGCTGAGTGTGGCAGGCTGATGGAGGTGACTTAGCCACCTCTGGTGTGGCCTGAGAGGAGACTCTGGAGATCTGTGTGTGGGTCCTCCTCTGGCTGAGTGCATTCTGGCACTGCTCTGTCTTGTTGCAAGGATGGGGCACCTGGAGTGACCAGGCCACTCTGGTGACCAATGGCTAGGTCAATGGAGTGCAAGTCTGTTCTCATATTCAGTAAACTTTAGGACTGGAGGACCTGGCTCTCCATGATAGCCACAAACCTGTCCATGGAGACAGCCAGATGATCACGTGCCTGAGGTAGCACAGCTCTCATTGCGTTGCTGCATTCCTTCTGTTGATGAGCTATGGTATCCGTTGCCCACAAAAACCTGCCTGCTGCGCCTGTCTCTACCTGTGCATTTATATGAAGTCTCAATCACCAACACCATGAGGTCTCTCCTGCTTGAGGTTGAGCAGGTACTTGGTCTTTAGCAGAGACCTGGGGAATTTCTTCCTCAGCTATCTGCAGAGACATGACAGTGAAGTGCTTACCAGCAGGTGCCTAGACTCTAATCTAGAAAAAAACAACCAACAAAGTATTAGTATCTGAGCTGGTAGAGGGTACACAAAGAAGCTTTGCCAATTGGATCAGCAGTCTGTTCCTCAGATGCAGAGGAGGGCATCTCTCGTGGTACAGGCTTCTTCACTGCTGACACCTTGGGCATATTGCTGGTACCTGAAGGAGATAAAAGAGAGAACATTGTGACCAAAGGATAGTGCTTGAGCATGTTAAAATTAAATGCACAGTGGAGGCAATGGGAGAAGACCACACAATATACATTTAGTTGCTGTGACATAAAGGTTTCTGTGTCCACACAACAGTAATCCGGATCTGTGCTGGCCAATTCAAAATCCTCTTTGTATGGGGTGAGTAGACAAATGTTAGGTACACTACTATCAGTCATGTCCCTTTGGGCTTTGTTATGGGCCATTTAATGAAAGGGATTGAGTGACGTGAAAGTGGTTGGCACAGCAGTTTGTAGTGATGAAGGTGGAGGAAAGGTGATGAGATGTCCCAAGTAAGTAAGCAATGAAGAGGCATGCAAAGTTAATAGTTTTGGGCAGGGCGGCGGAATTCTGTGGTGGGTGAAAGCAAATGAGGGAAGATGTTGCATGCAATACTGAGAGTGGTAGAGTATGAATGTTGGAGAGAGTGCAAAACAGAAATAAAGTGAGTGTGAGGTAGCAGAGAGATGGTGCCACTTATCCTAATGGCGTGGAGAAGGCCATTATCCTCCTTTCTACATCACTGGGTATTGCTCCAGACTGTGGGGACTACACTGAAAAGGGCAGCGATCTCAGACAAGGCCAACAGGTTTCGGTGACATGGCCTCCTCTGGCAGCCCTCTAAGAAGAGGGTGGCTTTCTTCTACACCTTCCCCTCTAGCAAGACCTCAAAGTCCAGATTGGAAAGTGGGGTGCCAATTTGGTTTTATCTGCCAAGTCCTGGAACAATGTGTGAAAATGTGGACGGCAGCTCCAGAATGCCAATACATATGACACCAACACAGGAATGCTGATATATTCCAAGATATCTGTGAAGAGGCAAGTACTTCCAGCCACAGCTAGTATTGGATGAGAGGGGTGCCATAAGGACATCAAGATAGATAATGAGACAAGTTTGAGATGATCGCATGAAGCCTCGCAGACAGTAGATCTCCAAGAGAATCAAAGAAATATTCATCAAAATATGGTTAAGATTCAGCCTCGTGTTTCCTTATTTTCTTGTTCACTGATTGTTGGTTATCTGATAATGTAATGTGTAACATGTGTGAAAGCTCCGGTCTGCAGCACCATGGAAACATCTTAAACTCTAAATGGCGAGCAAAGCTATCATCAAGGTCAGCTCAATGAACCAGAATAACTAATCCATGCCAACAAAAGAAAGCAAGTCCAATAACAAGCAGATCAACAGGATTTGTAACAGCAAAGGACAGGGGATATGTGTCACAAAAGGCAAACATGGACGAGATTGGTAAGAGAGTGGGTACAGAGAAAAAGTGTTGGCGCAAGGTTTGGTGTTGGAGAACTCTTAATTTTGAAGTCAATGAATTACTCGCAACTGCTGGCCTAAAACATAGAAGCTGCATTTCCACATGCCGAGTCTAATAAAGTCATGTCAGAATATTAGACTGGTGAAGAATACACTGTTTTACACTGAATGATACTCAATACTTGTAGAGTGACTACATGTAAAATACATTTACCAGTACTGGATGTAAGACATTTTCTATTATAGTGACTGCACATGAGTAAAACAATTGTTGCTAACACAATATACATGGGGAATTAACCTACTTACAATCAGTGACACACGAAAACTAGGTCACTGGGCAAGGTACTGGAATAGCACCTTTCTGGAGGAACAGAGAAAGAAACACTTAAAACGTCAACTTAACACGTTGACATAGTTGAATCAAAACACTAAATTCCACTTAAATATTTTAAGCTTTAATATCCATCAGCAACAAACATGAAAAATACAATCTCAAATCTATTTATAAATAAATAATTTGGCATCTTCCTTTCCAAGACTTAAAATAATCTAAATTATCTCACATATAAATTACCAGATGCAAACATGTTAACAAATAAATAATAGTTATATCTATTTAAGTTAAAGTTAATTTCTAGCTGATATGTTTTACATTTGACCCTTGTACATATCTCTTTAAGGAGGTAGCATCATCACTCCTATTTCTTCAAAAATAAGAGTCACAAAGAATTATGATTAATTTTAACGTTATTATTTTATTTGTTTTTGTTTCTCGGTGGCTTAGTACTACACAAATGTCCACAACAATTGAGCTGATACTCATGTCTTCAGTCATTTTATGGGAAAGGTAAAGCTGAATAAAAAGCCATACTTCCACTACATCTTGGTCACATCTACTTATTAACAAAAAAAAGACAAAACATATAATTCCTGTATCATTTCAACTGTGTGCACCTTGTTGGTCTCAGCAACTCCTCAGAAAAACTATTAACTGGTCAGTGCAATCAACACTGAATGTTTAAACAAAAATAAAAATCCTATTAAACCAGCAGAAATAAATAAAATGATATTAAAGTTAATTATAATTCTTTGCAACTCTATTTGTATTAAGGAAGGGAGGAAGTCTCAATTCCAGATATACAGTTGGCATTTTGGAAATACTTGGAAGCACGCAAATAACACATTTGTGGTTGGGTTTCACAGTAGGGGTTTCACCTTATAAGAGCATGAGATGGTTGTTGTTGTCAGGTTACTCACGACAATGCAGCACTTTCTGGTCAGGCTAAAAACGTGTATTGACACTTACAGATTGTAGGTTAGGCTTTCTCCTTTCAAAGAATTGAGCTATATCTTCAGCTGAGAAGGAATTCAACCCTAGACTTGAGGTATACCGCTGACCCCAACCAACTTTTCCAACTTCAGTTTAATAATATGTTTAGCAGGTGTACTAGTGCCAGAGATTCTAGCTAGGATGGGGATAGTGCTTTGATGCAATAGCTTTCTGAGCTGTTGGCAAAATGGTAATTTTTCTTTTCTCTATTTCTGGACCATGAGTAATTGCATGGACTTTCTGGTTTTCAGCTTTAAATAGGCTTATGTGGCCACTGAACAATTCTGAAATGGAGTTATCTTTGCCATCCAGAGTTGCTAAGACACAATTGGAAGGGGAAAGACTAAAGGAAACACAGTGTTTATGTATTTCTCTCATTTGCATGTTATTCAGGTAAGATCATATTTTGAAGCAGGTGTATTGAAGGTTACTAGTAAATGCAGATGGGAGGATGGTGCAGACAATTTTTTGTTCCCATCTATTCAAACTCACAAATTGGCGAGGGAAAGTGACAGATTCTGAGTGCTGTGTTTTGCTTCCTTGCCTTCACTAAGTAGTGTATAAATTGCAATGAATACACAGGAATTTACTCCTCCACACAAATGAACAAAAGTTTTCTCAGTGCTCTCCCACCACATACCATACTCCCAATGTTAAGAAGCCCTCCAATACTGACATTTTCCAATTTCCCCAGCCTTTATAGCTTGCAGTAAGAAGGTAAAGTCACCAGAGTCCAGGTGACCTTACGGCTGCTCTCTCATCAGAGAGAGATAACTGGTGATGGTTTAACCTGAGGGTCACCATGCCTCAGGCGAAGTTGAGAAGGTAGGATCTTCATGATAATCTCAATTCCCAGTATGGGAATTGAATCCTTGCTGTTGGTGTCACCCTGTATCACAAAGCTGCCGTCCTAGTAGTAGGTAATAGTTAATGGTGAACAAAGGGTTGCAAAAATGTTATAAGCAACTGCTCTCAGTATGTGCTGTCATTAATTTTAACCATGTCATTCCTGTGTCAAGAAGGTGAACAATATATTAATGACTATGGCAGAGAATCAGCATTTTTCTACACTAAAAGCTTTTTGATATTGTTACTGCGCTAGTCATACACCATTAGTGCAAGGGATGCAATTTCTGCACCTCCAACAGCAATAAAATCCAGGTATTCCTGGAGTCCTATCAGTAATCATCAGTTTCTCCTTCTTACAGGATCTCACAGGTTCAAAAGGGATTACTAACATGCAAAGTTCAGAGGCGATGGGTCTGTACTTAAGTCATTGTATCAACAAAGCTATGCATTAAAGTATCATTCCTTGCTCACAATGTCGTACAGGTCAAAATTCTAACCTCAGCTTTGTTGCTGAAAGGAAAAGCACTCAGCAGAGCTCTGTTCATTTGCCCTAGGGGGCGAGGCAAATAATTGGAAGATGAGAAAAAAATATGGGTTTTCTCTGATACAATTGCTAGTGGCTAGTTTGAGCTGATGCATTGCCAGGAGCTCAGGAATAGCTTGTATGTATGGCCTCTTAGCAACAAAATGTTGCGCAGTTTTGGAAGAGAAGGAAAAATGTATAATATATAAAATTTTGCATGTGTATCATCATGCACTCCTTATTTGGGCTTTCACAATTCTTTGACACACCAAGCATGCCTGCAATGCAGACAACTAATAGTTGCTACAGATCCCCACACCAAACACAGGGTATTACTATTGTTCGGAAGACAATCACTGTGTGATGACTTACTTGGGCTGTGAGAGATCCACCAATAATTTTGGGCTCAAAATAAAAATTAGTGCCAGTAACTAGATACTGGAAAGTGTTCTGGGCCCATAAGTTCCTTTTTTTTTTGAAGAGTTAAGTCAAAATTGTGCAGTCTAAGTTCCATTGGACACTATTTTTAGTATACTAGTTAACAGATTTGTATCAAGTTCCAATGTGTGTGTTTCAACAAAATGATTAACCCATTTATTTTAAATGTATTATTGACTTGGTTAAAATAACACATGGGGATCTTATATGAAAACATTAACCAATGCTTTAAGTACAACAGAATTTTAAACTTCACCAAAAAGTCACCTTGTTTCTCCACATTGCACTACACCGTCAGTTTATTCTATCTACTTTTCACTATCAAATATCAGATTTATTAAACAGTAAAGACGAAAAGTGGTGTTAGCTCAATGAAGATATCAGGACACTACAGTTAAGTCCATCACAAGATGCAGCCAATTTCTAAAGTAACCCTACTAAATCTAATTTTTAGCTATCTTGGCAGCAGCAGTAACAGCAGCTTTGAAGTAGAACAACAAAAGGTTTCGAGAACCAAAAAGTCTAAGCTTGTGGAAGGACATGGCTAGGGAGGCTGAATTGTAGAGATTGGCCGTTATATACTCCATTATTCAATTTTATTGACTTCGATAGGCTGCAAGTGCAATTCTGTCTACTTTGCTTCCCCATCTGTATCCAACACCTGAAAGTGACTTACAATATCTTCAGCCAACTGAGACACGCCTCATAGCATGCCAAAATCTACAGTGTGCAAGTCACAGAGGCTAATTGGCATTTTGCCCCAGCTGTTCTTTGGACAAAGATATGTTGTGTAATATTTTATCTAACACAACCGTGTGTCATACTTTCCAGAGTTATGAGTCTTATGATATTTCTTTTTATTCATGAGCATTTGTTTCACAGGAGCACAGATTGGAAAATTGGATCACATATCCCTGTGGCTAATTCTCCAACTGCTGATTTTACTGACTAGAAAATCAGCAGCATAAGGGCCAGTGAATTAACCTCAGTGCCCAATCCTTGCATCCAAACTCCATATAAGTTAGACATTACCTCAAACTATCTAAACATCAGGACTCCAACAAGCATCGTAAGATTGTCGCATGTTAGACATTACAGATAGTTACTATAACGCGTTAATGGCACTACATGTTACATAGTGAAGTGCATACTGCAGCATGTTAACTCAAATGTGTGTTATGTGAAATATGTGCGAGCATCAGCAGTTCCAAATACACGGCTGATGTACAGCACAGCTGTCACATGAAGGTAAAGCGTGATTTCCTGATTTGGAGTATAGTGTAATATATTAACACAACAGACTGCATATTTGTCACCCCAAATCCCTAATGTAACATTTTTGAGGAAAACATCTTATAATGGGCAAAGAATGGATTATTTATTGAAATGTTAATGTCCAAAAAGATTAAAATTATAAATAATTGAAAGCTAAGCTTTGCATTCCAGATTTTGCTCTTTTGTTCAATCCATTACTGGACACTCATCAGTTTCACATCTTGGCATCCTGGATGTAGGTTTGCACATTTGATTTCCCATTCAGCCACTTTGTCAGCATAGAAGCCTGTTGTGAGTTGAGACTCCACTCCATAAAGAGGATTAGAATTGATGATCATGAGTCAGTACCATTTTGTGTCACGAGTTGGGTTATATTGGGAACCAATACCTAAGTTTAATCGCCTTCCTGCACTCTTATGATCTAGAAACAAGAAAGTCAGTATAAAAATAATAACCATTGGAAAGATACCTACTTATTGACAAGTTTTAAGGTTAGCTCTTCAATTTAATCCATGTGCGCCTGAATCAAACTGTAGTGATGAGAGATCGCAGCTGCACCATATTAACTGGAATAACTTTTACCCTTAAATAAAAGCTCAAAATGAATGCTAAGTCGAGGAAAGCAATCTTATTTTCTCAATTGCCAGGGAAACGGAAAAAACAAAATAATGCAGAAGGTTGCTTGGTCTGACCATAGGTTAGGTTATATAAAGTACGACTCTTAGTTTCAAGAATGCCTTTCATGTTAGGATGTTGCTGAAGGCACAAAGCATGACTTCTTTATGAAACTCTGCTTGGGCGTTGACCATATTGTACATGTTATATGTTACGCCTTCATCCTCATCAAGGCCACCTGCAATACAAACAGTGCAGTAACAAATTAGCTATTATCAGATTAACAATTTAATCACAGTTCATCTCATTTGCTAGATAAAACAAATATTCTAAAACAGCTACAAGGTCCATTTGTTAATTTCTATAGAGGTGGAATCAACTTAGGTAGAAACACAAAACTGATGATGTCACATCTGCCAGTTTGTACATGCCTCTCAACACTCAGACCCAATAACGTCAATGGAATTGAGTGCAGGATTAAATATAAAGCTGTCATCAGAAGCCAGATCACTGGAATTGCAAACCTGTGCTAGTTGAATTTAACTTTCTGTATTTTTCTCACCATTCTTCTTAAGATTTGTTTGCTCATCTGTAGTTCCTTGATCCTAGCAGATGTCAGAACCTCATCCAAATAGATCCCAGGCAGTAAATGTTGGTAGAATATTTGACCATGAAGTGTCAAACATGTTGAACATAAATCCATTCTCATAAAATATTCAGAAGCTCTTTTCTTACAAATCCCGGGATAGCAATCAGGAACATGAACACGGTGTGATTGATTTTTCTTTTCGTCTGAGATTTTTTTGTTGACTTAATTGGAGGAATTGCTTGATATTGTTACTTAGCTTCATAGTACGAGGGAACTAGATTAACAAAGGCACAAATTCAGTCATTAACTCGGGTTTATTTCAATGATCATGTCAACTCAGCTGTAAGCATTTGTAATGTTAATTGCTTTCATGTTGTCAGGCTCAATAACTGTTCTCTATTGGCTATTTCTTATCTGCTATTAAAGCTTTCTGTCTGCGCTAAATGATCAACAAAAACAATATGAAAAGTGGCAATTTACAGCCTAGTACCAAAAAATACAAAAAGATTGAGCATCAACCTGTAAATCATTCCAACACACACCAATGGCAAGTAGCAAAAATGGGAGAGATTCCCAGTCAGCCATGTGATGAAAAGAAACTTGAAGCATTTATCATCTCCATCCACAACACACATGTAAAAAGTGCACGTTGCCATAGCAACACAGACTGAGTGAGCCATTACCTATCACCATCATTAGAAAAACAACTGAAAGTTGTTTGATTTTTATACTTTCATGGGATGTGAATGTCACTGGTTAGGTTATCATCAATCCCTATTGCCTCTTAAAAAGTGATGGTGAGCCATCTTCTTGAGCCACAATACTCCATGTGGTGCAGATATGTCCACAGTCCTGTAAGAAAGTGATTAATTTAAATTCCATTTGTTCAAATTGCTCCTTGAGAAAGGGAGTCTGTCACTTTAGCAAGTCTAATCTATACATGTGGTCAGTTCCAATTGAATATTGGTTCAGCAAGCCACTCAGTTATAAATTACTCTGATAAAAGTCATACCTGCTAGATTGCGTCTGCAACAGGTGATGAAGGAACTAACAAGATGGAAAAATATATTTAACCTCATCCTCACTAACATGTCTTCATTAGGTGCATCTGTACGTGACACTGTCAGTAGGAGTAACCATCGCACAGTCTTTGTGGTGACCGAGGCCCATCTTCACACTGTGGATACTCTTCATCATGTTGTAAGACACTAACAATGTACTAAATGACTTCAAACAGTTATAGCATCTCAAGACTGGGCATCCATGAGGTTCTGTGTGCCATCAGTAGGACAAAATTGTACTTAAACACTATCTGCAATCTCATAGCCCAGCAAAGACTCCACTCTACCATTACTAATAAGCTGCGGATCATCCCTTGTTCAATGAGAAGTGTAGGAGTACATGCCAGATGCAGCACCAGGCAAACCAAAAACCAATGCAGGACTACTTGCACTTCAAACCGCATAAACATCAAGTGATACACATAGCTAAGTGATTCCAAACCAACAGATCAGACCTAAGCTCTGGAGATTTGCCACATCCAGTTGAAAATGGTGGTGGGCAATTAAACAATTCATTGGTGGAGGAAACTTCACGAATATCCCCATTCCCAATGATGGGGAAGCCCAACACATCAGTGCAAATGATAAGGCTGAAGTATTTACAACAATTTTCAGCCAGGAGTGCTGAGAGGATGATCCATCTAGTCACCTCCGGATCTCCCCAACATCACAGATGCCAGTGTTTGCTCGATTCATTCCATGTGATATCAAGACATAGATGGAGGACACTGAATAATGCAAAGGCAATAGGCTCTGAAAACATTCCAGCAATACTATGGAAGACATGTGCTCCAGAATTTACTATTCCCCTAGTCAAGCATCCCAGTACAGTTACAAAACTGGCATCTAACAACAAATGTGGAAAATTACCAAGGTATGTCCTGTCCACAAAATGCAGGACTATTACAACCCAGCCAATTACTATCCCCTCAGTCTGCTCTCAGTTATCAATAAAGTGATGGAAAGTATCATCAACAGTGCTATCAAGCAGTATTTGCACAGTGATAACTTACTACTGTGGTATCAAGGAACCCTAGCAAAACTGGAGTTAATGGGGAATCGGGGGAAAAATTTCCACCTGTTGGAGTCATACCTGACTCCAAGGAAGATGGTTGTGGTTGTTGGTGTTCAGTGATCTTGGCTCCAGACATATTTGCAGGAGATTTTCAGGGTAGTGTCCTAGGCTCGACCATCTTCAACTGTTTTATCAATGATTTTCCCTCCAACATAAGGTCAAAATTTGGGATGTTTGCTGATTTTTGCACAATGTTCAGCACTATTTATGACTCCTCAGATAACAAAATAATCTATGTTTAAATGCAGCAAGATCCGGAGCAGACCTAGATTTAAGATAACAAGTGACCAGTAACATTCTTACCACACAAGTGCCATGCAATGACCAGCTCCAACAAGAGAGAGTCTAACCATTGGTTATTAACATTCAATGACGTTACCATCACTGAATCTCCCACCATCAACATTCTGGAGGTCACCATTGATCAGAAACTTAACTGGAATAGCCATATAAATACTGAAGCTACAGGTGCAGGTCAGAAGCGAGAATCCTGCAGGAGTAACTCATCTCTTGACTCCCCAAAACCTGTCTACCATCTATAATGCACAAGTCAGGAATGTGAAAGAGTACTCCCCATTTGCCTGGATGAGTGGAGCTCCAACAACACTCAAGAAGCTGGACACCAAAATCTTCTAACTTTTTCCCTAACAACACTGTGAATGTAGCTACACCAAATGAACTGCAGTGGTTCAAGAAGACTGCTCACCACCACCTTCTCAAGAACAATTAGGGATGGGCAATAAATGCTGGCCTAGCCAGGGATGCCCACATTAAAAATATATAAAAATAAAGTTAGAAAGAAGATTACAGTTAATTAGTTGCATTAGGGAATAAAGGAGATTTGTGTTGTTGCAAAAGACTAAGTTTGCTCAAAGACCACTATAAGACAATGTTGCCATAAATACCAGTTTCCAAAAAATCATCATCAGACAGTGGCAAAATGCAGAAATGTTTGAAAACAATTCTTGTGAAAACCACAAGCACGTAAGATGATACAATTCACGATGACACTAGCTTGCATAGGTGACCGAATGGAATTAAAACCCATGGTCATTTTCAAATGTAATAGCATGCCAAAAATTAAGTTCCCAGTAGAGGTTTTTGTGCATGTCCACACAATGGTTGAATGGATAAGGATAACACATTGGGGGTAACATTTACATGTGGAAGGTTCCAGGGATGAGGAACTTCAGTTATCAAGATATTTTGTTGAGATTGGGAGAGAAGTAGGCAAGGGCAGATCTGAAAGATGCTTTCAAAATCCTGAATGGACTGGATAGAATAGATAGGGAAAAACTGTTCCTGCTCGTAAAAAGAATGAGAACAAGGCAGCATAGGTTTAAAGTGATCTGCAAAAGAAGCAAGGCTGAAGCGAGTAGTTGAGGTATGGAATCAGGTTCAATTGAGGCAATTGAGAGGACATTGGATGATTTTTTGGATAAAAACATAGGTGCAGGTATAGGGAAAAAAAAAAACAGGTGATTGGCACTAAGTAACGGTGCTCATTTAACATGCTCCTGCCAGCACAATGGGCTGAATGGCCTCCTTCTGTGCTGTGATTCTGAATAGAAAATTAGCTGGCTATCAGGAAGCACACAGTAGGAAAAAGTGGGTCTTTTTCAGGCTGGCAGAATGTCACAGGAGTTGGCACCAGGGCTTCAAATCTTTACAATTTAGATAAATGATTTGGATGAAGGGAGTGAAGGCACGGTAGCTAAATTTACTGATGGCATAAAGATAGGTAGGAAAGTGAGTTGTGAATAGGACATGTGAAGGGGAAAAGAGGGATAATAAAAAGCATTTAGATGAATTCTTGTACAAATATATTCTACTTCCAAACAATCATTCAAACAATCTTGCCATTTCCTGTTATACATAGTTTATTAAGCCGATTGTCATAATTGCTATCATATTTTTCTGTCGTTTGTTTCAGGTAAGGGAAAGCTACAAGGCTGCATTGGAGGGAGTAGGAGCTGTCAGTTCGGATTACTGTGACGGTCAGAACGGCTTTTATATTTTGTGTTTGTTAGAGGGTATAGGATGACATGATTTCACAAATAGAACAAGCTCTCTGAAAATATGAATAAAAGAAGGAGACTAAAGTGAGATTACTAATTATTTTGCCAGTAGTTTAATTTATTTTCTCACCTAATGCTTCAACTTCTCGAAGAAATACTGCCAGCAAAATTCATCCAGGACTGGAGTTGGAATTGTACAAAATGGAAATAGAGAAATGACAGCTTACTTTACACTCCACCAAATTTTCATGGCTATTGGCAAGGAAATTCATATGGAAGTGTAAAATATGTTGTTTTGTTAATGCCATTTTGCACAACTTAAAGATGAATTCAGCTCTGATGAATTAAGGGAATATATGAGAGGATCTAAAACAGACATGAACTCAAATCATAAACAGGCAAAATGAACACAGTAAATTCAATGTTTATACATTAATATTACAAAATTGCACTCTACATGGCTGAATTTTACCGACAGCCCAACCTCGGTGAAAAATGCACATTGCCAGCATGTGTAAGCAGCTGGCAAAGCCTCCTTCAGAATTACAGGGTGGCAGCTAATCAGCAGAATCACCAGGAGGCCTGCAGCCTACAGAAGGTGGGAAAATGATTTTATTTAAACATGTACAGGGCTCAGAGCTGGAGGGGGAGAAATCTGGAGAAATCACTAGGGCTGTGGGTGCTGCCTTCACAGCTCGCGGCCTCATCTTTCTTTCTAAAAGCAGCTCCTCCTCCCGCCTCAGGCTGCTGCTGGAAGATTGCCACCATTTAACCAGTGACCTCTTCACATGATGGGGAGAATCAATCCACCATTAGCAGAATGCTGATAGCACCATTAAATGGCCCCTAATTTTTATTTATTCTTTAATAAGGCCAACATTTGTTGCTGTTGCTCATTACTAATTGCCCTTGAACTAAATGGCTTATTAGGCCACCTCAGAGACCAGTTAAGAATCAATTACATTGTTTTGGGTCAGGAGGCACATGTAGGCCAGACCAGATAAAGACAGCAGATTTTCTTCTCTGAAATACATTGGCGAAGGATATGAGTTTTTACAACAATTGACGATAGCTTCTGGATTACCATTACTGAGACTACTTTTACAGTTCAGATTTTAGACTTTTTTTTTGAAATTCCACTGGTTGCAATAATGTGATATGAACCCATACTGCCATTGCAATTACTTCGTTTTCTATCTTACCAGTCCAGTGACATTACTACCATGCTATCATGTCCCCTAATTGGGTCATTATTTGTAGAAATTGTCTGTCTGCCTTCTTGGGCTGTTGGTCTTTCTGATTCAGTAAAATTACCTGAAGGCAGGGCATGGTTGAGGAGCCATTGTTTTGTGGCCCAACCCACTTCCTAGGGGTTGGTAAATTTCAGCCCCATTAATCATATCAACTTCTTTTTTCTCCAGTGTACTTTTCTGATTTAACTGCCATTATTTCCCAAAAACAGAAATGCCAGTTTAAAGAAGTGTTAAGACAACCTGTTTCAATGCTCTGACATCTAGGACTGGAGGATCTGAAATTTCTTTCAATTAAATATTAGGAGGATCAGAGCCTATGTGTTCGTTAGCCACCAATTCCATCCCTTAACTTGATAAATCTCTTAAATGTAATCAGACTGTTTGCAATCTTGGTGTGATATTTGACCTTGAGATGAGCTTTTAGCTACATATTTGTGGCACCACTAACACTATCTTTTTTAATATCTACAACATTGTCTGATTTAACTCCCGCCTCAGCTCATCTGTGCTGACTTCCTCATCCGTTCCTTTGCTATCTCCAGACCCAACACATGCTGGTTTCTCACATTCTGTGCTCTGTAAACCTCTGCTGCTGTGACCGGTTCATCTACCACCTCTGGTTTTACCAATTCACATTGGGTTCCTGTCAAAAACCATTGTGATTTTAAAATTTTCAATTCTTTTTCAGATGCATCCATGGCCTCGTCTTTCCAGTATTGTAATCTCCTGCAGCCCCACAACTCTCCAAGATATCTCTGCTCATATTATTTACACTACTGAGGTGGCCGTGTCTTCAGTTGTCTAGACCATGAGCTCTAGAATCAATTCCAACACATCTTTGAAAATAACCTCATTTTCTCCTTTAAGGCACTCCTTAATACCTCTTTCACTAAGTTTTGGGTCAGCTGTACTAATAATGTAGCTTAGCACCATATTTTGTTTAATAACACTCGTGTGAAGTGCGTTGAGACACTTTATCACCCAAATTATGCTAAATAAATACAAGGTGGTGGTGAGCTACCTTCTTGAAATGCTGTAATCCATTTGGTGTTGGTACACCCAAAATGCCATTAGGGAGGGAGTTCCAGGATTTTGACCCAGTAACAGTGAAGGAGCAGTGATATATTTCCAAGTCTGGATGGTGAGTGGCTGAGAGGGTAGGTAGTGGTATTCTACATTCCCTGTAACTTTCTTTTCCACTGCATAGACCTCCAAGGTCTATGCGATTTACTTTCTCATTCCTTGCAGTTTTTACCTTACCCATGCCAAACAACCATTATCCACACCAATTTCACAGGCTTCAATTTATTCATATCACAGATGATTGAATAACAGGTAATTAAAAGAATGTTTGATTTGGATTGACATGTCATTTTAGTTTTCTTTTATCAAAATTGCTACCCAGTTTGGGAAGCCCTATTCTATTCCTTTCACACATATGTTTTTCTTCTTAAATGCATCTTTAATTGCCTCAATACTTCCTGAAAGAACAATACTTCCACATTCTAACAGGTCAGTTAGCTGGTTTGTAATCCTGAGTGTTGCCAATTTTGTAGGTTCAATTCCCACACTAACTGAGGTTACCATGAAGTACTCTCCTTCCCAACAAGTTCTGAGGAAAGGTCACCGGACCCGAAACGTTAACTCTGTTTTTTTCCTTCACAGATGCTGCCAGACCTGCTGAGCTTTTCCAGCAACTTTGTTCCTGATTTACAGTATCTGCAGTTCTTTTGGTTTTTACTCTCCTTCTCAGCCTCTCCAATCACCTAAGGTGTGGTGACGCTCAGGTTAAACCACCAGCATTTGTCTCTCTCTAATGAGACAGCAGACTTCGGGAATTATGATCACTTTACCTACTGTCTGAATGAAGAAGTATCTCCTTTCCTCTTTAATTCACTATTTGAATTAAAGGCCCAACAGCAGTACAGGTTTCAAAAGATCAGTTTATATATTTTTCTGTTTTGAACATTGTTAATTAAACATGTGACATAACTCAGCAAGGAAAGTCTATTTTGCCTCTGGGATCACACAACCATTCAATCAGCATGGCTTTCTTTAAGCACCATGGCTATGAGAAAGCTCACTTTGTTGAAGTTTTGTTTGTTAATTCACAATCATAAGCAACTCTGAACTCTAAAATACTATTCTGGATCTTTAAAGCTGATTCTTGTTTTCACTTCTTTCAAAAATGTCAAGGTTTTGGAGAGGGAGCAGCACAGTTCCATTACAACGGGACCAGAGAAGAGGGCCTTCAACTTCAATGGGAAGACTAAAGGAATTGGGATACTTCCTCTGGAGCAGAAAAGGCAAGCAAGATTAAATATTTAACATAGGTGTTCAAAATTTTGAAGTATTTGGGAGTACCTGTCCAATAGCAGGAGGAAGGTAATCAGAGAATACTTACTGTTACTCATTCAGGGATATGGGTGTCGCTAGCTGGGCCAGCACTTATTATTCGTCCCCATTTGCCCTTGAGAAGGTGGTGGTGAGCTGCCTTCTTGAAATGCTGCAATCCATTTGCTGTTGGTACACCCAAAATTCCATTAGGGAGAGAGTTCCAGGATTTTGACCCAGTAACAGTGAAGGAACAATGATATATTTCCAAGTCTGGATGGTGAGTGTCAGAGAGGGCAGGTGGTGGTATTCTATATTCCCTGTAATTTTCTTTTCCACTGCGCAGACCTCCAAGGTCTATG
This sequence comes from Rhincodon typus, assembly GCF_021869965.1. Classification (NCBI taxonomy): domain Eukaryota; kingdom Metazoa; phylum Chordata; class Chondrichthyes; order Orectolobiformes; family Rhincodontidae; genus Rhincodon; species Rhincodon typus. Next base: position 12,767,917 of record NC_063368.1, read on the forward strand.
TGTGCCTGCAGCTTCCAGAACTGGAAATCAATGTAGCAGCATACTGATCAGCATGCGTGAAACCTCAGAGTGGCTTGCCTAGAGGAAACAATGGTGTTTCCATTTACTTGGGGCCCTTGTCCTTCTAGATGGTAGTGGGTGTAGGCACGGATTTGAAAAGTCCTATCTAAGGATCCTTGGTGAATTTCTGCAGTGCATCTTGCAGATGGTATATGTTGCTGCTACTGAATATTGTTAGTGGAAGAAGTAAATGTTTGTAGATGTGGTGCCACAGAATGAGCTGCTTTGTCTTGGATGGTGTCAAGCTGCTTGAACGTTGTTGGAACTTGATTCATCAGGACAAGTTGGGAGGATTCCATCATATTCCTGACTTGTGCTTTGTCATGGCAGCCAGGCTTTAGGAATCAGGACAAGTTACTCACTGTGGGATTCCGAACTTTTGACTCAGTGTTTTTATGCTTACTAAGCAGTTTTGATCAATGGTAATCCTCAGAATATTGACAGTAGGGAATTCAGTGATGATAACATTGTTGAAGGGCAATGGTCGAAAGTGGTCACTGCATTGCATCTGTGTGGCGCGAATATCGCTTGTCACTTGTCAGTCTAAACCTGGATATTGTTCAAGTCTTGCTGCATCTGAACATGGAGAGCACAGTATCTGAGATGTCATGAATGGTTCTGAACATTGTGCGTCATCAACAAACATCCCCACATCTGACCTTATGATGGAGGAAAGGTAATTGATGGAGCAGCAAAAGATGGTTTGACGGAGGACCACTTCCCTGAGGAACTCTTGTTGAGATGGAAGCAAAATACTATGGATACTGGCAATCTGCAACATGCTCAGAAAATGCTGGAGAAACTCAGCCAGTCTGGCAGCATCTGTGAAGAGAGAAATAGAGTTAGCATTTGAGTCCAGTATGACTTCTTCATACTAGTTGAGTTTCTACAGTATTTACAGCATCTTTTTTGTAAAGATGTCAGAGCAGAGTGACTTGACCTCCAGCTACCATAGAAATAACTAATTATATTGTAAGAATTGGCAAAAGACCTAGGGGATATAAAGGAGAATTTTTTTTACTTAATAAGTTGTGTTATCTGAAATGTGTTGATGGTTGATGCTGATTCAACGGTAACTTCCATAAGGGAACTGCATAAAAAGTTGAAAACGGGAGAAAATAGGGAAAAGGCAGGGAGTAGATATAATTGGTAACTTTTTGCAAAGAACAGGCACAAGCATGCTGGACTGTTCAGCAACTTTTTCTGCTGTATGAGTCTATAATTAATATATATACTGACAACTGATGGTCCAGATGGAGATTGCAGTAGTTTAGCAGATTCTGAGTTATACAACTGCAGTTGCCATCTTGGTAATTAAGAAAGGTTACCAGAGAGTAAACTTCCACTTGGCTTGCAAAGAAATTAAACTTTGAAAATCAGATTGTGAAACAATGGGCTGAATTTTCCCAGCCTCTGAATGATGTGAAGAATGGTAAGACAGTTGGGAAAATATAGCTAGATTGGAATAATGAGATTCTTGATACTGAGGAAAAAAAAAAGTCTGATATTTTATCCAAAGTGTGAACTGTGACTAATTCAAGGCTGTCATCCGTTATCAATCCAAGAGTTGGACACAGTCAGATGGGCACTTTGGGCAGACAGGGTCAGGGATTCTGCATCATTACAGTCTGGGAATGGGACAACATCAGGCCTGCAGGTCCAGTGCAACTGAACAGTAAATTTGCGGTTAGTAAGGAGCTTCACTGAGATGAGACAGAGGACTGGTCCATCATCAGTTGGAGCTGTCTTTCCAAAGTTTTTATGGTGGGGGGGGAGGGAACAGTCAGTCTCGACTAATGACAAAGATGTTATGTTTTGCTGGGCATGAGGGAAAATGTAACACTCCCTTAGACAGGGTTCAAATGTGGTATAGCACAAAGAATCATAGCCTGTGTAGCTTGATTCTTGCAGTTTGCAGCTACTGTAATAGTTGATCAGATAGGTAATGATATAAAGTGAAAATACATTTACAAATGTGAGCTTCTATTTGTTATGAAGAGTCATCTGTACCACCAATGTGCCTTCAGAGATTTTCTTCTAAATTTCCCTCCCGCCATGTACACTGTGAAAGTCTATTCCTGGCTGGCAGCAATTAACCTGGCACACAGCTAGGCTTTAAATTTGGCGCAGTGGCAGAAATCCTGGAATATCCCGGCAATGATGAGTACTTCTGCAACTGGTGAACACAACTGTGGTGCCGTAAAGGTGAAGTGCATCCATACTTAACGTGAGCAAAGGAGAATTGTGTGGGATAATGTGCTAGAGCTCACGGAGAGTTGACACTTAACAGATATTTGTTAAAATTCAAAAGAAGAAACAAGTGAGAAGATTTTTTTAAAAAATGAATTCATAGGATGTGGGTGTCATTTGCTAAGCGAGCATTTATTGCCCAGCATCTCTAATTGCCCTTGAGAAGGTGTCGGTGAACCACTTTCATGATCCGCTGCAGTCCTTGTGGTGTAGATGCACTTGCAATGCACTGTGGAAACAATTTTGATCGAGAGACAGTAAAGAAACAAATGATATTGTGGCAAGTCAGGATCATGTGTGGCTTGGAAGGGAACTTGCATGTGGTGGTGCTCCCAGCTATCTTCTGCAGTTGACCTTCTAGATGGTAAACGTTGCAGGTTTTGAAGATGCTGTTGAAGGACGCTGGGTGAGTTGCACATCTTGTTTACGATATTGTGAATTTACCCACTTTTTGCCAGATAAACCCCTGCCAAGCACCTTGGCATGTTTTTTAGTTTTATGAAAATATTATACAAATACAAATAATTGTTTCTCTCATGGACAATGTTGGCAAAACAATGTCTTTGTTTAGAGACAGTTGCTCAGCATTAGCACAGTAACTAAGACACCCCCTCCCTCAACCAACTGTACCAAGAAACGATTCATTCCTGCAAACTAATTAAAAGATATGTATCAAATGTACTCACTAAACATTAAAGATTCAATCATATCCATGGTAGCCCGTGCGAAGACCTTTTCAATAGCCTGTAGAAAATTCCACCTGCTTTCACTGCTGGGTATCACCTTGCAGATTCTGTGAACCATCTTCACAGTCCAGTCCATGCAATACCCATCCTTTTCACATACCTGCACCCAAAATTTAAAGGACTGTAAGTGTTAGTATCTACAACAAGAACAAGGGCAAGAAGTAAAATCTCCATTTGCAACTGAAAACAGAAAATCCTGAAAATGCACTCTAGGCCACTCAGCATCTGAAACAGAAAGATAGAATTAACATTCTAAATGTGACCCTTCTTCAGTGTTAGAAGCAAATTAGAGGTCAGAGGTGAAGTAAAGCTACCTCCCCTCTGCCCCAACAATATGTCATAAACCCATTCATAGAAGAATATCACCTGAAGCAAAAGTCTGCATTTCAACTCCCATTCTCAATCAGCTCACTTTACAGTCGCTCCCAGTACAACCCAATATTATTTATTTGAGGACATTTTGTGCTGAGCCCCTAGTAGGATTTCTTCAAAGTCATTCCATATTGAGGATACACAATCAGCAGTGAAAGATAAATTTTGTCCCATTAATTTTAGACATAACAAACTCAAATTCACATGATAAATTTATGATTTTTTTAAAACTCCTAACACACATACATGTCACAATTTGGATTGGAGCTGTGAAACTAACTTTCCACTCACTTTTTAATTTTCATAATCTCTCTTAATAACCATCTCCATTCCATCTCACCAAAAGGTCTTAATCCTCTTTATTAAGACACATATCATGGAAACATATCAGCTTAGTTAAACATACAACTTCCAATTGCCTAAGGATGCCTAAATGTAACAGACATTTTCTCTCATGTCTAATACAATCTAATTCAGTTAATTTTATTCTACTCACCAAAGACAGGAACACAATGAGTGTGGCAAGTTCATTGAGCCTCCCATTTACAGCTTTATTGGCCAGGAATGTAAAGCACATGTTATTCCCACAACAAATCAGAAGACGAGCACTGTTCTCCAAAAGCCATTCTTGAGGAAACCCTGGAATAGATGCACACTATATCACCATCCTCTTTTAAATTATTCCAAATTTCTCCTCTTTATAGGTCTCTTTTCCTTAAGGCATGAACTCCTGTTGGGATTATATTTTTATGTGCACCAGCAGATGCTCAGTACCTTGCCCAAGTGATCACTTCTCATACATGAGGTTGGACAATGAATTTGAGAAGACTATTCAACTCTATGGGCTTCATATCCAGGCTCCATTCTATCTTTGCCTGAAGTGCAGCCATCCAGTGTTTTCAGAAATCACTAGATATCTCATGGTCTGAAATCTGAGCTTTTTTTTTTTTACCTTTCTCAATCAAAACCTGTCAAAGTCAATTGTAAGTAACAATCTCTACTGACAAAATCAAAACCACCTAACATAGCACATAAAATTAAAAAAGCCCGAGACCTACTCATTACCAGTACATGTAATATATTTCTGTTCTGAAATCAGGCCAGCACACAGACAATCCTTCTAATTACTAGAATACACTGTGCAAAGTTAAAGTGCCATGTAAAACTAGACATTATATAGAACAGAGGATACATCGCCTAAACTTCTAACAACAACATTCCATGTTTCGTTTTCGATACATTAGAAAACAAACTGCCGGGTTACCAACATGAGCTGAAGATCAGAATAAGAATTACAGACATGGATGATCAGATTCTCTACAGAGTATTATGGTCCCTGTGCTGCTGGGATTATAGAAATGTCAACCATAAACTTTATCTCCAGGATGCCTTTAAGCTCAGTTTCTTCAGTTCATGTCATTCAATTTGTTTTCCCCTCAGTAACTCTTAACTCTCCACCACAGCATTTCTTTCCTCTCTCTATTTTACTTTTAACATCAAGCTGCGTTGTTCTGAATTAATTTATTTTACTTTTTCTAAGCGTGGAATTATTAAATATCTTCTCACTCAATCCTACAATAAGATTTTTTTTTCAAACAAAACAGAGTGTCACCATAATCATCTGTTAGTTTTATTCAAGCTTCCCAGGACTTCAAAATGTGGGATTCATTATATTTCAGTCTTTCCCTTCTCTTACAATTTTCAGGATTTTTACAAAGGTCAGTTACCTGCTAATTCTTCCAACAGGGTGAAAATGTCATCAGCCGTCCATTCCTTGGCATTTTCATGCAGCAATCTAACTGCTGCTGCAAGACCCTTTATGCTGTCCTCACTTGCAGGTAACTGGGTCATATGATGCCAGTGGATCTGACCTGAAAAAGAAACAAGGACAAACAACAACATTTTGCATGTATAAAGGACATTAAAATTAGTAGATGCCATAAGACTTATCAAACGCAGGAAAGTGAATATTAAAAAAAGTCATATCAGCCATGATCCTATTGAACGGTGGAGCAGGTCCAAGGGCCAAATGGCCTACTCCTGTTCCTATTTCTTATGGTCTTATAGAAAAATAATTGCTAACTACAAGATGAAGAACTGTGCATAACACTATCCAAGCCAAATATTCACTTTCATTACAGAATTATAGAACTATACAGTGCAGTAAGAGGACACATGGCCCCTGAAGTGGGTGACAACTCTTTTGAAAAACATTCCAGTTAATCTACTCCTCTGCCCTTTTTCCATATTCCTACTAATCCTCTCTCGTTTATCTAATTTGCTTTAGAATGCTATTATTGAATCTGTTCCAGTGCATTCCAAATTCATGCCATTCTGCTCAAAATAAAACATTTTTCCCCAAGTTATTTCTAACTCTTTTACCAATACTTTAATTTACACTACATAAACCCTTCACAATTTTAAATACTTCCCTCAAATATCCTCTTAGCCTTTCCCAGTCCAAGGACAGCAATCCCAGCTCCTCCGATTTTACCATGCAACTGTAATCTCTAATCACTTGAACCATTCCAGCAAACTTCTCCAAATCCTTCATATTCATCCCAGAACTGGACCACTGCAACTAGAGCCAAACCTTTAGTTTAAGCAAAAAAGTACTGATTCTTGCTGATATAGTGCCAGCGATTGTACTTGTCTTGTTGTATCTCACTCAACAGGCTATAAAAGGAACGTTCTGTGACATCCACCACTATTAATACACTTACTGACAAGATTTACACAAGAAGAGTTATCATTTGAGTGAGGTATTAGAAAGCTGTCTGCACAATGACACAATGCTTCAGCCGGAGTCCGCCACTTACAAAATTGATGAGAAAACGAATTTTTTAAAAAATAGCATACAGTATTAAATTGCCTAACCATTCCATGCTAGCCCTTACCATCACTGAGAGACATAGGACCATAGAGTAAGTACAGCAATCTTGCTTGGTTCACCATCGGCCATGGCTTAAGGATGCGAGTCAGCCAGAAAGCTATATCGCATTGGTGCTCCCAATGATCCAAAAGAACCCGTCGGTAATACAAACGGATCTGTAGCTCTAGCTTTCTAGTCGCACCTATTTCAAGTACAACACAAAAACTGTTGTAGAAATTCTATAAATCCCAAGACCATGATGCATTATTTGTGGAATTTAGATTACCAGAATAAATATTTATGCACTATTAAATCTTGTCCTTCTAACTGAAAAGCACTATGCGGATTTGTTGAAGGTGGGGTGTGGACAAAAAGACAGAGGAACAAGATATTGGAGATTAAACGTTGACACAAGGAGGCCTGCATATTCTCTGTATAAAGCTGATACAACTACAGATAGAATTTTTTGGGCTTGCCTGGAGCTTTTAGAATATCAGGTGAGAGAACTTCGTTGGGCTGGAAGAAACAAATTCAGTGAGTTAATTTTTGCTATCAAGGTCTCAGAACCTTTCAGGCTGGTTGGTTCTGCTGACTTTTAAGGTTACGAACCTCTTTTGCATTCGTTCGGATGCAAAAATTCCAACAACAGCCAAATTCACTGGAATTACGTTATTGGGTGCAACTTCTTCACTAAAAATGGGAAAAAGCACTATTCACAAACCCAAACATACATATGAGGCATTTATCTGATGGGGCAGAATTCTTCGTCCAATAAACACTTACATGTATGTAAGCATAAGGGTTAAATGCTGAATGGGGCATTAGCCTGCACAAGCAAGTGAGCCAATTTGACTGACAGTAGAAAACTTGGGGATTTACAATGAAGAGTGCTCTACTGAAAAGGGAACTCAACATAACACGTGGCTAGGTGGAAAGGAACTGTAGGGAATTGAATTTCAAATGCGGGTTTATGGAAGGACCCTGAGGAATGTAGGGAGCTAATTAGGATGTAAAGGGAAAGTCACAGTGATACAGGCAAGGGGAACACAGGAAAGTGAGAACTGCATATTAAGATGTACAGAAGATTGAAAATCAATGCACACAAAGTGACTTCTATTTCTTTCATTTTGTTTTGTACCATTACATGTTGGTGCCAATTCAGCAGCCACTGTTGAGTTTAAGGAAGCCTGCTGACCTACTTTGCCATCATGCCACAAATGACTGTGACATGTTCTCTGGGGATCCAAAGCCTAGAGGACCCCAGCGTGCTGTAGGTCTCCTGTGCAGGTGCAACGTCTATTGCCTGACCTGACAGAGGTGTTTGGGTTACTGGCAGAAGTAATGTGGTGCAGTCAGCACCTCTGGAATGTCCTGAGATAACAAATCCTGGATGTCTGATTGTCATTTCTCCATGTTGTCATAGCGGTACCTCTCTGCTAGGCACCTGGAGGGAGGTCAAGATCCCTGCCCCTGTCTCACCTGGCTGTTCTAAGAATGTATCCATGGTTTGACACAAGCTTTGTACAACAATCCTGTAATCTTTTCCAATCTTTTAAGGCTTCTGACTATTTAGATTTTCCCTGTAGACTACCTTAGCGGGTAGTAATCACCCCAGACGCTCACATGCACGTCATGTGCTAAAGTACAAACAGCACTGAGTTCCTCACTCACTGCTGTAATCTGAGAGGAACATAATCTTAGGAAAGCAAGATAGTTAAGTTTTGGGAGACTGTTGACACAATTTAGCCCCTTTACATCATTTCAGTGATAGATGTTTCCATGCTGTATGACTTTATGACTCTCTGAATACCTCTTACAAATGAAATGTTGAGCCATCTAAGTACGGTGCCCATGTAATCCTGCATAACTCCATATCGACACTTTGGTCAGAAAACTCAACAGAAGGTTATTGCAGAAAGGAGAACAAATTAACTTAAAACTTACACCAAAAGAGTAGTTTAATGTTTTAAAGTTATAAACCAAGCATTCTCTTGAAGGCAGTTCTTAACGTCCACATATTTAATGCAAAGTCATTTGATCTTATATCTAAGCACTGTCAGGTTCTCTTGGGCCTGTCTGCCTTATCTAACTATTGCCTGAGCTTCCTCAACATCAACTTGGACTCCCTCCTCATCTGAGGAGAATGATAGCCGGTTCATCATCCCCTCTCCTAAGTTCTCACCCCATCATTAAGCTAGGTTGTGCAAAACACAGTAAACAATCACTACTCTGGAAACCCCTGTACAATGTGTATTTGAGTGCTCCTGCTGAGTAGACCTGACAATGGAAATGTACCTTTAGAAGACAAAATTATCTTTTCACTGATGACCCCTGTGGATTTATGGACAATACTACAATGCTGTTCGGAATCAAAATGAGGATTTTGCATTGGGGTCATCAGCCATGTCTTTTGAAGTATCGCCTGTTACCACCAACTAGCCCAAGGGGAGATGATGAGGAAAAGCAGAAATTCACAGAACCTGAGAACGTGCAAATAGTAGGCATTATGATAACTCCCTGGATACTCAGTGCACACCTGCAGGAATTGCTGCCTTTGGTTGCAAATAAGCTGGACACAGAGGTTTAAATCCTTTCCTTTTCAGGATGCTGGCTAAACGATGCCATAAAGCTCTAAGCACCTCATGTGCAGTCAATATCCTGTTGTACATAAGAATTTCCAATCAGGGTACCACGTTCAGGTCAATCCCGGTCAATCCCGGTTTCCCTGCTCCAGTAATCCACCATCAATCCGGGACAGCCTCAAAAGTCCACCTGTGATGCTTCCGATTACAGACATTCCCTGGGTTGCGAATGGGTACCATTTTGGAGTCTGTTCACAAGTTGATTTGTACACAATTTGGAACACAACGCACCTCAATATAAAGGAGCCCTTCATAAGTACAGGAAATGTTCATTGTTTCAGATCTTTAAAATTACACCCCTTTATGAGATAGCATTCATAAGTACGAGCACTTGTACGTCAGATATTTGTAAACCAGAGACCTCCTGTACAGAAAACATACATTCTCACCTTTGTCAAATCATAGTATCCAGGAAGCTTGTCTATCTGGAATTGCTCTGATTTAACTTCTAATAGTTAACACAGCTACATTAAGCTTCTTAAGTTGCAGTAAGTATTATTATTGAAGTCTCTGACAATGTTGTATTAATATAGCCTTTGCCAGTATATTGACCGCTTATTGGTAGAGGCATGTGATCCTGAAGTCATGTATTACATGGCACTCATTAAAACTGGCCTAACAATAATCTCTTGGGCCTGTGAATGCCAGAAGTCTTCAACTTGCACAACTGTTGCCCACTCTTGCAAACAAGAAACAGTGACTTCCAATTTGTGATTATACAGCCTTAATGTAATATGAAATTTGAATATGGATAACCCAAAGATCACGAAGCAACAATTCTTTATTCTCCTGGTATCAAATCATTACAAACAGGAAGCAAAATGAAGGATATAAACAAGGTACTATTTAAATTATGTACAGAGCATACCGTGTAGGTTACATTGAGGTGAGGAATTCCTTTGTCTGTCTGAGCTCCTTTCGTATCAGCCCTTGTTACCGAAGTCACATTTTCTTTTCTGGCAAGAATCAATTTGACTGTTCCAGGTGCACACTCACCACCGCCTCCCACCCACCGCCCCACCCCACATGCTGGAGGAGATCCCAGAAAACTGCTCAGCTCCCTTGCTCAGTGCCCTCCATCATTGTCCTCTTCTGCTGCTGGAGGTCCCATTACACACTTTCCTGCTTGAAACTGGCAACTGGAAAAAGCAGACTGTGACCATCCATTAAGTAGTTGCATGATTAACTGGTTCAATAGTTCCACAACGGCTAGAAGGTCATGCAGAACAAATCTAGTAGTATTTGTCAAGGAGGTGACAAAGTGGACATGGGTATGGCAGTTGATCTGGTTTATGTAAATTTCAGCAAGGCCTTTGACAGGATTCCACATGGAAAACTGATAAGAAGTAAAAGCTCATGGGATCCAGGATAATTTGGGTAGTTGAAGCTAAAATTGGCTTAGTGACAGGAAACAGAGGATGATGGTAGATGTGACTGGAGCCCAATGTGCAGTGGTATAGGATCAGTGCGGGCCCCTAATTGTTGATGATATTCATAAATGATATAAATGAGAATATGGGTGGGATGATAAGTAAGTTTGTTGAAGACACGAAGATTGGCTGGGTGGTTGACAGTGGGGAGGAAGATTACAGGAGGATATAAATGGATTGGTCAGGTCAGTGGCAGATGGAACTTAACCCTGATAAATGTGAGGAGATGCACTTTGGAAGAAAGCACAAGACTCAAAGAGAGTGTCTGTTTTCCAGTAGTTATCCAAGTGTCAAAAACCTCGACTGTTTCTTCCTCCTTGTGCTGAGGGCCCTAATCAGTGCAGTACTCAACAAAATGTTACCCCTATCTACTCTAAATCACTGAGAGAAGTCAATGTCTCTGCATAGAATGAGATGGGGTACAAGGCCTCAAATGTTGCAGCTTCTGAGGCTTGTAATTGCTTCACCTTAGAAGTGTGTTGCAAGATGCTGCTATTCTGGCTTAGGAATTAGATCCAGAGGCTGCACAGAGGAACACAAACTTTGTTAGCGTCACAAGGTTTAATAACGTTGTTGCTTCAAGCGCTTCTGGGAATAGCTGCATCGGGGCTTTGTCAACTGATGGCTGTAGATACACAATCTCCCCTTCAGCACAAATATGTTTCCCTTGCTCTCCTGCCAACTCAGAAGCCTGCTTACTGAGGAACCTTATATCAGATTTTCCACCCCATACCCCATTCACATCCATGTCCCCAGCACATTTGCACAAGCTGTGCATGTTCCTCTCCTGCAGAAGGACAGACACATTAAAAGTACATTAGCATGGGTACAAGTACTTTGCCTGCAAACCTCAGAGCTATGATGATCCATGTATAGTATAATAAGAAGAATTTTTTTTGGCTAAAATTAGGAGTTAAAGGGGTCTGATTGAATGGTCATTTGATGTTTTCAAAGAGCTAGAGTTGACGCAAATCAATAAAGCATTATATGATGTGCGAGCCCGAGATACATGTGAGATGTTCATCCCTAAACCATCTTTGTAGCAGTGTCTTTGTCTCATGCAAGACATTGAAAAACAGCTATCAGAGGTGCACGTTCTCCTAGCTGTGATGAAAGGTCAATGAGCAGATGATGCGTGAGCGGCTGAATGCTGTAGCTATTTTTGTTTTAAACTTGAACCCTGGAAATATGTGAGAGCTAGGAGCACCATGGTGCAATTAGAGCTACACTGGCAGCTGTAATGAAGTGACAGACATTGATTGCACATGAGCATCTGACGGAGATGCCTGGCAACTAATCTTGCGTGTGACAATGCTGTGCAGTGGTAACCTTATGAACACATAAGGGCACGAAGCACTGAGTAGACAGTGGCACATACTCTGGCAGATCAAAGCAAGTATCTTATTCTTTTTCAGCACTGAATCCAGATTCTCTAGAGATGCCTCCACAGCCACTTTTGTCCAGGTTATCTTCATCAGTCAGGATAACCTCTTGTTGTCATGCCTCTGGAAAAGCAGGGACTTTCTTTCCTGAACAGCCTTTAGGAGAAACTCTAGAGAGGTGTTACTGAAATGTGGCACTGCTTTATACCAGGTCTCTGACATTTCCCGAAATGGACAGAGATGAAGAGGAGAGGTTCAATGATGCTCCTGGGTTGCAGAAAGTGAAATGCTGTCCAGGTGCCTTTTAAATTTGATATTTAGCATTCGGAGCCTAGAATATCCCTGAAGCAGAACTTTCTGCCCTCTGTCCATCAAAATTTCATTTTACACATACATGAATAGACAATGAGCTTAGAAGATTGTAATTGCACGAGAAAACCTGATCCCCCCGGAGCAGAAGTACCTCCTGCTTCTAGGCCTACCTCTATGCTTAGTCTCAAAATAACAAGATTTCATCTTCGATTTGCTCAACTGAATAGAAAACCTGTACAATTTGCTCTGCAAGTGACATGCAAAACCTCCTTTCCAGGTCCAACCTTCTTCCCCGCCCTCCCCAATAATAAAAAAAAACTGTGAATAGTAATGTTATCAAACAGTCTGGCAAGATTTTCAAAGTGGGCTTAGGAACACAAGACCCAGGTGAATTCTAGTTCTTGAACCTGTTACAATCTCCATAGAAACTGATAACTTTTAAAAATAAATTCAGACTTCCAGTTAATAGCTGAAAGGATAACAGCATAGATTTCATATTTAAGGCTATTACTATAATAAAGCACTAAAAGTTTTATTAAGTAAACTTTGCAAGCAACTTATACAGTATTTTAAGTACACAATTTATAAATATACATTACACAATACCTTAGGTAGATATTAAATTATTTCAGAACAAATCAAAGATGAGTCTTGGATCTCAAGGGTTTACTCCCGTTTTCTTTTCTCAACCTGAAGGGAAGTTTTAATCTCAGAACTGTCTTTTACAGTGGGTTTTTCTTTCTCTGTAGATTATTCCTCTAATGAAAGTTAAGAGAATTCTTCCAGCCTTATTTCAGCTCCTCAATAATTCAGTCTTCTCCATCCTAGCAGGAGCTCCAAGCACATTTCCATACAGAGAACCACACTGTCTTTCTGCCACAGCTGCTATCCCAGATCTTGATAGACTAGCCATGTCCATGAGTTTCAGAGATATCCTAGACCCTTAAACCTAATCAGTCCATTTCTATAGCAACATGAATTTACATGGGCCTTGTACAAAGGTAGATATGATTAGCTGTACTTGAGACTCCCAACTCACTTTTATTCTGAAAGTATATGCAGTTAAAAGCACAATCGTTTACAATACACCATTCTCACACAGGGTACTACCATTCTTTCCAAGTGTAAAAACCTTGCACTTACTTCCCAAAAAAACCTGGGCTTTCGTTTAATCATTTACCAGCCCTCAGCCAGGCAAAAATTTTAGGCAAATATCAGAACAGGTCACATGACATTGGCTTTTAAAAGCCAATTTTACTTTAAACACAGCATATGGTTAAAGTGACATACAAGCTGGCTGAAACATAACTCTAAAATGCCAAGCAGGGAGTCCTTGAGCCACAGAAATCACTGAAACACCTTTATTTTAAAAATGAAAACAGCAGAAAAATTAGAACATTACACAAACACCTATAAGTATTGATACAAAACATGGACAAATTCTTTAGCGTTTAAAACTGTGAAGTGATCACATTTCCTACAACTAATTGAGCAAATTTATGCTACCTACTAATGCAAAGTTTTGTTGCTGCCTTAAAAATTCACAACAAAAGCACGTCAGTGTAAGACTGTGTTTCAATTGTTACATGTGATTTGAGGTAGTGAGGTAGCCTGAAGTAAGCACTGTGTTTCAGTTGATCAGTTACAAAGAAGGTATGTGCCAGTGGCAATGAAGCAGAACAGGAGGTATTTTCCCTGAATGAGAAAGCTGGGTGAGCTCCCTGGTTGCTCCAACTTCATCTTTTATCAATCAGCTCATGAGTAACTTTGCCAAAAGCCTGGGAGCAGGCTGCCTGACATTTTAAATGGCAATTTACCTGGCAAAAAATGGTATGATGCACAGGAAGATCTCAAAATAGGGACAACACCTTTAAAACACATTCAAACTGACATTTGTGCATGTCTTATGGAAAACATCAAGAGTTTCTGTTTGGATGGAGATCGTGCCCTCCTCTTCCATGGGTTAGATTAGCTCTCTTCTAACAGATATAATCATTTCAGGTGGTAAAATGGGATGCGCACTGTCAAGAAGAGAGGCAAAAAGAAAAAGAATCCTGCATTTATATACCACATTACATAACTTCAAGGCATCCTAAATGCTATACAGCTAATGAAGTGTCATTGAAGCATAGAATGGTCACGGCATAGGAAGTCATCATTCAGCCAGTCACATCTATATCAGCTGTCCACAAGAACAACTCAACTAGTCCACACCTTACCTTGTTGTCCCTTAAGTATTTTCTATTCAATAATTATTCCTTTGAAAGCCACAACTGAAAGCCACCACACACTCGGGCAATGCATTCCAAATTCTAACTATTCGCTGCATAGATTTTATAAAGTAAGTAGTTGTTTTAATGTAAGAAGTGTTGAAGTCAATTTGCACACAGCAATATGATAATGACCAATTTTTAGGGTTTGGTTCAGGGTTAAATCTTGACCAGAATAACAGGGAGAACACTCCTACTTTCTTTGAAACAGTGCCTTAAGACCTTTCATGTCCGCCTGGTTGGTTGTTTGAAGAAAAACCTGGCCTCCACTCAGTGACATCCTGCTGTTGTTCCAACAATAGTGTGATGGAGATGAGAACTCACCATGTGAGGAATCACAAGAGTGCAAATGTTAGTCTGATCAAGCTGATTGCACAGTGCATCAGTGCTCTAAGGAACCCTGCTGCTTAGGCTCTTCCAAATAGTTATATGATCAGATAGGTCATTCCCTCACAAAGGAGACTGCACAGTGACTTTAAACTTTTATGTCTCTTGACAAACTAAATAATTTTATATAATGCTGCAGCAGCCTCTGGTGGCAAAATTAAGTGCTACACTTGAAAAACTTACTTAAGCACAGTTGTATTCCAGTAGTATGACGACCGATAATAACCTATTTCTGTTCAGACCTTATGAATCCATTTGTTTTAATTTGATTACTTCGATCACCAAAATATTGCATTTGGAAAATCAAGAGCTTACTATTATCAGAATTTTACTACTGCAATTAAACCACATGACAGCACATCCTGCTTAGAAAAGGATTTTGCCATCAGGCTCCTTAATTCAAATCAAATGGTTACAAAATATTAAATTTTTCATTCTATTATATTCTTTTCTTGATGTACATGCCTCTTATTGGTGCCAGTTGCTTTTAGGAATTTTGTCCAAGTGGCGATTCTTTAAATGTAAGCCATTGCATGTAGGTGCTGACAAGCTATTCTATCATATTGGGAATCTTAAATCACTGGAAAGTAATCAGGGGTAGGAACAATGGCAGATTCTTTTCCTGCACAAATGAGGGATGATGAGGTCAACTGCTGGCCCAGCTGGAGGTCAATTCTTCAAGTATGCTGTAGCAATTAAACCTGGGACCTTTTTGTTGTATGGCTTAGCACCACACCTGGAGTCATCAATGTCTGTTCAATGGGCCCTCTTGTGATCCAGTGGTCAGATCCCTACCCCTAAACCAAAGGACCTGAGTTCAAGTTCCACCTACTCAAGAGGCGTGTAATAAGATCTCTGAACAAAGTGATTCGAAAAATAGGTTAAATAATTTTTTAAAAATCAATATCTGTTCATATTTTTTCATTAAATAGTGACTTCGCTGCTGTTTCTGTCTGCAAAGAATTGTTGGGCCAAGTGTTGCAAGGGTGCTGAATTAACAAGACAGAGCTGGAAATACAAGTTCACTGAAGCAAGTTGCTAATAATGATAATATCGCAATACATTCTCTCAGATCCTTAACCCCTTCAAGCTAGGCAATTTTTCTCAGCCATTTCCCCTAAACCTAAATTGACCTAGCATAGTTAAAATTATGTTTCTATCAATTTGAATGTATACCATATCTTGCAATATACTTTAAATGACTGGCCTTGTCTGCTGCATTGTAATTTGACTAATTTTACCTGGTCTACTGCACACCACACTTTGCATTTTCCGTGGCAGATTTGCATTTTCATTCAGAAAGTTAAACACACGATGGCACTCCAGTTCATCCCAGCCTGCTATAAGAGTCTGCAGGAATGCAGAAAAAAAAATTTAAAAAGGTAAAGCAAAAGTAAGTTTACTTATTTCCACCCTTAATCTACTTCATCGCTTTTTTATCCATCAGAATTCTCCTGATTTCACAATAGAGATGGAGGATTAGTTCTCCAACAAATAACCTCTAAATATCTAAGAGGATGAACTGGAGCTGGTACATTAACTGTCCCTCCAATTTTCTCTTCCACTCAAATCACATCCTCACACATACACTATTAGGCAAAAATCAAAATTTTAAAAATACTGCAATTCAATACTAAGATAAAAGTTAGGGAGGGCATAACATAATTGCAGGTGGGAAATAGAAAAATATTAACTGGTACAGACGGGCACCTCGAGGCACAATATGTGACGAAAACAGTTCATTTATACGTGTTCCATCAACTAGAAAGAACACCCACCACAGTAAAAGGCATAAAAATTAAGTAATCAGAAAGTTATGAACAAATATCACCTTAAGGATATTGGGTATGTACTGATGCACAATTTTAATTGTTTTCATATAGATTAACCTCGTCATTATACCTGCATCATTTTCTTATGTTTCTAAAAGTAAATAACTATACCGTGAAAAGGCATAGCATACTCAAGAATATCCAGCCATTCAGGCAATCTCCCAGCATAACTGACAGGTAACTGACTTTCCAAAGGGACAGTGAGAATGTAAACCTGGTGTTCATTATGATACGCTTCGATTGAGCATTAAAGTTTCCAGGATTAGCTTTCAGAGCTTTCTTATGGTAAGGGCAGAGTCCCCAAGTATGGGTTTGGCTCACTGAAACATCTGAAATCCTATTCATAGTGTTAGATTCACAATAATTCACAGTGGGTACTCATCAGCTCTTACATGATGGTGCTCTGCTCTTCAGATTTATTTGGATTGGTGTGTAGCAAAGGCAAGTGATATGGGATGTTAGTATTGCTCAATACAGATGAGAAGTATTCATTTAAGACCTCATCCACATCGACTGGCTCCTCGCAGAGGATTCCCCTTTGGTCTCTATTAGGTCCCACTCTTTCCCTGATAACCCTCTTACTTTTAACACATTATAAAAGCCTCGTGTTTTCCTTGATCCCATCTGCCAAAGAAATTTTTGGGCCCCTGTTTGCCTACCTAATTTCCTTTTCAAGCAGCCTCTTACACTCTCCATACTTTTGAAGGGCTTTGTTTTTCATGCGGCGTACCTGACATATGCTTCCTTTTTTTCAATCAAACTCTCAACATCCCTTGACATTCAGGGTTACCTGGACATGGTGCCCTAGCCCTTCACCCTTAGAGGAATATGCTGGCCCTGAATTCTCTCTATACTACTTTTAACAGACTTCCACTTTCCAAAATTAGACTTCCCTGCAAGTAGCTGCTCCCAGTCTATATTTGCCAGATCTTATCTCGTGAAATTGCAATCGGCCTTCCCCCAGTTTAGACCCTTAATCTCTGCACTATCCTTATCCCTTTCCATAATGACTTTGAAACATAGAGTTATGGTCACTATCCCCCAAATGCTCACCCAGTGAAACTCCAACCATTTAACCGGTTTCATTCCCAAGGATGAAGTCTAACACTGCCCCATCTTTCGTTGGACTACCTATGTACTGCCACAAAAAGGTCTCCTGGATGCACTTTAAAAATTCAACTCTATTTAATCCTTTCACACTCAAACGATCCCAGATAACGTTAGCAAAGTTGAAGTCCCCTACAACTATAACCCCGTTTCTCTCACACCTTTATCTGATTTGCCTACATATCTGCTCCTCTATTTCCCTCTGATTGTTCGAATCCCAGCAAGGTAATCATATTTTGTTTTGATTTCTAAGCTCAAGTGGCCTCATTTGAAGATCCTTCTGGGACGTGCTCCCTCATTAGAGCAATGATGGTTTCTTTTATCAATAATGCAGTACCTTATTGTGTCTGAAACTTCCATACCCTGGAATGTTGAACTACCAGTCCTGACCTTCCTTCAACCATATCTCAGTGACTGAAACAATATCACACTCATGCGCTGATCAATGTTCATCTGCCTTACCAGTCAAGCTCCTTGCACTAAAATAGATACAATTTCATTTTCTAGACCTCTCATGTGCCAAAATCTGTCCTAGCAATTTGTCTGATTGGATCTTGCTCCTGACTTTACACCTACTCTGTGTGCCCCATGTCACCAAATCCTCCCCAACAGCACGAGCAAACCTCCCAGCAAAGAAATCTGACCCATTTTGATTCAGGTGCAACCCATTCAGCTTGTACGGGTCCCAACTACCCCAGAAACTGTCCCAATAATCCAAAAAATCTAAAGCCCTCCCTCCTACACCATACTTTTAGCCACATGTTCATCTGACCTATCTTCCTATTCCTACACTCAGTAACGTGTCATACTGAAAGTAATCCAGAGATTACAACCTTAGTAGTCTTCCTCTTTAATCCACTATCTAACTTTCTAAATTCCTGCTGTAGGATCTCATTTCATTTTTTACCCACGTCACTGGTATCAACATGTAGCATGGCTGCCAACTGTTCACCCTCTCCCTTCAGTATGCCCTGCAGCCACTCTAAGACATCCCCAACCCTAGCACCAGGGAGGCAACATATCATTCGAGAGTCTCGTTTGCTGCCACAGAACTGCCTGTCAGTTCCCCTTACTATGGAGTCCCTATCACTAAAGCCCTCCCAGTCTTTTCCCTTTCCTGCTGTGCAGCACAGCCAACTGTGGTGCCACCAACTTGGCTGTTGCTACCTTCTCTTGAGAGGCCATCCCCGCAACAGTATCTAAAACAGTGAAAATAAGGGTGAATAAATAATAGTCAATAATTTGGGAAAATACAGGAAGAATAGTTTCAATTCTACAGTCGATCATCACAAACTTTTTAAACATTAAAATTTCACTAAAAACCTTAATGTGACATCTTTACTTATGATTGCCTGAATCTTACCTGTAATAACATCCCAAAACAAGCAAATCCTGAACACTGTATCAGCATAGTACAGCCACCCATCCTGAAGCATGGATTCTGACAAGTAGAAAAAATAAGAAGCATCTTCAAAATTATTAACAGAGGAGCAGAGCGTATAAGAACAAAATAGCCAAGCTAATATTCTGTCAGGACCCTCTCAAAGTTGCCAGTTCTGAAACTGAAGGTTGAGTTTCCCATGAACACAGAGCCTCTAGTTAGTGCAAAAAGCAGAAAGAAAAACAACTTTCTCCTCAAGAGGCTGCAGACACCTGTCTAAAAATGGCAAGATGCAAATTAAAGTTGTCTACACAACAGAATAAAGAAGTTTCACTTTATCCGAGCAGCACCCTCTCTCTCCCACTTGCCTGCAGCCTCCCAATTCTGTCCCAGCCTTTCTTTCACTCTGAGACAAAAAGGGGATTGGCACCTGGTACGGGCCTTCCCCATCCAGCTCTGAGTGCAGGCCTCACCCACTCTGCTCCTGGTGCAGGCCTCCCACCTGACCCCTCTCCCAACACCGGCCTTCATCCCAACGGGCATCAACCTTCACATTGCTTCTCAAGCCCTATGACAGTGGCATATGCACTAATGATGGTGTCATTGTGCACGATACACAGTAGCATAATTGATGTTTGCATGGACACTTCCTGCAGTTTGTCTTGCATCGGCTGGATGATGCCACTGGCAACAGCTAAGCATGTGGGCTGGCCATTCTGCGTTATTGATACTCATTGCAGACAATAAACCACACTGAAACGTCAACTTATCATTTCTCTTTCAGATGCTGATCAGCCTATGGCAAATTTTCTGTTTCATTTAAGATATTTAGAATTGCAAATAAAAAACAGGTTCTTCAGCCATGAAAGTAAGTATTTGAGAGATGATCGTACTGAATTTGCATCTTAATCATATCATTTGACCCAACAGGTCCAATCCTATGTTTATGCTTCACATCATCTTTTCACTCTGCTTCATCCAGCCATATGGTACGTTTTTATATTCCTTTCTCGCTCAAGAATTTACTTTAGCTTCTCCTTCAAGCTATTTATGTTACTCATTTCTATTACTCCATGTCATAGGAAGTTCCGTACTGTCATCACTCTCTAAATAAAGAAGTTTCCCCCAGATTCCTTATTGGACTTCAGAAGTACAGAATAAGAGAAGTGAGAATATAAATTAGAAATATTATTCTAAATTAATTTGTGAGAATAGGACAAATGTTCAAATTAGCAAAATGTAGATTTAGGACTGATATCAGGACATTCTTCTTCACATAAAGGACAGTAAATACATTATCTATACATCTAGTTAAAGTAGAAAAAGCAAAACCCTTGAATCACTTATAAAGCAAATAAGGACAGCATTGGATACTGTATTTCTGAATAGAAAGAAGAGTGTGCTGGTCAGGAAATCTGTCTCACAGCCCTTGATTTTCTATCCATGTAATGAGCAAAAACATATTGGGTATGAATTCTGAACCATCAGGTCAAATAGGCAGGATTCTGGGAAGGGTCAGCTCAGATTGTCCCAGAAGTGTACAAAAGATTTTCTGGAGTGGAGGTGATGTGATTATGGCCTGAACAGCAAGGGGACAAAGAAAGGTGAGTCAAGTGTAAAGCAAAGCTAACCACCCAAATTCAGATTAAATAGCCTGTAAATTCAATGGAGCTAGAGGGAAGGTTTTTGAATGGCAATAAAAACAAAATGTAGACTTTTATGTATGTAAGCATTTGAGGTGGGGTGTGATTTGTAGTCACGGCTTTCAGTTACATGGCTTCCCTACCAGAAATTTTTGACATTGTTCACTTTGGACAGCTTTCATTTGGTATTAAAAGCAAGTTTTCAGGCTTCACTTGATCTCATGAGCACGAAAATGCAATCTTTCAGCTATCAGTTGCACTAAAGACCTATAAATTGACATCGCTACTGGTTATCAACTGACATTATTGCAATTAACCGGCATTAAATATATCACAGCATTCAAGTATTTGAAGGTTACCATCATTTTGCTTCCTCAATGCTATTAGGTGACTGAATGAGAAAATTTGATAAAGTCACAATGCAGTGTGGCATGCGACCTTCACCATCTTCCTAGTCCTGCAGGAGAAGTAGTTGAGTCTTATAAATTCTCGCATATTTTTATTTCTTTATGAGTCATTGAGACATTATGTAACAGCCAACAGCATCTGATGATTGCTTAGTAACATTTTATTTCAAAAGTCAATCCCGGGTTACATTATAGTGATGCTCACAATATTACAACATAGAGTATGAGATAATTAAAGTATTCGATTTACCTATGTACATAGTAGAAGTAAAATTCAGTGCAGCCCCCATTTAGAAAAAATTGTGGGTTATATATATATTAAATAACACTTCAAACCCACCTAAAAATAGACATGATATACAAACAAATAAATTTAGACGAAAATCAAACAAGTGAAATCAGTATCAAAGCATGCCAGGAAGGTTTGAAAGGTCAAACAAACTGACATTTATTGTTCTGAGGAAGGGTCACCCAACCCGAAACGTTAACTCTGATTTCTCTCCACAGATGCTGCCAGACCTGCTGAGCTTTTTCAGCAATTTCTGCTTTTGTTTTAGAAATTTCTTGTGGCTTCTTCTTCATATTCAAGGTGACAATTTCAAGGTGAATATTTGATAGCTGCACAAAATTTAATGAGGCCAGCTGTCTTGATACATTTTTAATCATTTTAA
This sequence comes from Rhincodon typus, assembly GCF_021869965.1. Classification (NCBI taxonomy): domain Eukaryota; kingdom Metazoa; phylum Chordata; class Chondrichthyes; order Orectolobiformes; family Rhincodontidae; genus Rhincodon; species Rhincodon typus. Next base: position 12,789,681 of record NC_063368.1, read on the forward strand.
CATGATTAAGGGGCAAAAATACAACTTCAAGATCCAGCCCGCTGTCGCTGGCCATGCCAATACTAACATAGTCCCTGACCCATGACAATGCTGACATGCAAACAAATATCTTTTGTGGACTAAATAGGGATTGCTGCAAGCTGAGCAGATTTCACACTAAATACATCTCTGAAATGTAATTCCTGTTAAAGGATCATTACAACATTTGTCGTCTGAACATCAGGCAACAGGTAATCTCCTCACCACACCAACATATGCACAACCACAGTTACAATCTCAGATCATGAACAGTACATTTCAGAAATAATTCCTTACAGGAAAAATTTCCATCTTTCAAAAAAACAATTGATGAAATCCCATTTTCTCTGCAGACGATCAAAAACCGGACACAAGCAAGCCATGGATCTTGGTACAAAGGAAAGATAACAGGGTTTTTGGCACCAACCCTCCATTTCCCACACAAGATAAAAGTTCATTCTGACTTACTAATGTCATAGATATCCTCTGCAATGGTGAGCAATGGCAGAATCACTTTGATGCTTGACACTTCAATTTTGAAAGTGATTGTAGAAGATACAGCTTAAAATCAAAGGGCAATCACATACCAAATTTAGGTGTGACAGCATTTGTAATCTGCATCACAGGCTTGTCAGCTGAATGGACAAATCTCAGCAACTTTCCAATAAGCTATTTGAAAGAAAATCAGCTGTTACCCTAAAGCCTTAACTATATCAACTGAATATAATAACTGGTGCACATTTATATTCATTTATTAATCAATGTAAAAGACAATTTATAGAACTTTGCAGTTGTGAATGATCACCGATCGATACTGCAGAAGTTCAGCATTTTCTATCCTCTTCCCTGCTTAGTGTATAAATATCTATTACTAGAAAAAGGTGGTGGCTGGTAGAAATCATCAGGTAGAATGCCGGCAATTGCATATTGAAGGATTTCTCTGTGATTCCTGCAAGATCAATCAACACTGTCAGTGTCAATTGGAAATACCCTGGTATAACCCCTACCAGCTTCTACAATTTGTCCCATCTGTCTGCAATTAGGACAATTAAACTCTTCATTAAAATGTGTCACATTCATGACACAATCTTTTGTGGGTAAATTGCAGGTTTCACACATGGGGAATGTCTTTATATTGATTACTCCTCTGCAATGATCACAGCTAACATTAGAATCAAGAGTGTACAGTTTTTGAGGTGTCTCAAAACATAGCTTTAGGTGACAATTAACAACAGTTTTGTTTTGTGAAACTATCAACAGTGACATTGCCCAAGCTCATTATCTTAGCTCTAGGGAGTCCATTGACAGCAAAGTAAATAACTAATAAGGTTTCTGCTAGACTTATAGAGCTGTCCCTCATCAAATACCACATGTAAGAAATGTGATTAGGATTGGACAAGAATTCCCCAGGCTCGAAATGTTGCTTGTACAGAGTGCCATCATAAATATCACTTATGGCATTTGATCCTCTTTGTTTGCCGAGCAGTTAATCTATGCAGGAGATCCTGAGAAAAATGGTCCCCTCAAATAGGTCCTACAGCTGTTCTTTAACTGGGATTTCAATAAAGAGAATGGCAGGTGCTGTCCTTTATCACCCTCACACAGCTCAGATTTGTGCACCTACTAATATCACTGTGGTCACTTATGTACATGTAACAATGATCACAAAACCAATGAATCTTGAGTGGAGATTTCAGTCCAGTGAGTCTGTTTCTGTGCTGTATGATTCCATGACTCTATAAATGGTTCTGTAACAGGTACAGAAATGTATCATAAGATTTGAGGAAGGACTGTGCAACTTCAATAAGACAAATCACCAATACATTTCCCAGAAAGTCTGTGCCTGAGTGCAATGGGTAATTTTAAAAATGCACTTTCCAAGTAAGTAAGTAGGGGCACCTGCATAGAGAGGCAGGTTGTCTTCAGCAATTGCACGATTAGGAAAACCTCCATCTCCTGTTTCCAGTTCCTCTTCTAGCAAAGGGGAGATGTCTCATATTCCACTGAAATCATCTTCAGTGTTGACTACTGCAAAAGAAATGGCTGAGTGTAAGCACATGAACACATGCTGAAGAGAAATTGTATAGATCATCAACAGCAATGTTTCAGTAGGAGTCATGGTTAAATTGGCACAGATTGTACTCAAGAACAAAATCTTGTGCCCCATAAATTACTTGTGATATGCTTTCCAGTTCAGCGACTCACCTTCTTACCAATTAAGCTGTGCTGTGATCACAAATAAAATATGGAACGATTTTAGCTTAACTAAATGGCAGCAAACCAGTGTACGGTGACAGTCTTACATTGTTCCTAGCAAAATAGAGGATGCTGAGCGTAGTCCTTCCACCGTCTTTCATTGCAAAGTACCTTTGGGAAAGTTGGCTGCAAGGATACCCTCTAGTATATCCAAAGTTGTCGCTTCATATCTGACACTATGACTCTTCAGGACAGTGTTTCAAGAGAATGAGACAACAAAATTAAACAATTACATTGGTTCTCTTAGAACTGAATCTTTATCAGATCCAGAAACTAGCTTAGTAGTGGCATTCATCTTTATCCATGAAGCATGCACTCCTGAGTTGTAACTGCTTCACTGGTGGGATTTGAGGAAAGGAATCCAACTGTGTCTTTCATGGCACGAGAAAATCCATCAGAACGCCAGTTACAGGCAAGATTCCGTGTAATCTAGTCATAACAGCAAGGACCATCAAGAATAAGAGATAACAAGGTGTAGAGCTGCATGAACACAGCAGGCCAAGCATCAGAGGAGCAGGAAAGCTGACGTTTCGGGTCTGGACCCTTCTTCAGAAAAATTCTGACCATAAAGAATAAGATTTTTTTCACCTGTGGGCAATCAGCTTCACCTCCTAGTTCCAATTCCATTTCAGTCAGGAGGCAGACCAGCACAGCACCTAATGGTCTCTGGTTTGCAATGTGAGGAATCATCATTTTCAATGAATTCCACCCTTGCATTTTGTAGCTCGATGGGTAACCAGTACGCAGGTAAGGTCATGTCAAGGCTCAGTATACCAGAATAACAGCCAACTTGTTGACATGAATTCAGACAGACTTCATGTTCAACTAGATTCCCTTCATCTATATCACTGGTGGACCAAACAGAATCAAGAGCGTGGCCATTAATCCACATCCCAGTGATGGTTCTGATCTTCATTAAGCCTCTTGTACTTCTTGAAGATTCACCATCTTGTTGCTTGTGGTACGGCAGAAAGCAAACCTTCATGTCTAAGATACAGGCGATAATAGCCTTGCCTTTGAGCAAAACTGGACCAAATGAATTAACTAAGCCCACTTAAGTTTGAAGTTAGATGAAATTTAACTTAAAATTTTTAAAAATCCAATTCTTGATGATAGATTTTTACAGTTTTTTTCAACCTCACAACCCCTTTATTCTCGTTGCCATCCTGCACTGAACTCCCTATACCTGTTGGTCGCACCTGCAGCTTATAAAAGCATATGCTTCAACAGTTGAATCCTGGAGGACCTCTGACCCTGGGATGTCGCAGGGAAGCATTGCTGAAGGGGTTCATTCCAAAGAGCGGCAATTGTGGAACCATATGAAAAGACAATGTTGGCATTTGCAAGCCAGGTGGAGCCAACAGTGAGTATGACTTTGGCATTGGAGGGCTGAGTGTTAGGACAATGGCAGCAGTTACAAGCCATACAGGGGCAGGGGAGCCCCTGTATGTAATTTCAGGCATCAGGAGCCACTCAGGAATGACGGTCAGGATCACCACAATCAAACAGGGAGGTAACCGAATTATGTGTCAGAAAATTTTGAAGAACTTTCTGACACAGAAGAAAACAGCAAGTACTCTGATCATTTCCACCTCCAAGCCCAGTAGCCCCATATTGTGGGTACGCTTGAGAGCACGTTAACACCTCAGGCAGCCAGCAGTAAGCAGGGGAAAGTGGCCATTAGTCTATAGCTAAGACGGTAGCATCAGTGACCCCAAATAAAATAATATAGCAGCCAATGATATTTAGGGGCCTGCTGGCCAACTCCTCAAGGCCAAATGCTGACTGTATCCTGGATGAATCCTCAGGTTTGCATATGGGCAAGGGCAGTGCAGCAACATTTTCACTTCCACACTAACATACCCAGCTCTATCTATGCCAAAGCTGAATTATCACATTGGGCTGAGTTAACTCTGTCCAACTCTTGGCAAACATTGAAACGCATCTGGCTTGCCTGATTCAAGAATAGGTGGAATAGTTCCTATAAGTCTCATTGCTTTCATGGTCTGGAAGCTTTATTTTGTTATCCCCATTTATATAGTTTATTTTCTTTATAGATTTTATTTTATTATTTTTTAGAGTTCCTACGTTTGTGCAATTTTAGTAGTTTACATAGCTGTTATTTATATAGATTTTTAGTTTATTTGGTTTTGTGCCAAGTTGACTTTTTGCACAAATGAAAAGGTAAATTATATTCTTGCATTATAATTTCCTTGTTTTTCTGCCTTTTGAAAATGCTGATTGTATTCAATGTCAACTGATGTACCTGAAGGCTTCAACAATACCTTCTGAGAGCTTTCTTGAGAGTTTCACTTCGAAAGATCTGAGGGTTTCCATGTCTTAGTTGAATTTTCATAGATATTTTTGAGAACTTTGATGATTTGATGCCAATGAGACCTTATTCAATACTACCAAAATACTACCACGTCTTTGGCATCCACAAATGCTGTCATTCATCCCAAAGAAGAACCTTTGTTATTGAGCAATAAAGGCAAAATCAATGTTCAAATTTTCTGGTAGAGTTGAATCAGAAGGAGAAAGGATTCGTGTTTATACAATGATTTTCATGGACTCAGATGCCCAATGCAGTTTACAGCCAATAAAATATTTTTAATGTGCAGTCACTGTTGTAATGCAAGAAGCATAGCAACCAATTGAACACAGCAAGATTTCACTGACAGCAATGAGATAAAAGGCAGACAATCTACTTTAGCAACATTGGTTGAGTCTTTAACATTGTTAATGACAAAGAGGTAGCTCTTCTGCAGAAAATGCCTTGTAACCTTTTAATTGAACCTAAGAGGGCACGTGGAGCTTCAGCTTAACATTTCTTCAGAAATATAACGTCAAAACTTGGGCAAGGCTGGAGAAAACTACAGTCCTCCATAGGTTAGTAAGGCAGTTGTGTACTGTTCTGATACCCCGCCTTAGCGCTTTTTTTGATATTGAAAGACAGAGTCCATCTTGCTTCAATTTTGAGCTTACTTCCACCACACAAATCAGAGTCCTAAACAATTTAAAGAAACTGAGATCCTGGAAGAATTTCACAGGACCAATAGCACAGTTTGTTTCTTTAGTATTAAGAATTTTAAAATAGTTCCTTTCAAAAGTTTTCTAAGATAATTATCATAGTATATCAATAGCAAATGGCATCGATGAACTTACACTGACAAGAAATATGAAAACCATTCATTTAATTTCATTTTTTCCAAACAGATATTTAACATTAATTATTGCAAGAATTGAGCTTAAACATGCCTAAATAAAAGATCTCTCACTGAATTTTCAAAATGTTTAGCTCTTATTGAACCTTTTCCCATTGTTTACTTTTGAGTTTGCTTACAGAAACAGATGTATGTGCATTTGAGTTTGCTTACAGAAACAGATGTATGTGCTGAATTTAAAATAGAAAATGCTGGAATACTCATTAGGTCTAGTTCCGATCCTACTCGCTCAAGTCCTGCAGATACAGCCAGGATGCCACCTCTTGGACCTCTGATGTCAAAAGAACCAAAGCCTCATCAGAAGCGGCAGTGAGGCTGCCTCCTACTCCCCCACTAGCCCAAATAGTGAACAACCTAACCGACAGCCCAAAACAAGGAGTGCTCAGACTCCCAACTGGTGTGTGTCCATTTCCCCATCCATGTCAGTCTTACCCTCCCAGACTAACCACTATGAAGCCGCAGGACTGACCATGACTCACTCCCTGGACTGCAGAAGGAACGACTCACTGACCAGAGCAGACACTTCACCGCGACCAGTCCTCTTGGCTGATATTGGAGGCTGTCCTTGACTTACTGTGCCAGGGTACCTAAATGAAGGGTGTTTCAATGAACATCAGTGAGGACTACTCTCCTAAGACTTTGAGACATGGCTGTTTACTCGCAGCACATACAGTGTTTGCTTTGTAAGCCAACGGCAGACAGTGCAAGTGGGAGATTAACATGGCGCACTGCTGTACAGTAAGATGCCCAGTCCTTTACTGAGCACTGCTGAGTAGCAACGCAAAGATGCTTGATTGCATGACTGCACTAATATATACAGCAAAGCATGATGCAAGCAAGCAGATAGTGAACAAATGCTAAGACAGCAATCAAGCGGCCCCGAGATGCAGCCTGGTTAAATCCGTGAGCTGTTTACTGTCTGTAAAGTGTCCCTGCTGCAGGCTTTCAATGTAGTAGCTGAAGTGCCCTGCACTCTGCTTCCAGAATGCCTTGCCAGTGTATCACAAGATGCCATGATGATCATGGAGAGATGCAGATGCTGGATTCCAATATCCATCAACATAATGTGCATGCAGCTAGTGACCGTGCATCATGCTCTGAAATGCTGCTTAGTCATACACAACATGATGGTTGTTCAGAGCAAATGCTGAGCTGAACCCACCAGGTACCCTCTCTGGTTTCAATATCAAGTTTTCTAGCTTGTTTAGCGGGTTTGGGAAGATGGAAAACTGAATATTAATGATATGAGTTAGGTCATCAACAAGGTGTTTAACAACTAATAACGCCCCTCATGGTTAGAAAATTGGTTAGCAGACATGAAACAAAGACTAGGAATAAATGGGTCTTTTTCTGAATGGCGGGCAGGGACTAGTGGGGTACCGCAGGGATTGGTATTAGGACCCCAGCTACTCTCAATATATGTTAATGATTTAGATGAGAGAATTAAATGTAATATCTCAAAATTTGCAGATGAATCAAAACTGGGTGGAAGAGTGAGCTGTGAGGAGGACACAGAGATGTTACAGTGTGATTTGGACAGCATGGGAGTGAGCGGGCGAATGCATGGCAGATGCAGTTTAATGAGGATAAATGTGCTGTAATCCACTTTGATCATAAAAATAGAAAGGTAGATTAGTATTTGAATGGCTATAAACTGAGAGAGGGAATACTCAACAAGCCCAAGGTGTCCTCGTGTATCAGTTACTGAAAGTAAGTGCACAGGAACAGCAGGCAGCAAAGAAAGGAAACTGTATGTTGGCCTTTATAACAAGAGGATTTGAGGACAGGAACAAGGGTATCTCATTGCAATTATACGGGACACTGGTGAGGCCACACCTGAAATATTGCATGCAGTGGTGGTCTCTTTATCTGAGGAAGGATGTTCTTGCTATGGAGAGAGTGCAGCAAAGGATTACCAAATTGATGCCTGGGATGACAGGATAGACATTTGAGGACAGATTGAGTTGGTTAGGATTGTATCTACTGGAGTTCAGAAGAATGACGGATATCTCATAGAAATCTATAAAATTCTAACAGGACTAGACAGGTTAGATGCAGGGAGAATGTTCCCAATGGTGGAGGAGTTTAGGAGTCATAGTTTAAGGATAAGGGGTAAACCTTTTAAGACTGAGACAAAGAGAAATTTCTTCATCCAGGGAGTGGTGACCCTGTAGAATTCACCTAGAGGTGGTAGAGGCCAAAACATTACGTGTTTTCAAGAAGAAGCTATGATCGTAATGAATGGTTTGAGGGGTCAAATGACCTATTCCTGCTCCTATCTTCTAAGTTTCAATATTTAATTGGCAACTTGTCACAGCTTGCTGAGAAATTCCCTACAGCTTGCAAAGAGCATAAAAGATGGCGCAAGTTGCTGCCAATCTCACTAGACTTCTTGTCTGATTCTTCCATATATCCTGTAATAGTCCATGTTGCTCAGATCCCTAGAAGATTGCCACCCATTAGCACCATACCACACAAAAGGAAAGGGTCCTAGACAGGTATCTCCAATTTGGCTATAACCTTCTAAGCACTATAAACCTACTGCAGCCACCTCACAGGCTACCAACTTCACAGATCCCAGGATTTGGACATCTCTCCTTTAATGGAAAAAAACCTCAGGATGTCAATGACTTAGGACACCCAACATAAAGAATGAACTGAAATCACATCCTATTGATGGGGCTCCATAATCAGCTGAAGACGGGATAAAAGGAATGTCAGGGAAAACAGCCAATCCAAACAATCAGGCGGCCAGTTTCTCTGTTGCGTTGTCAAGACAGGTGTAAATTTTGCACAGCAATGCCACGCAATTCAAGCTGTAGTATTTTCTGACCTGGAAATATTATATCTAGACTTTGCCACTGCTGAACAGATTTGGCATTAGCTATTATTTATATGGAACTTATCATTTAAATTGCATTAGTATAATCTTTATAATCATGGTATCTTACCTTTAATAACTGATTATGCACAAATTTTAGTCTCTCTTTAGTGGGCAAGAGAAGGGTACATCTTTTAAACAGCAAACCTGAGTGGGAGAAAACAAAAATTACTATAGTGATGGTAGTTGTGTGCACAACATGATCGTGTCCATGATTTGAAAATGCACAACAATAATTCCAATCCATTTTTAGTCTTTTATGACTTAGATGATCTCAGTTGAAGAAGCTATTGAATGCTACAGTTGGCAGCAACTCCGTCATTAAATTGGGGAAATTAGGAATGTCGCCAGTAAATGGAAGAATTATTGGGGGGCAGCAGCATGTGGGGGAGAGCACGTGTATAAATGCAGGAATTGAGAATTTGCATCAGTACAGTTGGTTCTGCTATAAATGTGTGTTCTGGAACGCGAATTGGTCATAACGTGACTGACAAATAGGGGAATGCTATTTCTAAAACGCGAACTTGTGTTGGTTTTAATGCAATTTGAACAATGAAGAGGATGTTGAATAGCTGCTTCAGTCCCACTGTGAAGACCTCTCTACTGCTGATCTACAACAACTTGTCGCTGAGGGGGAAGCGGAAGCTGGAGACGAATAAGTAGTAGTCCAGGATGCAGCACCACGAGAACTTTCCACTTCTGTTTTGTCATCTATCCTGAGGGAAATTGCGAAGCAGTTGCAGCTCTTAGAGGATAACAATTACAATGCAGAATGCAACAGGGTAGCAGTTCATGGAATAAGATGATATTTGGCAGCCTCTGAACAGCTTCGACATGAAAGAAGAAAAAGGGCAAAGCAGCAAGAACTGCATGCCTTTTTTAAGCCAATCCCAAGAAACAGTCAGAAGACAATGAACCACAGACAACTACTTCTGGATTAACTATTTTTTGCCCTAAACCTGCAACCACAACTGCACCTGAAGGTGATGGTGAAGGTGATGATGATGATGATGACGACGACAATGACGACCCTCAGCCCCTGCATTAACAACAGAGCAACCTCAAAACCTCACCCCCCACTCCATCAAGTCATCTTGACATTTTTTCAAGGTAAGGTGTTAAATTTACTTTTATTTCATTATTAGATATGAATTAAACATTTATTCAAACTGTGCTATCCTATGTGTTATACTTTTGAGTGATTTGTGAGCGATTTTTTTTGATGGTCTGCCCCCAACCCCGCTTTTCCCATAGGCCCTGTTATTTCTATAGCAATTTTCTATAATGCAGTGTTGCGTAGGAACGCAACTATCGCATTATAGCGGAACCAACTGTACATGGGAAACTGATGGAGAGCTGCAATGACTTATGGAATTAAGAAGAGCACCAGATATGGAGTAGGGCCCCAGTAAATGGAAGGACTGGGGAGGATGCAGATAGGTTAAAGAAACTGAAATTGTTTTCTTTTAGAGAAATTTGAGAGATTTGGTAGAGATTTTCAAAGTCACAAGAGAGGATACAGAGAAGCTGTTGTATTTTGTGGACAGATCAAGAAGCAGATGACACCGATATAAGCTAAAAAGAACCAAGGTGACAGGAGAAAAAAACTTTTTTTTTTAATGCAGCAAGTGGTCGGGATCTAGAATGCACTGCCTGGAAGTGTGATGGAAGCATTTTAATTGCACCTTTCAAAAGGGAATTGAATAAACACAAAAAGATTAAAAACATATGCGAGTGTATGGAAAAAAGATGGTGGAGTGAGACTAACTGGAGTGCTGTTGCAGTGAGCCGTGGAAATTCAATGGGGTGAATGGGTTCTCCTCCTGTGATGTAACCATTCTATGATACCAGCAATAAACTCCTTTTTCCAGAAACAAGATGGAGGTGACCTGACAGACATCTTTAAAATAAATAGAGTTTCAGTAGACATAAAGATGGTTCCATTTGTAGGTGAGCCCAAGGGCAAAGGTCAAAAATATAAAATGGTCACTAATAAATACAGTAAGGAATTCAGGAAAAACTTCATTACTTATACTGGAGAGAATCTGAAACTCATTACCACATAATTGAGATAAACATTAGACATTTATTTAAAGCAAGCTAGCTATGTACATGAGTCAGAAATTAAAGGAGACTATGGGCGGATGTGGGTGCAACAGAGATCATGCCTGCTATTAGACAGCTGGCGAGAGATTCACTCTGTCTCCTTTGGTGTAGGTCCGCCAAACCACAAATCAATGCAAGCAGTGGAGAGGTCAGCAGCAAGCCTTTACCCAGGATCAGTACTCCAGAGATGGAGGTCCTGAACACCGAGGGCTGCTGGCCAATCAAAACCTGGCAGATATTTTATTCGGCAGTGCCACAACAGACATGATGAATGACACCCACCAAAGGCCCAAGATGGAGATGCAACCCATGCCACAGACACGTAATGGTGGAAGGGGTTTTGTGGACTTGGGGATGCAGGGTAGACAGGTTTAAGACAGGCTTGGCAACAAGGACATGAATATAGCTTTTAGTGATCCTCTATTTTCCTGATACTGGATCTCTCTTTCAGGCATTCTGTGTTTCTGGGAAACAACAGGCAGGCCTCTACAAGTTTACTTGTCATGCACACCACTGGTGACAGACCTCCCCGAATTTGGGTCTGTACCAGTACTGGAGGAATAAGATCCTTAAATGAGCATTAAATGTCCACATAAAGGGCCTCAACTGGTAGGAGGATGGGAAAGTCAACAGCCAACCTTCCAATCCCGGATTTCATTGGGGTGAATGCACAAAGGCAGTAAACTGCTATCCCACCTCCAAATACATCAGGAGTGAGGGCAAAAGATTCTGATGTTGCTGGGGTGAGACAAACTATATATTAGGAAGAAGCTTATGTGAAGCAATAACACCAACATGTGGGGCAAATGGCCATCGAATGTGCTGTAAATTCGATGCAATTCTACTAATGACTCTAAACTCCGTAGCCTGAGCTGAGCAAAGTTCAGACCAGGTCCACAGTCTTAACTGATATGTTGTGATCTTTCTGAAATTATTACTCATATAATACTTTTTCGGCTAATTACACTCAAATCCAGAGATGGGATAAAACACCAAGGATTCTGATTGAAATTGGTGTAACCCCTATCAACTGCCTGCATGCGCAAATGTTGAGAGGGTTGAAATGGGCTGAGCTCTGATGCACCCCCATCAACCAACTATCAAATAACCTGCCAATGTAAGCATCTGCAGTAATCTGTCACAAAATCACATGAATCTAAACAGAGGAAACATCTTTGCCCATTGCGTCTGCATCACAGCTAATTCCAAACTGGAGCTACACATTATCGTGCCATTTTGCTTCTCTTTCCTGATCCTTTTTTGCATTTTCCTTTGTCAAATGTCTCTTAAATGTTATAAGATGAATCAGCCCCTATACTCATGTGCATGAAAATAATCTTCTAACTGTTCTCTTTATGCTTCTGTACACATTAAATTTATGCTTTATATGAAGAGTGCCAATTGAACAGGAGGCAATTTGTGTCAGTAGATTAGTACCCCAGCAAATTGACCTTCAGGTGTAGAGGAATAAAAATGATTTGCAGGGTTTATGGGATGGTCTTTGGAACCATTCAGTATGCCTTACTCTGTAATAAGGTGTTACCTAAAGATCTGTAGTGTTCCATCGCAATTGATTTCTTGGAAATATCAGTAGAGTGGAATCCCTCCAATAAAAGCCGTCTGATTCCAGATGATGTGCTGATATAACCCACAACCTGAGTGCCAACTACTTTTGATGCCATGCTCAAAACACTGATGTCTGTCACTGAGAAAAAAGGGTGAGTAAAATAAGGTAGCATGTTTGATCATTGTACTATCATATGACAATATATTATTTTTACAGCATGCAAAAAGACTCTTCATTTGGTCTCCTTTGCACTGCACAAGGTGCACAGACCTACCCATATCTTGCCAAGAAGCACAACTGGGCAATTTACTTCAGGCATTCTGACAATGTGCAGTGTTAGAAGGTCTGAAAGTGCACATTTGCCACCGGATGTGACAAAACTGGGCCAGAAATACAAACAAAAATAGTAATAATGTTAGAATTCCAAACATGGCAACAATTCTTTGCACCATGTCCAAGCGGTCATTTTTCATGTCTGAACTGAGGCAGTGAGTGTGAGGAAGCTAAGTAAACAACACCAGCTGCATGACAGTAACTTCACTAAGTACAATGAATTACCAAATGTGCTACGGAGCCTAAAGACCTGAAAGATCTCAGGTCTGATTTACATAGCCTGGACGTAAATTGCCTCCACTGTACCTGGGTTAGGACAGAGTGAAAAATTTAGGTTTCCTTATCTTGGTTAATACTTAATGGACCATAACAGAACATTAGAATGTACATGGACATTGTATGAGAGCACAGCAAAGCACAGCTCTGATGTCACTGACAATCAAATAAACTGTTGACTATCACCTTCCAGGTTTGTCTGTAACACACTAGGAGGAGATACTGAAGACCTGCCTATGGAATATATTTCATCACAGTATAAGTCAACTTCTTTACAAGAGATGGAAGAAAGTTCGGATAGTTAGGAAATCTGTAAAAGGAGCATGGGTGGGTCGGGGTTGGGGATTAGGGGTGGTGGATCCAATGATTTTCTTAAAAGCATATATTGTCATAATTGTACCTGAAAGATAACACAACACCTTGTGAAAGATTTCAACCGGTATTATCTGGAAGTAGCCACAGTTATACTGTAGGTGAAAGCTTTCCAGTCTGTCACCATTCTTCTTGGATTGCAAATGTCTGCAACTTCTTCTGTATTTCTGGTTTGGAATCAAGGTGAAAGCATTTATTCCCAAAGGCACCTCATCTCCCTCCATGGCTTTCATCTGTTATTTGAAAAGGAAACATAAAAGTTGTGTTACAAGCCAAGCAAATTCAGTTTCCAACCATTTTTTGTTTCTTTTCCTCGCATCCTAAGCTTTCTCCCCATTTCTCCTGAAGATGGCAACTCAGATGGAGTATAATTACCAGTGGTCCTGTCGTTCTCCACCAAGTAGTCATTCATCATAGACATAGCTTCAAAAGGATATTTTTACAGAAAATTTACAATACAAAGTTTAGCAGGCATAATATCTAAACTATTTCTGGAAAATAATATGTCTGAAATCTTTTCAGATTCCTTGAAGACCATAATATGGGCATACTTATGCTAAGGATTTCTATTTCACTACTATATCAGAAGTACAACTAATTTGAGCAGAGGGACTCTAGAATAGTTGGTTTCTAACTGGGATCTGTGAACACCTGGGGGTCCGCAGACATTCCAGGGAATCCATGTGATAATAGAGCAGCAGCCAGAGGTTGGCATGATGCCAGATGGGAAGTGGAGGTAGAGTACAGCCACCACATGTGCACTGCAGACTGGACTGACTATCATCAGAGAAGGGAGCAAGTATGGAGTAAGATGGCATGAAGATCACCATTTCAACTTGCAGTTATTGAGGTTGGCGATGGCTACTAGGTGAATTCGGCCTTGTTCAAAAGCAGATGTTAAGTACCAAATAATGTACGATATGAAACAGACACACTCATCCCACCATTATCTGTGAGTAAATACCTGTTCTCTTAAAAAAGCATTATTAAAACATAGCAGCACTTTAGTGTATTGTCTAAAAATTTGGAGGGGTAGGGCTGTCTGGGATTGCTTATCCATTTGAAAGGGGATTCTACATGAGTCATGGCTTTAAATCAGAAATAGCCAAGTACATTAATATTTCTCCATACCTCCAATTTCAATACTAGAGTAGAGCAGTCTGCTTATTTGAAGATTTCATAATACACAATCATAGAACGGTTACCATAGAATCCCTACAGTGTGGAAACTGGCCATTCGGCCCAACAAGTCCACACCACTCCTCTGAAGAGCATCCTAAACAGACCCATTCCCCCAATTTCCCATGTCAAACCCACCTGACCTAAACGTCCCTGGGCACTATGGGCAATTTAGCATGGCCAATCCACCTAGCCTGCACAACTTTGGACTGTGGGAGGAAACCGGAGCACCCGGAGGAAACCCACGCAGACACAGGGAGAATGTGCAAACTCTACACAGACAGTTGCCCGAGGCTGGAATCGAACCCAGGTCCCTGGCGCTGTGAGGCAGCAGTGCTAACCACTGAGCCACCATGCCGTCCACTTCATGCTATTTACAGTTGTACCCTTAATTTAAACTATCTCTCCTCATTCATCCTACTAAAATGTAAATCTTCACTTTTTGGCATTAAATTTTATCTATTTCATGTCTGTGTCCTCTTCACCAGCCTGTCTATGTTGTCTTGAAGTCAGTCACTATTCTCCTCAAAGCTCATAACATTTCCAAGACTGGTGGTCATCTACAAATTTCAAAATTATGGCCTTTACTTTCATATCTAAGTCATGATTAAAGTTCAAGGAAAGCAGTGGTCATAGTAATGAGCCTTGGGGAACACAGTGGCTAAGAATTCTGACCATAATGATAACGCTTTTGAACATTTACCTCAGATATTCTTTTTACGCTCAGTATCAATGACCACCCCTATCTGCAAGCTCTCATCCCCTTTGAAATGTAGCAAATCTCTGCATGGACAATAGCTATACTGCGGTGAATCCAGAAGTCAAAAACAAATAGTTGTCACCATATTCAGAGAACATGTGATTTCCCTTACGTCCAAGAACACCAGAATAAATAAGACCAGATAATAGCACTAACAATGACTTCAATGTTAAGAAACCTGAGTAATAAGAACAAATCTTAAACAGATTTACTATGTAGGCAGAGCTGAATTATTTCTGCACAAAATATAGAAATAACAATTAATTCTGAACACTATAACTTAATGTAAAACTGGACCTGAAGTAGGGTTCCTGGCCATAACCTTACTTGGGTTTGCTGCTAACCTTCCCTGGAGCCACTTGGCCTATATACTTCTGGTGACTTCATAAGGACTGTTCTTATACTCCTAAGGTAACCCCTCAAAATCCTTTCAGCTTTGTATGGAACAAAGAAAATTAAAAACGTATCTCTCAAACTCAAATAAGGCTGTAAAACGTGCACTTCACACAAAACATGTTTGTATGCTTTTGAATTGAATTGAATGCTTTTGCCTTTCTTCCTCAAAATATATTGACTGTTTTCAAACATAGTGAATGAATTAAAATCTCCAAAAGTAAAATAATATTAGCCATGTACATTTGCATATGAGACATCCCTTAAATATGTAAACAGACACTTCACCATATTTATCAGCCAGATTTGGTTATTTATAATATCAAACCTGGCTTCGCACCACACATAGCATATTTAAAAAGGAAGCAGTTAAGCTAATTCACCTGAAACAAAAATGAAAGTTAGTTCATTTTTGACATTATAACATTAATTATTTCTGTCACTTCAGTGAGTGGGGTGCCAACAGATGTCTCTATGCTACTTAGGTAGCTGTTTGATCGGTGAAGCCTGAAGATAAGAATATAAATAACAGTAGCACTGAGGCCTTACGTGCCTGTACTGCCTTTCAGTACAATCAATTTGTGGTTTTAATTCAACTTTTTTCTGCTCCCCATAACCCTTCACTCCAAGAGACCAAAGATCCATCTTTTCTGAATCTTAAATATATTCAATGATAAAATATTCACAACACTCTGGGGTAGAGACTTTCAAAAATAAACCACAATCATTTGAATAACAAAATTTCTCTTATCTCAGTCCTAAATGATTGATCCTTATCCGAGACTGCACTCTCACATTCTAGACTTCCCAGCCAGAGGAAGCCTTAAAGGGCAGGATCTGCCCACTCCCTGACCAACATGAGCATTGGTGAGAAAGTTGGAAAAATCATGTGAAATCGGTAGAGAGGATAGTTTCCTAACATTGAGAGTAAAGGGACCCTTTTCCAACCAAGCATTGAATGGAGAGAAGCTCGTGAGTGGCAAGAGACCCGTTAGCATGCATTAACATCTCATTATATCATCTTGCCTCACTGATTTGCAGTTTCCCATTCTTCCACCCATTGGATGGAAATTAAGTGCCAACAGTTTCCAACATGAAAGATAGAGCAGTAACATGTCAATTCCATCTTTCCACTTGATCCTCCAAATCTCCCTCACTCACCAACGTCTCAGGGCACACTCCATGCATTGCAACCACACACAACATGCATCCAGCAGGATCTCCATGCCCCCACCAGCAAAGCAGGGTCCCATTACCCAACTTAGTTGACAGCCAATTTCAGTTAAGATTCAGCCTTCAATGTCTACATTAGCAAGCCCCTCAGAATTAATTAAATCATCTCATTCTGCTAAAATCCAGAGAATAAGAACCTATTAATCACTGAGAAGAAATAGTAATGCAACACATACACACAGAGATTAAAGATAATAGTTGAGTCCAAACTGATAAAAATAAAAAAATTACGGATTAGTCTCTAAATTGTCCATAAGAGCAGATTCAAAGATATTGTGGCTGTCACCAGCAGCATTTACGTTGGCAGTTTACTCTGAGGTTTTTGGTTTTGAAGGTTGATTAAAATTCCTTTGTCCTAATTCATTTTGAACTGGCGGGAGCACTGAGTGAAACACAGTATTTCTCTATCTTTTACTTGCAGTGCAGAAGTGTTTAAATGGCGGTTTTCAAAGCTGTGGCCCTCACAGTACTCTAGTCCACACACTTGGACATCAAGCTAGTAACACACACGGATTAGTGTTCTGGTCAGTTTTTAACCCCTTTTTTGTATATCCCTGAGGGAAAAACAGAAGAAGGTGGCTTTCTGCTGACAGGAAAGATAGTCAGTCGTCCTGTTACCGCTTCTTGTCAGGTCTTTGCCCCTGCTTGAAGTTTCCCTTACATCTTATACCTGCAACATTCCCTTGGCTTCACAGAAGACTTTGCCAGACAGTCCCAGAAATTATATCCGCAGTTTTCCTTTACTTACAGCAGTCCTTTCTAAAAAAAAGGGACATTTTGGAATAAAAGTTAAAAAAAACTAGAATAATCCAGGCTTCTGAACAATTGTTGTAATACATCTTATTATTACCTAATTTTGCCTGATTTATATACAGTTTGCTCCAGGCAGTGGAGAGAAACTAGACGTCGACAATTTCCAATAAGTCTGAATGGGTACCTAGCAGCTGCAACTCATCGGTGTCTTCTCTGGATATCTACCTTGGCTAGTATTCTCCAACATCTCAGGGCACACTCCATGGGCAGCAACTGGCTGCATCCTCTATCTACGGAGGCTGGCACTGGGCCAGCATCAGCCTCACCACATCATCATGGCACATCTCTGACTCACTTATAACATAGTTTACCACTTCAAAAATGCACTTTGGAGCTCACCAGCACCTTTTCATTGTAATGCTACTGCCAGGGGACTTTGCACACAGGGACACACAACCATCTTGTGTTTCAGAACAGGATTCTAGTCTGGGCTTTTGGCTTGCTTTCTCAGTGCTCACTCACTTTGTACCTACATGACTGCTCACAGCATCTCTGCCTTCCTTTCTTGTGCACTTGTGCCTCATTCAGAAATTAAAGTCTCACAACACTTCTGTCTTTCCTTTTAGTGCAGACACAAAGCCAGGCAACTTGTCACATTTGCCAGTAAAACAGCAGAAGATCCACAGTTACTCAGCTTCAATGAAATGCCCTCCCGCTGAGAAAGAGGCAGTAGCGCAGCTGAATAATGTCCTGGAACAGCATGACTAAGTCATGGAGTACACTACAGCATTCTAAGTGTAGAAGGCTATCCTCTGTTGAGTGGCAAGGGTCTAAACATCATGACATGAGGCCCAGCGAATATGCAATGCAGTACTTTATTCTACTGCAGCCAACAAGATCCCGAAGATGTCTGCTCAACATGAGGGTTCCATGCTTGTCCATGTCTGGGGGGTTGTTGCATTACAACACTGACGAGACACCGCTTAATCCTTGCATGCTTTGCTCTGGACAACTGGAGGACGCAACAAAGGTATGTGATGAATGGGGAAGAGCCACAGCTTTGTACTGAGTAGGAAAATGAGATGTTCATCAGGAGGAATTGCATCTTCACTACCCTACGCTGCAACATCGTTAGTCGCAGTAGCCTAGGCAGAACTTATTTAGCACCGTTTTCAACGGAATTGTGTAAAGTGAAGTCATTATTTACTAACTGTACATGGATTGATGCTAAAGAGGTCAGCATCTCCTATTTATTCTCAAACCCATTTTACAGTTTGTTCTATTTTTGGTTTCCCTGTTATAGAATCATACAGCATGGAAACAGACCCTATGGTCCAACCAGTCCACGCTGAACATAATCCCAGCTAAACTAGTCCTACCTGTCTGCCCCTAGCCCATCTCTCTCCAAACCTTTCCTTTTCATGTACTTATTTAAGTGTCTTTTAAACACCGTAACTGTGCCCACATCTACCACTTCCTCAGGAAGTTCATTCCACGTGCAAACTACCATCTGTGTAAAAAATTTGCCCCTCATGTCTTTTTTTAAATCTCTCTCCTCTCACCTTAAAAATCTGCCCCCTTGTCTTGAAATCCCCCAACCTGGGGAAAAGACACCTACTATTAATCCTATCTGTATCCCACATGATTTTTATAAACCTCTATAAGGTAACCTCTCAACCTCCTATACTCAGTGAAAAAAGTCCCAATCCAACAGCCTTTCATGAAAACTCAAACCTTCCATACCCAGCAACATCTCTTCTGAACCCTCTCCAGCTTAATAATGTCCTTTCTATAACTGGTGACCAGAACTGGACAGGTACTCCAGAAGAGGCCTCACCAATGTACTTTAAAACCTCAACATGACTTCCCAACTCATATACTCAAAGGTCTGAGTAACGAAGGCAAGCGCGCCAAATGCCCTTTTAACCACCCTGTCTATATGTGACGCAAATTTCAAAGAATTATGTATCTGAACCCCTAGATCTCTCTGGAAAACAACACGAACCCAGGCCCTACTTTCAATTGTATAAGTCCTGCCCTTGTTTTTTTTTTACCAAAATGTAATACTTCACATTTATCCAAATTAAACTCCATCTGCTACTCCTCATCCACTGACCCAAATTCATCAAGATCTCTTTGTAATCTTACATAACTTTCTTCACTGTCCACTGCACCACCAATTTTTGGTTCTATCCGCAAACTTACTAACCATGCCTTATATATTCTCATCTAAATCATTTATATAAATGACAAACAAAAGTTCCCTTTGGAGCACCACTGGTAACAGGCCTCCAATCCAAAAAGCAACCTTCCACCACCACTCTTTGTCTCCTGTTGTTAAGGCAATTTGGTTTCCAATTAGTAGTTCACCCTGAGTCCCATGTGATCTAACTTTACTAATTAGTCTACCAGGCGGAACTTTGTCAAAGGCTTTACTAAAGTCCAAGTAAACAACATCGACTGCTCTGGTCTTCAACATCAATGCCACTTTGCCACACTAGCTCCATGTCCCTTAACATCCAGAAACCTATCAATTTCTGCCATGAGAATGCTAAAGGTTGGAGTTTCTACAGTTCTCTAGTATAGAAATTTTCAAATATTCATTACTCCCTAAGTTAAGAAATTCCTCCTCATCTCAGCCATAAATGGCCTACCTGTTACCCTGAGATTATGTCCTCGGTTCTAGATTCACCTGTCAAGGCAATATCGTACGTCATACAACCTGGAAGAATTCTGTAAGTTTCACTGATAACACCTCTTGTTCTTCAAAACTTTACGAAATACAGACCCAGGACATTTTTTTACATGACCCATATCAATTCAGTTTGCACAGAGAAATTACTTACTTTCTTCTCCCTTTGCCTACACAGTTTTCCTAAATATAACAATTTAAATTAGACTATCTGGTTGTGCTTTGCTGTTCTATTTCTGAATACCGTCGATGTTCTTTGTGCTAATCATTAATTGAAAGGAACAATAAACAAAAAAAACTGACAATCAAACCCTTCTCTGCAACAGGTTCACATCAGTATTATCAAGAGTATAGAGGCTTATGATCACCTACCTTGTCAACTACAGCCTGTGTCCAGCTTAGCGAGATCAAAAGGCAGAGGCAGGAACGAAGGAAAAATTAGACACTAGGAGATGTAAACAAAAAAGCTAATATTTCTATTAGTTAAACTATCCATGGATAATTAATGACTATTGGTAATGCATATAAAGATGCTGACAGGCTTGGAAGAAACTTTAGAAACATCATTTCAAAACATTGCAACACGTATTACAGGAAACTATTTACAAACTATTTCCGTAATATTTATACCTGCAATTTTAATGTTATATATTAACACAAATCCACAGTCAAAAATATGACAAGGTTAAATAAGACATGTACAGAAAGGCAAAACAGTTAACATTGCTACAATTTGCATTTATATAACTTCTTTAATACAATAAACCATCCAAAAGTAATTCACATGGTCATTATATAAATTTGATTCTGGGTCTCATAACAGACACAACAGAGCAAGAGCAAAATGTTGCTGATGCTGATAATCCAAAATAAAAACCAAAAATGCTTAAAATACTAAGCAACTGAGGCAGTATACCTAGTGAGGGAAAAACACTACAGTTGATTGAATTTTCAGCCGAACTGTAAAAAATTAAGGATGCAAATCAAAGGCAGGGAAAGTGGGAAGGGGGTGAAAGAACAATGTGGCCTCAGCCTCTTGCATTGTTCCAATGAATTTTGAGGATCAACACACCATCCTCCAATTAGACGGTTTACAGCCTTCTCGATTTAACAAATCTTGGATGAACTGAAGTTTATCGATGGTGCAATTTGGCCAGATCACTGCAACCTAAAGACACATATCTAGTGCCTAGTAAGTATTTAGGTACGTTTATAAGATTGCAATGAGGATTTTATGCAAAATATAACCATGATATTCAAAAACCAGTATTTTGCCTTAACTGAATTTACTTTAGATTGCAAATTTTAACAGGCCATGACTGATCCAATGCAAATATTTAAATATTTTCAGTTCTTTGCAACGCAAGTTCTGACTGAAATAATTCATAATATTTGGATTTTTAACCCAATGTGAACATATCTTTAAAAATGTCTTTTATTTTTTACAATCATTTCTTGTTTTCATTATTGTTTTATTCCTCACCTCTGTTAAGTGATGTCTCCCAAGCTGAATAGGCTCGTTTCTTTCTGTTTATTTTATTTTTTGGAGAGAGAGTTTCTTTATAGTAAATATTGTGATTAAAATTACGACAGTTGGAAAACAAGAGAGAATGAGCAAAGGAGGACAGGTTCGGGGTTTCCAGCTTCTCCGCCTCGCGCTTTCGGACAACACCCAGCCCACCGCCTTCCCGCCCAAACGCGGCCGACCAATCAGCGCGGGATCTCGTGCCAGAACCCGCCCTCACGGCAAAGTGATTGGGCGCTCTCCGCGGGCCAATGGGGAAGGAGGTACCACTTTCTCTCATTCTCATTCGCTGTTCGGACGTTAATCAGACCTGAGCCCAACAGTGATTGGGTCGTTCAACTGTCGATCATCAGTCAAAGCGGGAGGGGCGAAGCGCTCTGCGCTGTCCCTGTTTTTTTTCTCTCTGGCCCGCCCAGGCACTGTGTGTCTCCGTCAAAATGTTGTAGAACAGAGAACTGCTGTGGTAGTGTCCCTGACTCTGAACCAGTGGGGCTGGTGTTCAAGTCTCATCTGGTCGAGGGTAGTAGAATAACATTTCACAACAGGCAGATTAGGGAAATATATAAAACAAAGAGCTGCGGGTGCTCAAACAAAAGCAGAAAGTTGGCGGATCTGGCAGTATTTGTGGACAGAGGGGAAAAAGAATTAACCTTTTTGAGTCCAGTGACCCTTCTTCTGAATTGAAACAAAATGAAGCAACAACCATGATTTTCCCTTTATGTGTTTAAAGACCAGAAAAACAGATGATGTAAAGAGAGACGCAAATTGCTGGAGAAACTCTGAAGAAGAGTGAAAAACAACTGGTCACGGAGCCTGAAACGTTAACTCTGCTTTCTCAACAATGCTGCAAGATATGCTGAGTTTCTGCAGAAATTTCTGTTTTTGTTTTCAGGTTCCCAGCATACACAGTTCTTTGTTTTAGTTTTCTGAAGAAGGGTCACTGGACTGGAAAAGTTAATTCTATTTCTCTCCCCACAGATGCTGCTGAGTTTCTCCAGCACTTTATGCTTCTGTCTCCTTTATATCATCTGCTTTTCGCGTCTTTAATCGTGTAAAAGTGTTACATTGTTTTGTCATAACAAGATGTAGAGCTGGATGAACCCAGCAGGCCAAGCAGCATCAGAGGAGCGGAAAAGCTGACGTTTCGGGCCTAGGCCCTTCTTCAGAAAATGTTTTGTCTTTTGTTGTTATTTTATTTCAACTCTGAAGAAGGGTCACTGATCTCAAAACGTTTCTCTCTCCACAGATGCTGCCAGACCGGATGAGTTCCTCCAGCAATTTCTATTTTTGTTTTGCTTCAGATTTCCAGCATCCGCAGTTCTTTGGGCAACGGCTGTTGCTGAGTGCGGGGGAAACGGTTCAAATAGCAAAACAACAAATCCTGCTCTCTCTGCAACATCTGCGTTCAGATCTTTAATTATAAAACGGTAATAGTTTTTTATTTGTTTTGTTTTATAAAAGGGCAATGTTTGTTGATGGATTTTTGAGCGGTCATGGGGAATGATCCAATTTGAAATGTAAAACTATAAGATCCAAGTTCTCTGTTCCATTTGCTTTTGCATTCTTAATCAGAAAAAGGGCAATGGTTAATGCTTTCCTTTGGTGTAGTCTTATTTTGTTTTATTTCAATTCCGAAGATGGATCACTGGATTCAAAATGTTAACTCTGTTTTCTCTCTCCGCAGATGCTGTCAGACCTGCTGAGTTTCTCCATTTGATAGATAGTAGGAACGGCAGATGCTGGAGAATCTGAGATAACAAGATGTAGAGCTGGAGAAGAAGGGTCTAGGCCCGAAACGTCAGCCTTCCGGCTCCTATGATGCTGCTTGGCCTGCTGGGTTCATCCAGCTCTACACCTTGTTATCTCTGAGTTTCTCTTTGTTTTGTTTCAGATTCGAGCACCCGCAGCTCTTTATCCCGTTTTATAAAAGGGTAATGTTTACTGGAACAAAAAACAAAGTTGCTAGAAAAGCTCAGCAGGTCTGGCAGCATCTGTGAAGGAAAAATCAGAGTTAACGTTTCAGGTCCGGTGACCCTTCCTCAGAACCCACCGGATCCGTTAACTCTGTTTTTTCCTTCATAGATGCTGAGCTTTTCCAGCAACTTAGTTTTTGTTCCTGATTTACAGCATCCGCTGTTGTTTCGGTTTTTATTTGGTAATTTTTACTGATAAGTCTGGGATGATGGGCCAAAGTGAAAAGCAAAACTACAAGTCCCAGGAGGCAGCGCGGTCTTTGGTGCATGCGCCGTTGCTCCGCATGTCAACGTGGCGGTTCCCAACCAGTCAGAAACCCCACTCTGGATCCCACCAGTCACAGGGCCGGTAACAGATCCGGCAGGGCAGCGTGCGGAATGAAAGCTGAGTGGTGATTGCAGGATGTTTGCCTCGTCTGGAGTGGCTACAATATAACGCTTGCCCACAGATAATTCCAGCATTTTATCAGACTCATTGATAAATGGTGAGAATATAATTTTTCTATTGATGAAACAATGATAGATTTTTAATTTATCACAAAGTATTGCAAGTTTGAAGTTTTGTGTTTATAATGCACTTCTGTGATTTGCTACTTTTAAATTTCAATTTTTAAAGTTTCTTTCAAGTTTGCAAACGGTTTATGTTAACATTTTCCCTTATTTATTCTTTTGCCTCATTTCCCTCACGTATTTGCTGCTGCTGCTTATCTAAAATTTAGGCACTTTGCGAACAGATGTTAGTTCTTATTCCTTTTTTTAACTAAATCTTTTAAGGTTTAGAAGGCTTCCATATCAGGAGGTGCTTTTTGTTAAATGTAAGTTTGTTTTGAGCGGGGAGGGGAGGAATTGTTTTGAAGTCTGTCGAAGGGTTTGTGTCAGTTGAGGTCGATTTGCCTTTTTTAAATATGTATTTTATGAAAAAAGGGATAGCTCTGCTAAACATTTTCAGGACTAATATTAAAGATGTTGCGTATTTCAAGTTTTGTTTTCAAGAAAGTTCCTGAAGCTTTTAGAAATTCGTACTGCATTGCTGATTCTGTCTTGATAAACTCATTTAAAAAAAAAACAAAACGCTGGAGAATCTCAGCAGATCTGACACATCTTTGGAAGAGGGCAGAGTTAACGATTCGACTCGGATATGACTGCAGAATACTCAAACTGGTTTTTGAATGTTATGTGCATTCTCATTTCCATTTAAATTAACCATAATTTCCATTAGTTTGTTGCGAGAGCTCGATTTAATTTGAAAAGCTTTCCAGCTCAGATTTTAAGCTAATGTGAGTTTTTTTTAGAAAATATATTTCTCAAGTTTTGTAAGAGGCAGAAGTACTGAATGTTCCTACACTTTTTTTAAGCTGAACATAAAGTATCCCTGGAAATAATGTACAGATAAAATAAATATGAAAATTTCATTTTATTATGTCAAACGTTTATCTATATCTTGGCTCTTATCAATATTTCATAAGTTCCACTCTTGACAATGATGATGTGTCTTTTAATCTGTTGACTAGGGGCACAAGTTGATGTTAGCTTTGCTTTCAGCCCAGGTATTGGGGTCTGTTCTGTGCAGTATAAAATGTACAGTTTGCTGATTTCCTTGATTACTTGGCACGTGTATGATCGTCCTTGAACTAAATAGAATTTCAATTCTTTCTAACTCCTGCTCTGGCCACTTTTTTGAAGAAGCTGTTGACAGCAGCATGAAAATTGGTAACTTGCAGGCAGGGAGCCACAAAAGAGCAGAGGATGACTTGAGTTTTTTTTAACAAAAGTTCATGCTACCTATTTTAAGATCTGGGATGCATTGCCTGAAGGGCAAGGTGAAACCAGTTCAATGCTAGCAAAAATTGGACTTGTACAATTTGCATTTGTATAGTGCCTTTTTTTTCCAAACAGTAAATCCATTTAAGATTGACTCTGACTCTGACTCTGAGAATTTCTTTTCCTTCACAGTGGTCAAGAGTTTTTCAAATTCTCTTCCTCAAGGTTTGGAAAGCAGAGCGTTTGGACTTTTCTAAAGGTAGGGGTAGCTAGATTTTTTGAGCAAAGGGCTGAAAGGTTATTGGGGATAGTTGGGAATGTGGTGTAATTAGATCAGTCACGGTCTTATTAAAATGCAGAGCAGGTTTGAGGAGCTTACTCATGTTCTTAATTCTTGTGTACATCCCAAAGTTCTTTATACAGAAGTATCATCAGACAACATTTGAACACTTGAACAAAAATGTTTGTGGGAAAAGAACAGAGCCGTAGATCTAATTGGATAACTTGTACGATGGAACCGCACAGGCGGAATGGGCTGAATGGCCTCTTGCTGCACTGTGTTATGCTATGATCTTTCTTAACATTGTGCCTTGCCCTTCAAGTGCTTATAGTTCAGCCATTTATTGGCCACGCTTTAGCTTGCTGTGTTTTTTCTCATTCCTTGTACACATTCTCTTCATCTTTGCAGTGGCGATGAAGTCCCTGATTTTCCTCTGCATGCTAGCTGTCTGTGGCTCTCTGGCCTCTTGCAAACCTACTTCTGAGAAGAAGGACAGGGTGCATCACTCGGTTGACCTGGGTGAACGGGACCACGAGGATCAGAAAGGCTACCAGTTTGATCATGAGGCCTTCCTGGGGAAGGAAACAGCCAAGACCTTCGACCAGCTCACGCCAGAGGAGAGCAAAGAGAGGCTGGGGTAATTGGAATCTATGCTTCTTATGGCATCTGATTTATTCCTGTCTAGCATTTTCTTTCATTTCAAAAATATAGTTTATTCATAAAAATATCTTAGTCCCTAAAGCAGTTCTGTTCTGTACAGTAGCATGTGAAGAAACAAGTATTGGAATTTGGTGTTTGTTGGATAGAGTCAAAGGCATTTCCTTTTGTATAAGACTTTATTTACATATAACCGAATGGACCCCCATTTAACTTCGACTGGAAGATCTTAGACAGTGTCTTTCTCCACTGCACCATGGTGGCAGCTGCCCCAAGCTTTAGTGCATCCTTCAGCACATAGTCCTGGATCTTGCAATGTGCCAGTTTGCAACACCCAGTTGCTGTCAATTCCTTTCTCTGGAAGACCATCTTGTTTCAGGCACACCAAAGAGTTGATGGTTCTCCTGTGTCACGGAGCTGTTCGGGACAAACCTCAACAAAAACCCCCATCTTTGTCCAGACTTCCTTTGCAAAGGCAGATTGCAGCAGGAAATACTTCGAGGAGGTAGCAGAAACATTCACTCCTTGTGCAACTTCTTCCCCGATCCTATGTGTTCAGTCAACTGTTCCACATGCATCACCTACTTCAATAACGTTTCAGTTCAGTTGGCTACAAATTGGCAAGTTAATCTTTATGTAGTGATTTGACTGACTGCGGTTGATAACATCTATTTGTTTTGTAGTAAATTTATTACAGTTAAAAGATCACACTCCTTGATAAACTGGTTCCTGCATGAATGGATAGTTCCTTCACTGCCAGCCTGTACCAAACAGATGGCTATTAGTATCTTGCAATCTCTCACTCTAAATATTCCTGTCATATGTTTGCAAAGTATGAGAGAATAGCTGGTTCTTGGTGCTGTGGAGTTTTGCACGAGTTGGTGAGGGGGTGTTGGTGGTGGTGGGGAAACTTGATGTTTTATGATTTTGGGAGGGAAGTGGTAAAAAAAAATCTACAAACGGATTACAGTGAGTATTGGGGTGGGGGTAAGTGGGGAAAAGGGAGATTATATTACAGGCTCCACTTGCGTAAAAAAGGACAGAAGGCAGTAGCAAGTGGAGCCTGTAATATAATCTCCCTTTTCTCCACTTGCCCCCACCCCAACACTCTGTAATCCGTTTGTGGATTTTTTTTTATTAATTTTTTTTAAATCTGAGTTGCTGCTTCCTAAACTACTTCCCTTCTTTGTCGCTGAGTTGGCAACAAGGGCCCACCCCTCCCCCACCCAGTCCCACTCTCATGTAAATCCAGATTTTTCTGAAGGAGAGGCAACAGACGTGGCAGAGGGCAGAGCAGCTCTGGGCTACGTGGCCCCTCTACAGGCAAGTCCAGACCAGTAGTTATTTATACAGTTTCCCTAAAGTACTGCAGCTATTGTATCCCGTCAGCACAGATGGCAGGAAACCGAAGCAAATTGACCGGGAGTTGCATTTTACTGCCGGGAGTTGACGAGAGGTTAATTGAAGAGTTTTTGGTGACCCGAGGATTCTCCTCTGTGCCTGCAGCCTATGCCTCCCTCCCCCTTCTCTATGCAGACAGTGAGCGAAACATACACGCCCTCCCCCACCCCAGGCTATGAATATTTCAGGATAACTCTGGTGTAGTTTGTGTTGGAATTTTACACTTCCCCCATCTCTGTGATGATGCTGACTTAGCCAGCAATGCCCAATTCAAGTGATTTTTTTTTTAAGTCGAACTTTGAACTGTAGCAAGGTCTGTTCTTGGCACCCAGTTGAGGTCATTAACATCTGGTGGGTGTACAGGGCACAGTTCATAGTTGTGCCAGCAGTTTCATGTCACCAAACCCGTTGGTGTCATCAAAGTACAAGTCTCACCAGGGTGTGGGAATGTTGGCCTCGCGCTGTCCTTCCCGAGTAACCATCTGTTGCCCCTGAGCCTTGACAGTGATCGTTGGTTGACATTTCGAACAGGAGGGGAAGGGAGGTGTTTGGGGAAATGCAAGTGCTGAAGTCCAGCCAATCATGCAGTGAAATTCTTTGCTTACGTTTATCTTCGCCCAGAGGCTTGTCTCCTGTACTCCTGCACACTTCAGCAGTCGAGGCTCCAACTTTGCAACATCTGTCACTGGAGCTCCAGTTTTGTTTATAGTTTTTGATGAGATGTAGGTGTCACTGACAAACTTAGCCTTTGTTCCCGCATCCTAATTGCCCTTGAACTGCCTTATTTGACTGTTTCAGAGGGTAGTGCAGAGTCAGCCACATTGTTGTGGGTCTGGAGTCACATGTAGGCCAGACCAGGTAAGGACAGCAGATAATGTTTCCTGAAGACACTTGTGAATTAGATGGGATGTTACAACAATCAACTATGATTAAGTGATCACAATTAGACTGGCTTTTAATCCCAAGTTTTTGTTGAATTCAAATTTTGCCATTTACCATGGGAAAACTCAAACTCGTCCTCGGTACACGGTGGCTCAATGGTTAGCACGGCTGCCTCGCAGCACCGGTGACCCAGGTTCGATTCCAACCTTGAGTGACTGTGTCTGTGTGAAGTCCGCTAAAGTTTCTGCCAGGTGCTCCAGTTTCCTCCCACAGTTCAAAGGCCTACAGGTTAGATGAATTAGCTATGCTAAATATGGGGTTACGGGGGTAGGGTGGGGCCCTGGGTCTGGCTGGGATGTTCTTTGGAGGGTCAATGCAGACTCGATGGGCTGACTGGCCTCTTTCTGCACTCTTGGGGATTCTGTGATTTAGAACCATAGAAAACATCCAGCTCAGAAAGAAGCCTTTCAGCCCATCATGTTTATGTCAGCTGAATAAACATACTGCACTTTCTAATCCACTTTCTAGCATCTGGTCCATAGCTTTAATGTTCCAGTGCTTCAGGAGTAGATCCAGGTTCCTTTTTTAAAAGACTTTAACCTCCACGACCAAACTGAGGAAAGAATTCCGCGCCACCACCACCTTCCAGTGAAAGATATTTTCCTCATGCGCCCCCTCTTTTACCAATGCCCTAAATCCATGCCACTAGTAATCGTCCGCTAGAGGAAGCCGATCTTACCTGTCCACTCTATCAAACCCCTCATTACTTCGTTCGCCTCAATTAAGTCTTCCCCCAAACTCCTCTGTTTGGAAGACAACCCCCCGCCTATCCAATCTTTCCTCAAAGCTGTAATTTTCAAGCCCTGGCAACATTCTGATGGATCTCCTCTGTACTTTCTCTCTAGAACAGTTAGGTCTTTCTGTAATATGGTGTACAAAGCTGTACACAAACACCAGCTGTGGCCTAACCGGTATTTTATATCGATACAGCAATAAATCCTTCCTTTTATTTTCAATACCTTGCCCAAAGAAGGAAAGCAGCCCATTGTGCTGCCTTTACCACACTATCCACCTGTCCTGCCACCTTCAATCCTATACACATGTACTCTAAGGTCTCTCACTTCCTCTACCCCTCCCAATACACTGCTGTTTATTGTATATTCCCTTCTTTTATTTCCCCTCCTGAAATGCACTTTTCCACATTGAGTTCCATTTTGCCCTCTTATTTTGTCCAACTCAACCAAGCCATTGATACCGTCCTGTAGTCAACAGCCATTTTCTTCACCATGAAACCCCAGGTCAATTTTACAAATTGTGCCTGTCACATTCAAGTCTAGACCAGTAATAAATGCCACAGATAACAAGGGACCTGACACTAAATCCTGTGGAATACCACTGCAAGCCATTTTCATTCACAAAAATACCCATTAATCATTACTCTTTGTTTCCTGTCACTCAGTCAGTTTTTCAATCCAATTCGCCATATCCTCCTATATCCTGTGGGTGGGCTCTGATTTTTTTTTTTCCCCCCCAACTGGTCTACCACATGGGACCTTGTCAAATGCCTGATTAAATACCATGCAAACAACATCCACTGCACTATCCTCAAAAATCCTCTTTGCCACTTCAAACAGTCCAGTGAAGTTCATAAGACACAACAATTCCTTCACAAAATCATGCTGCCATTAAACTGTAGCTTTCCA
This sequence comes from Rhincodon typus, assembly GCF_021869965.1. Classification (NCBI taxonomy): domain Eukaryota; kingdom Metazoa; phylum Chordata; class Chondrichthyes; order Orectolobiformes; family Rhincodontidae; genus Rhincodon; species Rhincodon typus. The sequence goes on from NC_063368.1 coordinate 12,819,906, forward strand.
AGTAACAGTTGACCCTGTCTCTCAATATTGATGATATTCGTTTCCCAACAACTGAGGTCTCACTGACTGACCTAGCATTATTTGGCTGTTCCCTTGCGCCCTTTTTGAATAAAGGTACAATGTTTGCAGATTGCCAGTTCTCTGTATTGAGTGAGGATTGGAAAATGATTGTTGGAGCACCTGCTATGTTTCTCCATAGTTTCATTTAAATGCTTGAAATAAATTGATCTAGCTGATGTATCCACCTTCAAGGAGGTCTGTCTCCAGGACTTCCCTTCATGCCATGTGTTTTTCTTTTAAACAAAAGTTCCCACTCTCGTTTACTGGAATGTCAGCATCAACCCTTGCCTTTTTGAAGACAAAGTACTCATTAGAAACCTTGCCCATAACTTGCATAAGGATGCAGAAGATATCATACAACTTTGTGCCCATCTAGTTCCTTAGTCATTGTCTTAGTCTTAATGTACTGATTTAAATATCTTTGGATTTTCCTCCGTGTTATTGGTCCTTTTTTTTGTATCCACTTTGTTTTTCTCAATTTTTTTCGCTTCACCCCCATACTTTCTATTCTCCTTAAAGCTTCCTAAAGTAGTACTTTTTTTGTACTTTATTTTGCCATCTTTGTGTCTGGATGATCTGAAGACTTGGCAGTACCATTTTTTTTTGTTGCAGTGAGGAGATGTCTACACGGCCTGCAGAATTGTGCTTTTCAACCTCTCACTGATGTTCCTTCAAACAGTTGTACCCAGTCCATTTTTGCCAGGGCATCTCTCAGCTTTGTAAAGCTTGTCCCCTGCCCATGTATTACTTTTTATTCCTGTTCTTTCTTTGTCCCTTTCCACAATAATGTTAAATCTGTCTATTATGATCACTGTGTCCTAAATGATCACCTACTGGTACTTGATCTACCTGCTTTAGCTTTGTTTCCTAAGACTACATCAAGAATTATGTCCCCTCTCATTAGACTTGTTAAATTCTGGCTAAAACAACAAAGTTCTTTGAGAATGCAGTTCAAGAATTTTATGCAGTCTTTGCCTTTTTACATTGTTTTGTTTGTCTGTATGAGGCTTTTTTCAGGGTGGAGGGGCCAATTACTAGAGGACACAAGTTCAAGGTGTGGGGATGAAGTTTAAGAGATGTGCGAGGCAAGTTTTTATCTCAAAAGATGGTGAGTACCTGGAATGTGCTGCCAGAGGAGCTGGTGGAAGCAGACACAATGGCAGCATTCAAGAAGCACTGGGACGAATACATGAATAGAAAGGGAATAGAGGAATACAAATCCTGTAAGTGAAGACCGTTTTGGTATGGAAGGGCAAAATGTGTCGGTGCAGGCTTGGAGGGCCAAAGGGCCTGTTCCTGTGCTCTTTTGTGTTCTCTTTGTATCCCAGTTCATTTTTGGATAGTTATGTCTGCAGTTATTATTGGCCTAGTGATGTGACCAATTTCGCAGCTGCCTTGCCCCCATATTTTGGAGGTGCAGTTTGAATGAGTATATGGACGGTTGGTTGGATGGACAGACAGACAGATGGATGCTAAAACTGCTGACAGAAGGCAGGAGTGGTACCAACAGCTGGCATCATGTCTGTTTCTTAGTTAGGATATTCTGACCGTGTGTCTTCCCCTTCTCGCCTGTTCTTCTAGGAAAATCGTTGACCGGATTGACCAGGATAAAGATGGTCTGGTCACCGCAGAGGAGTTAATCACCTGGATCAAGCGTGCACAGAACAGGTACATCGATGAGAATGTTAATAAGAACTGGAAGGAATACGACAGTAATCGGGATGGGAAGGTGTCATGGGAGGAGTACAAGAATGCTACGTATGGATTCTACCTGGGTAAGATATCCACCAGAAAACGGCTCGCTCTAAAAACACACACATAGTAGAGACTCGTGTATGCACATGTAATGCGTTTCTGCCCTCGGTTATTTGATTGCCCCTTTACGCCAGTCACTATTTTGCCTCTTGCCAAGTCTGGTTCCCCCAGATGTGAGGAAGAATTTCTTCAGCCAGAAGTAGTTAGTCTGTGGAACTTAATGCTGCAGAGGGCTGTGGACGCCAAGTCACTGAATGTACCTAAGACAGAGACAGGTTCTTGATTAGTAAGGAGATCGAAGATTGCAGGCGAATAGGATTGAAAAATATCAGCCATGATCGAATGTTGGAGCAAACTTGATGAGCTAAATGGTTTAAGTCTACTCCCATATCTTAATGGACACATACTGTTCATTCAGAAGCTCAGTCAAGTGGCCAACCTTCTCCTGGGTGTGAATATTGACAGGGAATGTTAACTATCTATTCAGCTGTGAGCAGCATCACAGGTCAATGTTGTGTGTGGCTCTGTCTGTTCTCCCTGTCCCCAGTAAGGTTCAAACCTTCCCATTTTATTCTCCCCAATCCCACTGGATCTCCTTACCTCAGGTATTGAGGCTACTAGCAACAGAGGAAGAGTATCCAGCCCTTAACACATTTGAGGAAAGGCCACACTGGACTCGACGTTAATCCTGCTTCTCTGTCAACAGATGCTGCCCGATCCACTGAGTTTCTCCAGCACTTTGTCTGTTTATGATAGTTCAAAGTTAATTTCAACATTGAGTTTCAATAAGGTTAGTTTCTTCATGTACAGTCTCTGGCAGTCAGAGCTACACTTGCAATTACAGCTCATGTTTACAATATCCAATCCATACACCACATACAACCCAAGGTGAGGGGTCAGCTGGGGCTTTTACCCTCTTTCTCCCACAGAGCAGTGGGGACACAATACAATCAAGGCTGAGAGAGCCCCACTGTTTGATCAGGGAGGGATGGTGGTTATGGGGGTCAGAAAGTGGAGCTAAAGATTCAGGCAGATCAGCTGTGACTTATGGACTGTAGCAGGCTTGATGAGCAGAATGCTGACTCCTCCTAATTCCAGCCCTCCATGTACCATGGGACTTTGGGTGGGGGAGGGTGGATAAATATGTTTTCATCCCTGTCAGTTGTGGGAGGATTAGTGGTGGGTGGTTGAAACGTTAAAATTGAGCAGCAGTCTTCTGCTTGAAGATGCCGAGGTGCAAGTAACCATCAGTGGATTACAATTCATGTTATCTGTGATTTGACTGGATGGCTTTTCCCTGTCCCCATGTTCCAATCTTAAAACAACGATAGAGACTTAGGCACACAGACAAACACACACACCCACCCACACCCATACCATGAGGGCATTGTGTACCATGGCTGAGACTGCAGGCATGCAAAGAGGATCTGACAGGGATTGGCAGGGGTTGGGGGCTCTTCCTGATGCACGCTGAGGTATGTCTTGATGCTCGTTTGCAATTTTTTTATTATTTTTTTACTCATGTCCCAAAAGTGTTGCCAACGCTTATTACCCATCCGTACCTGCCTCTAAAGTGGTGGTGAGCTGCCATCTTGAATGGCTGCAATCCATAAGTGGTGGGTAGACGCACAATGCCCTTTAGGGAGGGCATTCCAGGATCTAGAATCTGTTACTCCTCAAGGATCTCTTCCAAAAATATGCTATCAAGTTCTCAGCCTCATTTTTCCATCACTCTTGCACTTAGTGACTTTCACTGGCTCGCAGTCTGACAATGCCTCAGCTTTAACATCCTCACCCTCTATTTCCTGCTTTTCACCTCTCTCGATCCTATACATATAGAAACCTTCAAAATATCTGCACTCGAAAAGGTGCCACCATCACAACTTTAATTCCAAGTCTCAAAAACCATACAGCAACACAGTCCAATTTTCAAAGTCTGATTGCCCTCCAGTGGACAGAACTCTGTACTGCAGCAAATCAAGACTAAATTGCAAATGCACATGGAGATAATGTTGTAGTTTCATTTCACTTTTTTTCTTTGGAAAAACGTGGGAATTTGTTCTGAATTAACATAAATTTCAGGTTTGGTGTTTGAGAAAGCATTTTTGGAGTTTGCTTTCCCAGTGTGAACCTAGGTAAAGTCTCCATTTCATTTAACTAAGGTGAATAATTTCTTGGGGTAGACTGTATTTAACAAGGAAGCATATTTAATCAGAGCATCTTCCTGAGCTGGAGAGGGAGGAAAGGTCACATTCTGTCCCTGTCACTTGTCTTTTTGTATTGTGTGTAGTCCCCAAAAATCTATTCATAACGTAGCATCCAAAATGAGCCTGGGCCTCTGGATTACTGGCCCACTGACATCACCACTTTACCATAATCCTCTAGGTACCATTCCACTTATTTTTCAGTCTCTGGGAAATAACCACATCCTTTCACCCGGCTTTGATTCTGACCTTGCATAACCTGGTTCACCCCTTGATTGAAACAAACTGTTGGAACAAACCCCACACAGTATTAATACAGCTAATCAGCTTTAAAAGACCCTCATACTGGAGCCTTGAATAAACCGTCACTTAATCATAAGGAGTCACTTGGAACAGAGCCCAAACGTCCACTCTGGGATTCTATCAGAGAAATAAATGTACCTAGTTTAAAATATGGTGCAGATTGTCACATCAAGCAGCAAAGAAAAGAGGCTATTCAGTCCATTTTGTACCTGTGTCTCTATAGCCTTTGAAGTTTGGTCATGAGTTATTGCTTTGAACTGCTACAGTCCATGTTGGGTAGACAAACCAATGAAGAGGAATTCTTGCTGATGCTTGTTAGTGTTTTAAGTTCTTTCTCCCCAGAGAGCATTGGAGATTGCGTCATCAAATGTATTCAAGGCCAAGTCAGACCGCACTTTGTTCAACATGGGAATCACTTTATGGGCAATGGCATTAGGGCTACATCATCTGTTCTTGAATGGCAGGATGGGTTGGAGAGGCCAAATGGCCTACTGTAATTCACATTGAGTTCTTAGTTTTCTGTTTGAAAGGACTGACTTATTCATTTCAATGATTCCCGTATGACCTCCTAGGGGGAGCAATAAATGCTGACTAGCTTGCACTGCTGTCATCCCACAAAAGAATTTAAACTGTCCAATGGCCTTTTTAAGTTTTCAATTTCACTTCTACCATCCCCTCAGGCAGAATGTTTCAAATCAGAACTAGCTCTACTTAAACTTTTTTTAAATTCCCCTGCCCCTTGTCACCTCTTGTCCTTCCACCAATTATTTTAAGACTGTGTCCTTTGCTCGCTGACCCTCTTCCTGATAGGAACAGATTCCCCCCCCAGTTTATCATCTAACTTTTAATCTTCACTCCAGGTGAAGAGTTCAATGATGTGGATGACAAGGAAGCCTACAAAAGGATGTATAAGAGAGATGAGCGTAGATTCAAGATGGCGGACAAAGATGGCGATCTGATTGCCACACGGGAGGAGTTTAGCGCATTCCTTCACCCTGAGGAGTTTGACTACATGAAGAGCATTGTTGTCACGGTAAGCAGGACCATGAAAGGGGAGCAAGATGTGTCAAGATCTGATCCATTTTTCAACAATGAAACAAAGCATTGCTGAACCTTATCGTTTTGCATTCATTTGGACAAACACAAGGATACAAAATTCCATATTATCACAACAATTTGTATTACATAAAGAATACACTGGTTGTTCTGGCCAAAGTATTGCCATCAGGAACTATTGGCTCCCCAAAGACTCCTGGGTAATTCAACTAAAGGCGCAAGTCTTGAGCGAATTGTTTGTTTCTGGAGAACGGGTCCTTTGTTTGTTTGTTTTTGTTTATTTTATTACCCAGGAGCCTATAGCTCCCTCAGCCTATCACTGTGCCATAAAGAGTGAAAGCCATGTTTTAATCTAGTTCTTTCAAAGAGAAGTGGATAATTATCTGAAGAGAAACTTTACAAGGCTGTGGGGAAAGAGCCGAGGAGGGGAACTAGCTGAGGTGCTGTAGCAGTGAGCGTAGATACAACAGACTAGATGGCTGCCTCCTATACTTTCGCCAAATCAATTCCCCACTCTTCTTAAAAAATAATTTTCTTTGCATTTGGGCAACACTGACAAGGTTGATACTTGTCACCCGTCTCTAATTGTCCATGAACAAGTAGTTTACTGTGCCATTTGAGTCGAACATATTGCTGCAGGCCTGGAGCCCCTAGTAGGCCAGACCTGGGAAGGCAAATTTCCTTCCCTAAAGGGCTTTCGTGAACCAAATGAGACTTTCCAAGGAATCGTGCAGTATTGAAAATGCCCATTGAGTCTATACTGCCAAATATGTACTACTATCTATACCAGTCCCCGTTTCCTGCAGTAGGCCCATAGTCTTGAATGTTATGACATTACTTCAAGTGCTTATCTATCTTTTTAAGGTTTTCTGACTCAATGACACTCCCAGGCAGTGCTTTCCAGATCCCCACCACCCTCTGGGTCAAAAAGGTTTTCCTCTCAACCCCTCTAAACTTCCTGCCTTTCGTATTAAGTGTGCTCCCTTTACCTAAGGGAAATGGCTGCTTTCTGTTCATCCTGTTCATATCCCTCATACTGTTTTATACACCTCCTATAGGTTCATCTTCAGCCTTCTCTGCTCCAAAGAATACAACTCGAGCTTATCCAGCCTCTCTTTGTAGATGAAATGCTCCTACCAGGCAACATCCTGGTGGATCTCCTCTGCACTCTCTCCAGTGCAATTACATTCTTACTCTCGTGTAGTGATCAGAACTGCACACAGTACTCCAGGTATAACCTAACCAAAGCTCTGTACAGCTCCAACATGGCCTCCCAGCTCTTATAATCTATGCCACAACTGATTAAAAGCAAGTATCCTGTAGGGTGCCTTAACCACACTGCTAACCTTCAAGGATAAATGGACATCTCAAGATCCGTCTGTTTACTGGTGTTTTGCCATTGAGTGCTCCCTTATCTTGTTCCTTCTTCCCAAATCCATCAGTTCACACTTATCAGGGTTAACTTCCATCTGCCATTGGTCTGCCCACCTGACCAATCCATTTATATCCTCCTGTAAACTTCCACCTCACTGTCAACCATCCAGCCAGTCTTTATCATCCCTCCCCACATTCTCATCTATGTCATGTATGAATATCCTTTTTGTGACTGGATAAGAATGGCATATTTCTTTTCCTGCAGGGGGTGAGCAAACCAGATGTTTTTTGGGACAATCTAATAATTTCAAATTCTGTTCATTGACTTGAACTCCACTAGCTGCTATAGTGGGATTACCAGCCCAGTGACATAACTACTGCACTACTGTCTTTCCCAAGCCTGTTTCCTAGAGAGCCTAACAGCCACATTATACCTTGAGGATTCTATCTGAATGCCTACTATCCAGTGATTATGAAGATGGACTGATGATTTGCATCCCACTGTTGCTGTGCTGTATGTTGAGTGTCAGAGTAAAGGCTGCTAATGTCTTCGTTATCTTTACAGGAAACAATTGAAGATATTGACAAAGATGGTGATGGAATGGTTAATCTGGAAGAATACATCAGTAAGTTTATTATTTTTCTCTCCCACTGTAGCTTTGACTCTGGGGGAACATAATTTTGCATTACTTTTTTTTGCAAACTTTTTTTTGTGTTGGGTTGCTTTTACTTTTGTCTTTAATTGTAGCACTGACCATTGTTACAGTTGACCTTGGATGCTCCATCTGCATAGCACCCCCACTATTCTTCCCACCCCCCGCACCCCCCCCCCACCCCCGAAACTTTTTACTCCCAAGCCCAACAATTCATACAGTACAAGGAACATCCCCATTTCTTAAGCCAACCGTCCTGCTGCCTGTACAAAAGGACTTAACTAATGAAGTGCTTCTGACTTTAAGCGTTGTCATGGAGGAAATGCAGCAACCAGTTTGGACAAACAGCATGAGTGTGGGATTGGCCAGAAAAACGTTTCCGGCTTCTCCTCAAAGTAGTGCCATTGGTTCACGAATGTGGCCTTGAGAAGGCAGTCGAAGCCCGACCTGAAAACAATGAAAGCTTCTTCTGTGCTGTATCCAGACTGCATTTTGAACCCAGGGCCCAGTATAAAGGTGTCTGTGAAACGGCATCCAGGCTGGATTTGAATTTCCGTCCTGGACCGAGTCCGAAAGCTTTGAGTTAAAGTAGTATCTAATAATGCCAATATTCCCAGCTGGAATAGATGTTTGACAGGAAAACTGCCCAAGCATGCCTGTAGATTATGCTGCTACAAGTAACTCTGATTTTACAGATTTATATTATCCTCACTTTTTTTTTCACTAGAGAAAGCAACTTGCTTTTATTGGGAGACATTATTTCAATCAAGAATTTCATTTTCTGCAGTTTAGAAACATCTTTTTCTTTTAAAATAGACTGTGTATAGTGTTTGCTGTGTGTCATGCAACAAGTGTACTCTTGTAATTCATTTAATGACAGCGGTCTGGGTAAATATTCTAATTTTAATGAGCCAATTTTTAATATTTGTGAGATAGGTACTGCCTTCCTTGTTAACCTACACTTCCCAATTTCACTTTTATAATCTGATGGTTTGACATCAAACATTGATCTTTCTTAACGTGGACGGCTTACCAGAGACTATACAGCCAGTAACTCTTTCCGTAATCCATCTCTGACAGGTGACATGTACACACCTGAAGAAGGTGAGCCCGAGCCTGATTGGGTTAGGAATGAAAAAGAGCAATTCCGTGACTTCCGTGACACAAACAAGGATGGAAAACTTGACCACAATGAGATCGAGCATTGGATCCTCCCCGGAGACTATGATCACACAGAAGCAGAGGCCAGACATCTTATCCACGAGTCTGACAAAAACCAGGTCAGTTCATAGGTTGTTGCCAACATCTTGCTATCCCTCTGAAACACGATGTTTCTTCCCCACACCCTTGACTTGCTCCCATTGTTACAATAACATCTGTCTCTATCGCAATGCACTCAACTGCACCGGCATAAATGAGAGAACTACTATCATCTCATTATGTTTGTTACACTCTCTCTCTTTCTTTCATACTCACTCTTCCATCACTCCTGCCCTTGTCTCATAAGAACATAAGAAATAGGAGCAGGAGTAGGTCAAGTGACCCACAGAGCCTGCTCTGCCATTCAATAAGATTATGGCTGATCTTTTCATGGACTCGACTCCACTTACCCACCCACTCGCCATAACCCTTAATTCCTTCATTGTTCAAAAATCTATCTTTGGCCTAAATATTAATGAGGTCACCCTTTTTAAGTTCTGCAATCGCTCTTGCTCTGTGTGGACACTGTCTTGCACAACCCACTGCCCTGCGTCCCTTTTATTCTCTAATCTTTCACTCTTTTTCACCACCACCCCCTCCCCCACCCTCATGTTTTTGCCCATCCATGTGTCCCTGGTGAAAGAGCTCTCCCGTAAGCTTCAAAATTAGTGGAGCTACAGGGAACTGAGCAGGGGCTTAGCAAGACTAATAAGACAGCTCTTGTAAAGAGGAACAATGGGCTGAATTTCATCCCTTGGGTTCTGTTTAGGTTTTTTTAAATCTAATGGCCCAGGTGAGATCTACAGAAGAAATTCCAATATTCTACTGTTCCAATTAATTCCCAATAACTTTTTGGTCACTTACTTTCTATGGTCTCTGTATTTGCAGGATGAGAAATTGACAAAGCAAGAGATTTTAGACAACTGGAATATGTTTGTTGGCAGCCAAGTGACCAATTATGGGGAGGATCTGACACGTAAACACGATGAGCTGTGATCCTTGATGCACAATTTCCCATCAATGAACCCATCGGAATTGGCACCAATCCAAAGGAATTGCATTTTTTTTATTTTGCCTAACCCAAGACGTGTCTAATTTGAATTGTGATCAAAATTGTTAATTGTATTTATTTAACTGATTCATTAACCCTCTGTGGGAGTGAATTTCCATCAAGTTGACCCCCACCCCAACACCCAAAAATGTGTTCTGGTGTAGAACTCCATACAATGCCCATCTGACTGCCCCATCTACTATAAGCCACGTGAGGTCCAAGTATTAGATTAAATTTGACCTGAGTTTTAATTGGTGGGTTTGCAAATGTATTTATCCCAACACGGTTTTCAAATTCCAGAGGAAAGATTTCTCTTTGAGAATCCCTTCGCCAGCCGGGAAATCTTTGCCATTCTTGTTTTCTGTGGGGGTGGGGGGAAAATTTGTTCAAAATCAGTGGGCAGTTGGGGCAGGTACTGCACACAATCCTGTTCTAGTTTGAAATTAAGCAATCAAAAAAAAAATTGGGACTAGCAGCCCACAAAATGCAGTGTAAGAAAAGTGAAGCCTTTCAAAGGAAGAGTACACATTTTTAAATTAGAGATGCTTTGAGGGTGATCCTGTTCTATTGCAAAAGTGTTTGAAGCCAGTGGGAGCTTGATGGAAAATTCATTTCTCACTGCATCCAATCTAATACCTGGCAGGTGAAGTCTAGGAGTATCTAAATTAGGAAGGGTGCTCTTAACCCCATGCCTAATGAGTGGTGCTCCCAGCAGCCAGCTATTTACTCACTTAATGTAGTACCTTTTTTTGCCTTGATGGGATATGTTTGGGGGGAGGGAGAGAGGAGTGTAAATGGGTGTACAAGAAAGGGGAAACCATCCCAAATAATAGATGCTAATCTGTGGTGTGTGTGTATGTGTGTGTGAGCGAGCGAGTCTGCCTGGTGTTTGTCCTCTGTGGGGACCTGTGCCATATCGTGACACACCAGATCCAGTTTTGATAACAGATGTCTGAACTTTGATGGGTTGAGAATGAAGGGGAGCATTTGTTTTGGGTCCAGTTTTTTTTCTGTTCTGTTTAAGAGTGTTGAATATAAAAGTAGTTTTCTCCCCTTGTCCCCAAGCCTTGCTCAGTTCTGCTCACTGTATAGTGTGTCTGGGTACTGTCATTAGAACAGTGATTGTCGACTTTATTTTCTTTCCTGAAGCTCCATTTTTGTCCAGTATCTCCTGTTGGAGGACAGGAAGTCTGTCATTAATAGAAGGTTGGTCTTATGAGGGAGTGAAGGGATGAGAAGCAGGAATTGCCCAACTCTCCATTTCTAAAAGGTGTAGCATTGCTGCAGAGGAGAGCTGATTCAATACTGACCTAAATGTGTAGGTTCAAATGTTGGATGTGTATAAAGCTGCTGCAGGCTTTAAAACTCCCTGATTTCCTAGTAGGAAAGATCTGCCCATATTTAATGTGCCTTAAATACCTGGAGAATTTTAAAGCCTGGAATGCACACCTTGTATTGGTGCCTTTTTTCTTACCTCCAAATAGGAATGTGTAGCTTGTTACAAACACTAATTCACTTTTTATATTATATTGAAAACCTGTGAATCCCACTCTGATACTGAGCTGCATGTGGAGAGCTGGAGGGTCCCAGGAACAGATACTGCCCCAGATTTGAACAGACTCTGAGAAGGGAGCTCCGAGTGCGAGTCAGTGTCACTTCGGCTCATGCTGTGTTAGCAAAGATTGTGCAATCACCATTCTTGCTACTGCTTTTCTGAATAGCAGATGGGAATGCTGCTTCATTACATGGCAGTGAGATACTCCATTGATTGCCTGATCTACTCTCTACATGCAGGTAGAGTGGCCTCTGTAAGGTGCCATCATGAGAAATCATTCCCCTCCCCTCGGAACAGGCTTTTGAATGGGGTCAGGGAGGCGGGGTGAAAATATACTAAGAAAAGCTATAATGTTAATTGATTCATTCACACCATGTGGACCTCAAAGACTGTTGTCAGGAGCCGTTGCAATATGTTACTGAAAATCCATTGTATTTTTTGTCTTATGCCATTGTCCTTTAGAGATTAAATTTATAGAATTGTACTGTATTTTGAGAGGCTGTTCCTGCTGTCACCTTCATTCTAACATGACGTCTTGCTTCTGTGTTAGGATGGCAAACTTTCAAAAGAAGAAATCTTGGAGAAGTATCACAGATTCATAGGGAGCACTGTGACAGATTTTGGAGAGTTGATGGTTCAACATGATGAGTTTTAACCAGCACTGATCACTGAGTCTCATTTTCCCATCATTGTTGTATGTAAGAAGCTGTGTAGTTTCCTGTCATTTGAAGGGTGGGGAGGGCTAGATTTTAACTTGTACAAGAATGCAGACACTCTCTTAATTCACTTCTTTTGAGGATTTTGTCCCAGCTCCTTTATCAGTCCTTACTTAATCCTCGCACCTTTATTTCAATGCATCTTCCACTTTTGCAGAGCCAGATTTTAGCAGATTAAGGTTTTGGTAATCTTGTGACAAATTGAGGATAGGAAGAGAAGGGAGTGGTATAGAGGAGAGGAATCCTTGTGGTTACGTGTGAGGTTTGGCACTGGGGTGTGTTTGTTGGCAAAGGGTATATTGGATATTACAAAGGTATTTGTGGCATAGTATAATGTTACTGGACTAGTTATTCTGGAGCTCAAGTTTCACATCCCTGGAGTGGATTCGTAAACTCCATTAATATAAGCTGGAATTGAGTTTGTCAGAACATGGCTATTGTTGCTAGTAACTTTTTTTTAAACCAACCGCCTGAGTTCGAAAATGTCATTTGGGAAAAGAAATATGCTATCCTTACCTAGTCTAACCTACATGTGCCTCCACACCCACAATGTGGTTGATGTTCAACTGCTCTGAAGGGCAGTTGGAATAGGTAACAAACTTATGAAACAAAAAATGTGAAGTAAACTGCATCTAACCATGGAGTATGAGCTGGGTACACAACAGCTGAGGTTACCATGATGTTCCCACCTCCTCAACCTTGCCTTAAGTGTGGTGACCCTCAGGTTAAACTACAACCATTATCTCTATCTATCTCTCTTAACAAGAGAGCAGCCCTCCAGTCTTCTGGGACTATGTCCACTTTACCTTTGACAGGTATAGCTGATGTTGACACATGATTCTCTCTGTGACACTATTACCCTTTCTCAGCTCGGAAGTTCCGCTCTGATCCTGGTGTGAACGTTGCTGTTGGGTGCCATTGAGAAGAACCAGCTAACTCCCAACAACCACGCAATGGAACACCTACTGAAATAATTGGTTTGACCAAGTTAAAACTCCTGTAAATTATGTCATTACTCTCTGTCCATGCAGTACAATGTACCCTTTGGTGCTTGTTGGCTCTGAAAGGCTTATGGACACCTTCATTTAGTTCCAAGGTCACCCAGACCTGAACAAGGCTGGCCTACCTCCCTAATGAGGAGGAAAGCGTCAGTGAAGCTTGGAAGTATGTTTCTCAATGATGGTAACTTCCTTCAATCCTTGTGCCCTGCTGTGTGTTTGGAATACAGTGTCCCTACCTTTGAACCAGGAGGTTTAGATTCAAGTCCAACCTGCTCCAATGGTGTGTCATAACAGTTGGGGGGTGGGGGCGCAGGTTTAAAAAAGTCTACAAACACACCAGCTACAGATTATGTGGAAAATACAGTGCCATTGACCTTCCCAACCCTTCATATTAAGACAAAATTCCATCACTAAATTCACCTCATTTGAATTATTACATCCCCTGAGGTGACTATTCAGCCTCTGAAGCTGGTCCCAACTTGCTGTAGACTAATGAAGTCAGTCTCATTCCTCCCCTTTATTCCCTTAGCCCTGCAGGCTTAGTCCCCTACATATCCATCCTACTAACCTTTAGAAACTATTCTCCCTTCTTCCATCACCCTCATGGGTTGCGTGTTCCAGAACATAAACTGCTCACTGTAAAAATGATTGTTGTCCTCCTCCCACCCCACTTACCTAACTACATCTCCCTATATCCACTTCCCCACCTCTTGAACCATCAGCAAACAGGAACAGCTATGTCTACCTTCACCAAAACCTATCTTTGTAAAATCTCCTTTGCTTCAGGGAGAACAAACCCCAGGTCAGAGTCCACAATCCACTCATTGTTCATCAGAGGTGAAGCTTGGCAGCAATTGGTCTTCTAATTCTTAGTAGGGTTGCCAACTGTGGTTAAATGCATTCCTGAGGTTAATTACATGATTCCCCACCCCCCCTCCAATTCAACATTTTTATTTGTGATGATGTGGGTCCCTGAGTTTGCTCATTGCTCCAGTCTGGCCTTCAATCTCTGGGCAATCCTAGAAGAACTGGCTGTAATCGAGTCTCGGGGAGAAGTAGACCATCAAATTGGGCCTACTGCCCCTGATTACTAAACTCTGACCCTTACAGTGATGGAGCCCACACTCTGGCTGCAGTTGCTTTTTGAGCCATTACCAAGAAAATTCACCAGTGAATTTTGAGAGTCTGTAGCTTTGGAACTGTACCCAAGTGAGAGTCAGCCTCCAAATTGTTGTGTGGGTGAATGTGGTAATGGGTGTTGGTGGTGGGGGTGTGAGGGAAAGAAAGAGAATACCAAACTGCTTTGAGCCCCACAGGTTTTCAGAATTTGCATGTCACTGTTGTATTTAGGAGAATCTAAGATGCACATGTGGGAATAGTATCTCATCCCGTGTTACCAACTTCTGTGCCTTTAAGAGTTTGTCAATAAATCTTTTATTAAAAGTTAACTTTGTGTGTCTTCTTCAACACAATTGTGAAAGCTTTCCCCCCACCCCACAGCCATATTAAAGCAATCACATTGATAGTTGGTGATAATGCTCTAACTGTTGTCAGTCATTTTCAAACTAAGTTTACATTTTTAAATGACACTGCAGCATCCTAACTGAGTTTATTTCCTGCATCCTTCAACGGCCCTACCGTCTACCAAAGAGACTGCCACAGGCAGAAATGTTGTGGTTAGATAATCAATATTACCCTCTAAAAGTGATTTCCACAACCCTGGCAAGACCCAAAGTGTTTTGCAGCTAATGCAGTACCTTTCAGGTGTGGTCAGCCCATTTGCACACAGCAAGCTGTCAATTGTGCAAAGTGATAAATGACCAGATCGTTTGTTGAGGTTCAGCTGTGATACTTGCTGTGGCCAAAAGGCTCCTATGATCAGATAGCTTGCTAGTATTCACATGTAACACCTAGAAAAGATCAAGGGCTAAGGACAGAATAGGAGGCCACTCTGCCCCTCAAACCTATGCCACTATTTAATAAAATCATAGACAATCCTTAACTCAGCATTCTTTTACCAATGTCCCTGCCCTTCCATGAAACACCAAGGATTCAGAATATAGTTCCATGCCCCTGGCTATCTCTCATGTGTGTGCACACACAAGAGAGCCTGAATAACAAGTAGAAAACAGCCTGACTGAGGTTGGCTTCATAGCTAAGCACAACTTTTGTCCCCACATTACATTGAGATGAGCACTAACAAGTCACTTGATACTGATGATTTGGGAGCTTTACTGACTTAACTCACCCACCCGGGGATTGAGGGCAATTCTTGCTCAGTTGCCCCAGTGTATACTATCTACAAGACACATTGCAGAAATTCACCCAAGATCCTCAGCCAGCACCTTCCAAACCCATCGACCACTTGAAGGATGAGGGCAGCCGACATATGGGAACACCACCACCTGCAAGTTCCCCTCCAAGCCATTCACTATCCTGACTTGGAAATATGTTGCCTTTCTTTCGCTGCCGCTGGGTTAAAATCCTGGAATTCCCTCCCAAATGGCATTGTGGGTCAAGCCACAGCAGGCAGACTACAGCAGTTAGAGGCAGCAGCTCACCATCACCTTCTCAAGGGCAACTAGAGATGGGCAGTAAAGGCTGGCCCAACCAGCAACACCCACGTCCCACAAATGAATAAAAAAAGAGAAACTGTTAACGTGGTGCATGATAGCTAAGCTTATGCCCTTGATCCACACTTCACCTGCCTTCATTCTAACAAAAGCAGAGTGTGAGAAGAGAGTAACTTTATTAAAATATATCAACAAAGCACGAATGTGTTTGGAAATAAAAAGTGACCAAAAAGATTAAATGACATTATGACTGGCTCCCTAGCTGGAGGACAGCCCCATAGTAACAGAAGTGGGAGTGACGGGTTGATGCACACCAGGGACTCCTGGTCATTCCTGTGTTTTCTTAGATTATTGTGCATTTTTTAAACAATTTGCAGAGGGGTTGTAGTCACCAGTGAATGTCTAAATCATTTGTAAAGTAGAGTTTAGTACAAAGTGTTGATGATGGGAGCAGGAAAATATCCACTTGTTCATTCAGGCACCTGATGGACAATGGGCTCCAATAACTGCTGTGTTGTTATGCCTGCATCACTGGCCTCGACTCCTTGGCTTCCAATTTCACTCCGGAACCTGCAAATCCAGTCCCGCCCTGTGCCCAAAGAAACAACTGGTTAGTAAGAACCACGGTCCGTCAATCTTTCCTTTGCAGTAGCTAAAAGGTGACAAATCCAAAGTCCTCCAGCAGAAAGAAGTTAATTATGTAGCATCCTCAGGATGTGCAAGAGTACTTTGCAGTCAATGACATTCCATATGCAAAAACAGAAATTGCTGCAGAAACTCAATAGGTCTGGTGGCATCTGAGGAGAGAGAAACAGATCTAACATTTCAAGTCTAGTGGCCCTTCAATTCTGGACTCGAAACATTAACTCCGCTTTCACACCACAGATGCTGCCCAATCTGCTCAATGTCCAAGTTTCACATTTCCAGCATCCACAGTTCTTTGATTTACTTTCTGTGTGCTACTGTTTTGAGAGCAATTCTTCTGCAGTTAAATAATTCAACCAATTTCCCACAACCAAAACACACACACACACACACACACACACACAGACTGTAAAAAGAGAGCCTGCTCTACCTTGCCTCATACAATAATGGGTTAATTTATTTTGGTCATGTTGATTTGGTGGTGGCCAGGTCACCATAGTAGTCTGGGGTCTTCAAATTACATCATGGGAACTTTAAAGCCCAGCTCAGAGGTCAGACAGGGCCCTGGTTTAATGTCTGAGTTGAAAGTTGGTACCTCAGACAGTGCAGCACTCCCTCAATATTGCACTGGAGTGTCAGTCTGTATTACGTGCTCAAGTCTCTGGCATGAGACTTAAATGCAAGACCTCTCATGAGGCAGGAGACAACACCGAGTGACGTTACTGTGAGATTTGTCATGTTTCATCCACTGACCCACATTCCAGTTCTTCACATGGTCACCATCGTGCTTCCTGATTCTGTTACCATGCAGAATTAAAAACTGTTATTCAGAACGTATGATCTAATGGAATTGTAATAAAATGGATAGCTTTCACAGAGCTACCATTCACGGGATAGGTTGTCCAGTCGTTTTCTGGGCTGATAAGAGCCTCTGGAATGAACTGCCAGCCGATGGAGTATGAACTCATTCTCTGAAAGCCTTATAAAAGGGAGTTGGATTAACAACTGAATCAAGTGTCAAGCATGGGAGGCGATGGCCTTGTAGCATTATGTGGACTGTTAATCCAGAAACCCAGATAATGTCATGGGACCCAGGTTCAGATCCATTGAGTTCAACTGAAGTCTGGAATTGAGAATCTAATAATGACCATTGTCGATTGTCAGAAAAATCCATCTGATTCACTGATGTCCTTTAGGGAAGGAAACTGCCATCCTTACATGGTCTGGCCTACATGTGACTCCAAACCCACAGCAATGTGGTTGACCCTTGACTGCCCTCTGGGCAATTAGGGACGGGCAATATATGCTGGTCTAGCCAGCGATGCCCTCATCCCATGAAGGAATGAAATAAAAACACACATTGCCAGTGTGCTTTGTTGAATTAAGTCTCAATCCACGCAAGGAGACAGAGAACTTTCCAAAGAAAAACTTATTGTCCCTCTATTTTGTTCTGTCCAGGCTTTGTCACCCCTGGGGATTATCCAGTTGCAGTGAGTAGGTTGGATGTACTGAACCATGATACAAGGGGTGTTCTAGTGTATTTTCCTGTGCTGCTATGCGGCACTCAGTCAGATCTGAAAAGGAACACACATGTGTACAGCTGAAACAGGACACTTTTGCTCACCCTTTGAATCGGGATGATGTCCTTCTCCGTCAGTTTCACCCCGCTGATCGGATCCACCATATCATGTTTAATCAGTTTCTCCACGCACTCCATGGTGACCACAGACCCTCTGCAAACCAGTTGGAAAAAAAACAATAAACTACATGAACGATCATGGTCCCCAGTGCTCAATCACTGACACCATCTCATTGCTGACTGAAACCACACTTCTGTCACAATGATGCCACCCTCCAACTAGGGAGTTAATGATAATGTCACAAGAACCAACAGCAGTGGTGGACCACATGGATTATTTAACCTGCTGCACCATTCAATATGATCATGTAATACAAAGGCACAGGCTAATACCTCACCTAGGGAAATGGGTTCAAATCCCACCATGGGGCAGCACGGGGTTCAGTGGGTAGCATTGCTGCCTGACAGCCCCAGGAACCCGGGATCGATTCCACCCTCGGGCGACTGTCAGTTTGGAGTTTGCACATTCTGTCCGTGTCTGTGTGGGTTTTCTCCAGGTGCTCTGGTTTGCTCCCACAGTCCAAACATGTGCAAGTTAGGTGGATTGGCCGTGTTAAATTGCCCATAGTGTCCCAGGAGGTCCAGGCTAGCTGGGTTAGCCATGGGAAATACAGAGTATAGGGGATAGTGTCGGGGGGTAGGGTCTGGATGGGATGCTCTTTGGAGGGGTGGTGTGGATTCGAATGGGGCCAAATGTCCTGCTTCCACACTGTAGAGATTCTATGATTCTATTCTGTGGTAGCTTGTGGTATTTAAAATCAGTTCTTTAGAAACATCTAGAAAACGAAGCTGAGAGTTTGGGGTCTTGTGACACAGTGGTAGCTCCCCTGCCTCAGGGCTATAGGCCTGGGTTCAAATCCCAT
Source organism: Rhincodon typus (assembly GCF_021869965.1). Classification (NCBI taxonomy): domain Eukaryota; kingdom Metazoa; phylum Chordata; class Chondrichthyes; order Orectolobiformes; family Rhincodontidae; genus Rhincodon; species Rhincodon typus. Next base: position 12,838,554 of record NC_063368.1, read on the forward strand.
ATGCTCCAGAGATTTGCTAAAACATGCCTGAACAGGTTGGATTAAAACATGCGTAAAAGTGAAAATCTCAGTAACAGTAACCACAAAATTATCACTGATCATCTCTCATGACTGTTGTCTGAGTGTAATGGGGTCACAGGTTCAAATCCCACAGCCACTCATGGCATTTAAATTCAATTTTAAAAAATCTGTAACAGAAAGCTAATCTCAGTAACACTGAGACAAACATCAACAATTGTCATAAAACCCACAAGGAGGTGTGTGTATGACTAGTTTTTTTTTTTTAATGAGAATGAGGTGGCGCTATATCTCCAAATGACCAGATATATTCAAAACAATGTTCCTTCTGGCCATGGCGAGTTTAAGGCTCGCACTCTCCAGGTTTCTAGGCAAGTACCGGAGCCACTCCACCCTTCCTGATAACAGCAAATCTGTTTGGAGCCAAAGTTAAAGGGGACATGGACCACAAATGGACCTGCATGATATCGCTGGTCAACTGGCTACCACTGTTAGGCACTAGAAGCCAATCAACTGATAACGCTGTAGTTGATCCCTCAGCAATGTGAGGGATGGTAGATTTCCAGATCCACGGTCTTTCCTCTGCCAAAGGCAATGGAAAAATGAATAATTTGCATTTGTGTAGTGCCTTGAGACAAGGCCAAGGCTCGCCACAGGGAGTGGTTATCAAACAATATTCAATACTGAGCCTATTATGAAATATTTAAGTGACAACAAGCTCATGAAAGAGATGGTTTGAAGCAACAATAAAAAGGAGGACAGACAAGTTAGGGTGAGGATCTCCTGAGTTTAGATCCCAGGCAGGTGAAAATGTGCACGAGGGAAGAATGTGAAGAGCAGATGATTGTAGTTGGTTATAGAGATTAGGAGGGGGACACAGGGTTATGAATCAGGAATGAGGTGTTGCAGGAGGTGGTGGGCAGTAGTCCACAGGGCACTTACGACGGTCGAAGAACAGCACATGGCACAGAGTTTCCCAGAACATCCCGTGTCACCGCACAGACATAGCGCTCCTGCCTCGTGATCAGCTGTACGCGGTCCAGCTTACTGTCAACAGGCAGGAAATTGACAGGAATCAGGTCTTTCATCTTCAGAGGCTTCCCACTCATTGGGCAGTAGATAGTCTTATCCTGCAAGAGGCAAAAAAGGCAGCATTAAAATTCAGACACACTGTAAAGAGAGGGCTGTGTCAAGCTTATGGAAGAGTCCCTCATTTTATTCCCCATAGCAGCTCTCTCTCTCATTAATCCCAACTCCTGTCCCTATCTCAATAAGCCCTAATGAATATACATTACTTTAGAGATGAAATAGGGATGTAGGCCATTTGGCCCATTGAGCCTCCTCCACCATTCAATATGATCATTGCTTCAACTATCACTTGACCTCAACCCCAGTCCCAATTCTCTTAATTCCATAAGATCTCAAAAATCTTGGTCTTAAATATTTTCCACAATAGAACATCCACAACCGTGGGGCAGCATGGTGGCTCAGTGGTTAGCACTGCTGCCTCACAGCACCAGGGACCCAGGTTCGATTCCACCCTCCGGCAACTGTCTGCGTGGAGTTTGCACATTCTCCCCGTGTCTGCGTGGGTTTCCTCCGGGTGCTCCAGTTTCCTCCCACAGTCCAAAGTTGTGCAGGTTAGGTGGATTGACCATGCTAAATTGCCCATAGGGATGTGTAGATTAGGTGGTTTATAGGGGCCGGGTCTGGGTGGGATGCTCTGAGGTTCGGTGTGGATTTGTTGGGCCGAAGGGCCTGTTTCCACACTGTAGGGATTCGATGATTCGATGAACCCTCCAGGATAGAGAATCCCTAAGACACAAGACATTGGTTGGAGAAATTTCTCCTCATCTCAGTCCTAAATCATTGCCCCTTTATCCTCAAACCGTGTTCCTCTTTTTTCTAGGTTGGCCAGCCCAGGGAAACAGCCTCCCAGCATCTCCTCTATCAATCCCTTCATAATCTTGAAGCATTCGATGATATCACCTCACATTTTAGACTATCAAAGCAAGTTAACAAAAGACAATTCCTCATCCCAAGAACCAGTGAACTTTTGTTGTGACTGCATCCGAACTAAAATGGAGACCAAAACTGCACACAGATTCCAGGTGCAGTCTCACCAAAACTCTCAATTCATTGCCATTTGGCTTTCTGTGCTACCATCTCTCTAGAACCAAGTCTGGTATTTCTTTTCAAAACCTGTGCTGTAAAAGGAGCAAACTAGGGGACTGATGCGACATACGAGCTTTTCGCTATCCAGATGCATATGTTAAAAGACTTGAGCATTCACACATTCCCTGTCTACTTTCAACAGCAACTTCTTTTATTCTTGTATTCCAATTTGCTTGCAATAAAAGCTAACATGCCATTTGTCTTCCAACTGCTTACTAACTTACTCTATTCCTTGCACGAGTGTGCCCAAGTCACTCCAACATTAACATTTACAAGATCCACAATTTTTAAAACTAATTCTGCTTTACTATTCTTACAGCCAAATTGAGGAATCTCTCACTTTCCCACATTATGCTCCATCTGCCATATTGTTGCCCACTCACTTAACTTGTCAATGTCTATTTGAAGCCTCCTGTGTTCTCAATTTGTTTGATGTGTATGGTCCTCTGGAACAGTGCATTGTACATTTTCACAACCCTGGTCTGCACCTATCAGTGAGCCACCAATGGCAACCTTTCACTGGTAGTCGTTCCTTTGCTCTAAGTGCTATTGTACCTCACCAATATGACCCAAGTATTTCATCAAGTGTGGCCTGGAGGGTGCCCCACTCACACCTCAGCCAGACTGTGATGATCTCTAACAAGGGCAAAGAGATACAAGATAAAGTAAGTGGGGCTGAACTGGAGGATCGTGGGATGGAGAAGAATGGGCACGGCCAGATCAATATGCAGACCAGGAACAGTCAACATCAGTCTCAGCAGCAACGGTCTGCCCAAATCCTCAGTACCAAGACAAGGACAGTCAACTGGATGAGGTGTTAGGAGATACATGGGCATCTCTGGAAACATTTGAAAGAGACAGTTCCGAGGGAAGACACACTCAAATGTTGGGAACGGAACACAGTGTGTTAGGCGAACAATTTCTGATCTCTCACAACACAGAATTGTTTGCCCTGCACATTACACTTTTATAACTTAAACATTTCAATATTATCAGATGAACACTGTTGTGCCTCCAGCCCTGAGAAATCTGAACTGGCTTCAGATCACAATTTAGCTTTCTGTGCCACCATCTTTGCAGAATAAAGTTTTGTAGCTCTTTTCAAAACTCATGCTGTAAAAAGAGCAAACTAGGGGACTGATGTGGCATGCCAGCTTTTTAACATGTGCATCTGGATGGCAAAAGTCTTCAGCTTTCACACATTCCCTGCCCACAAAAATGAAAGTTTGCCTTTATAGCTTTCCACATTTAAAATGGGAATATCTTACGCAGATGTGACATTATAATTACAATGTTCCACCAGTGAGGGCAGTATACTGCAGCAAAACAGTTTCTGCCTCAATTAGTTCCAATATTCTGCATCACAACTTATCATTTTTCTTCTTAACTCTAAATAATATCAAATCACTTCATATAATGAGGGAAGAATGGACTCTCAGACCCCTCCTCTTAATTTCTCCCATCCTTTCTTCTGTCTCTGAACTCAAGGCACTAGATCCAATACAGATCCACAAGCACCAGCAGTTCTTCTCTACCTCATACAAGGGACGACTGCTTTCCATGCAGTCCCTATATTGTGACAGTGACTACCTTTCAAGCGTAAATTTACTCTAAGTCACTCTAGCACACCATGAGGGTGTGAAAGGCACTGTATAAGTACGAACTGGTTAGGCCACTTTTGGAATTATGCATTCAATTCTGGTCTCCCTGCCATAGGAAAGATGTTGTGAAACTTGAAAGGGCTCAGAAAAAATTTACAAGGATGTTTCTGGGGTTGGAGGGATTGAGTTATAGAGAGAGGCTGAATAGATTAATTTAGGATATCTGGTCGGGATGGACAAGTTGGACCGAAAAGTCTGTTTCTGTGCTGTAAAGCTCTATGATTCTAAGTCTTGCCTTTCTGTGTGCCTAGATAGGAATGGTGGCTGACTATTCAATTTTGGACAGCTTCCTATCCCAAGTCCCCATCTTCCTCTCCCTCTCTCACAATAGCTGCTATCAGTGGTTCCGGTAGTTAACACACTTCCTCCTCAATGCATAAATACCACCCACTCCTCAGTGCAAGCTAAAAATTCTTGCAAATGTGGAACTCAAAAAGGTCAGATTCAATTAAAGGTCATGAATCATATCATTATATCAAGAAGAGTAAATGTAGGAATTTAGGACAACTCAACAATTATTTTCGATCTCAGTACATGCGAAGTGACTACCTCTAGTCTTCAGGTATATAAAACTTGAACGCAGAAACAATGCAATAAGGTCACTCAACCCCCATTTTAAATAGGTGATGGTTTAGGAGGGACACAGGGTCCTGGGTGCCCTTGCAAGCTTGCTTTCAGTGGCCAGTGCGCAAATGCAACAAGCAATTAGGAAAGTAAATAGCATGTTGCAATGACCTTCATTGCAAGGGGGTTTGAATTCAAGAGCAGGAAGTCTTACTGCATCTGTACAGGGCATTGGTGAGTAGTGTATGCAGTTTTGAGTCTCCTTACCTATGAAAAGATATACTGGTCATCGAGGAAGTGCAGCAAAGGTTCACCAGACTGATTCCTGGGATGGCAGGCTTATCATACAAAGAGAGAGTGGACCAACTGGGTATGTATTGACTGGAGTTTATATGAATGAGAAGGGATCTCATCGCAACATATAAAATTCTGACAGGGCTGGACAGACTGAATGCAGGGATGATATTTCCCCGGCTGGACATCCAGAACAAGGGGCTACAAACTCAGGACTAGCGTTAGCCTGTTTTGGACTGAGATGAGGAGAAATTTCTTCACTCAGAGATTGGTAAACCCGTGGAATTTTCTAGCCCTGAAGGCTGTGGAGGTTGGGTTACTGAATATACCTAAGGAAGAAACAGAGAGGTCTCAAGAGACTAATGAGGCATGGGAAGAGCTTAGGAGTGTAGCATTGAGATGGAGGTTCAGCCATGATCATATTGAATGGCGGATTGGGCTTACCAGCCTATCCTGGGGGCGGGGACAGGAGTGTTGTTTGGAGCAAGCGGATCAAACCAGAATCAATCGCCTCGAAGAATCTTACCGGTTTTCTCATGGCAGACACTTTTGCCTCAGGAGTAAGTGACGGAATCCAAAAACTAGGCAAGTGCTTTTCATTCTCTGGCTGAATGGCTTCTGTGCTGGAACCAGCCTGGGCCTCCCCTAGGGATCAAAGGGCAATTCAGAGGGAAAGGGAAACAAAAAACAAAGACACTGTAAATGGTGCAGATTATTTCAACTTTCCAGCGTCGCTGGAGAGAGACCCTGTTTAGGAGTGGGGAAGAGGTCTTAAATCTCACTGCTGAGTTGCATTGACTTATCTCTATTTCTGAAGGAAGGACGCTGCAAAATCCGGCTGTTTGCATTGATGCCACGATCGAGTCAAAATGTAGCAAATACATCTTAAATCTAAAGCCCCGACTTCAGTCCGAACAGTGCTGCTACCTTTTGTGTTATATTATGTACGAGTTAGCGCAATGTAAGAAGACAGTGTTGTTGTGTTAATGTCACTAGGTTAGAAGTTCAGATGTCCAGTTCATCACTCAGGGGCACAGCTTCAAATCCAGAAACTGATAGAATGTCAATTCAGTAACCAATACATCTTACTACAACTTTTAAAAAGTTAGTTCTAAAAATCTGGAAGTGAAAGCTAATCTCAGTAGCGGTGACCACGTATCACTGCTTTCTTGCAAAACCCCATCCAATTGACTAATATCCTTTAGGTGAAGAAAATCTGCCACCTTTACCCGATCTGGCCCAAGAACATAAGAACTAGGAGCAGGATTAGGCCATTCAAACCCCCCAAATTTGCACTGCCGTTTTATATGGTCATAGTTGACGCCATCACAGCCTCAAATCCACTTTCCTGCCTGTTCTCCATAACCCTTCAACCCATTATTAATGGAAAAAAAAAATTGGTCTATCTCCTCCTTAAATTTACTCAACGTTCCAGAATCCATAACACCCTGGGGTAGTGAATTCCACAGATTCACATATAACATTGATTTCTTACTGAAAGTTTGCAATATAATTCTTCAAATGAATGCACTGGATTATATTTTACTGTCAATAACACCACAACCTTCCATTCACACATCTAATTATTCAACCAACCGGTTTCCATAATTCACAACATGCAACGTTTCGACTAAGATGGCACTTGCAGGATGTTGTATTTAATCTACACGTGACTCCTGACCCACAAGCAATGTGGCTGCCTCTTAACTGCCCTCTGAAATAACCCGAGCTAGCCCCCTCCCCCCGTCAGCACTGGGTCAATTAGGGATGAGCAACAACTGCTGGCCAGCAGCATCCACATCCTGTCAAAGAATTAAAGTATGGAAGAAATAAAGATAAGCAGCAAAAAGGAAGACAGTGATTAGCAGTGCTCCAAGGAGTCTTACAGCACAGGAACAGACCCTTCAGTCCATGCTGACCATAATACCTAACTAAACTAGTCCCACCTGCCTTCACTTGGGCCATATCCTTTCAAACCTTTTCTGTTCATGTACGTATCCAAACGTCTTTTAAATGCTGTAACTACCTGCATCCACCACTCTCTCTGGAAGTTCATTCCACACGAACCACAGTGTAAAAAAAAAAGTTGTCCCTCATGTCCTTTTCAAATCTTTCTCCTCTCACCTTAAAAATATGTCCCCTAATCTTGAAATCCCCCACCATGGGGAAAAGTTACCTGCCATTCACCTTATTTATACCCCTTATGATTTTATAAGCCTCCAAAAGGTCACTCCTCAACCTCCTACACTCCACTGAGAAATGTCCTAACTTATCCAGCCTCTCCCTATAACTCAAACCTTCCATTCCTGACAACATCTTAGTAAATCTTTTCTGAACCTTCTCTTGAAAGGCTTTGCTTCGGGATCTTTTACATTCACCAGAGAGGAGGGGTGGGACCTTACCGTTAATAGCTCAACCAGAAGGTGACACTCTCTCAGGGCTGCAACAATCTGCTTAAAGTGTTGTGTGAATTCACAACTTTCTGATTCTGAGACACGAGTGTAGCTCACTGAGCCCCTGCATGCTTACTAACACGGACTGGTCACACACCAATATAATATAAATAGTTATCCTCGGATGGCCACAGGTCTCCAGTTAAGAGTGCTTTTCTCATTCTTCTATCCAGGAAGGTCACGAGTTCAAGTCCCTTCCAAAGGCTTGAGCACCCTATCTACAGCTGACATTCCTGGGATGGGCCAGGTGCATATTGAATGGTCGGAGGTTCCAGCACTGAGCTGGGCATAGACGATTTCACAGTACCATTTTGAAAAACATGCAGGGCAGTCAGTCCTCCTCAGAAGATATTTATCCTTCAACGACATTATCCAAGTGGTGATCTGATCATTAAGCACATTGCTGTGGGTGTTTGTGGGAGCTTGCTGTGCATAAATTGGCTGCCACATTTTCTCCATTAAACCAGTTCAACAGAATTGGCTGTGAAGCAGTGCTTTAGGATATGCCCAGGGTATGAAAGGCATTACACAAATGCATATCCTTCCTACAGAGATGGACATTTTCACAAGCGGAGTGTTTTTCCAAATCCCCACCAGCAGAGGAACGCATTTCCTGACTGCACATCATCTACCCTGGGACAGCCTACCCTCTTTGGAGCTGAAGGGATTCAGCGGCTTGCTGACAATGGTCGACTCTTTCTCCAGGAATGCTTTGACTTTGGTCTCCTTCTCTGCCTTTGCCAGCTCGGCCAGCTCTGTTTTCTTGATGTTCTTCTGTTTCTCGTAAGCCTATATGAAATTAAAAGAAAAAAATTTTAAAATTCTAAATGCATATGACCGAAGCACTGAATCACACCCACAATTGCCTACAGAACAACAACGTCAGATGCCTCTTAGGTTGATCAAATGGGCAGGATATAGTGTAACAATTTGCACTCTGGACTTTGAGTTCAGCAATCCGAATTCAAATCTCGGTGGAACCATGTTTCATGTTGTCCTTGGAATTGTTAAATTTGGGCAGACGACTGGAAGATACCTGTGGGTTATTTGTTGCTGGAGGACCTTTTATGGGACACAATGATCCACTGCTATTGTCGTTGAATCCAGAGACTGAAGATTGATGTTCTGGGGACCTGGGTTCAAATCCTACCCTGGCAGATGGTGAATTTGAATTCAATAAAAATCTGGAGTTAAAAATCTAATGACGACCATGAAACCACTGTCATTAAAAATCCATCTGGTTCACTAATGCCTTTTAGGGAAGGAAATCTGTCAGTCATTCTTACTCAATCTGGCCTACATGTGACTCTAGACCCACAGCAACATGGTTGACTCTTAACCACCCCTCTGGCTGAATGGGTCAGTCAGTTGTATCAATCTCAAGGTCATCTAAGGAGAGGTACAACACCGACAAAAAAAAGCCTTTCCCAAAGTCACCAGGAGCATGTTCAGGTGAGATCACTGTGCTGTTTGATGTTATCCATAAAGATCAGAAATTCTGAACATGTGGTTAAGATATTTTATTCAATCAAAGCAATGTTAACAAGTCGAGCACTTTATCCAGTTCCCCTTCACTCTATCGAAAGACATGATTGACCCCAAAAAAATGTGAATGGTTTTTAATAGAATGGTACTAGCAATGGGATTTTAGCTACAACGTCAGGTTGAAGAGGCTAGAGTTGTTCTCCTCAGAGACTGGGCGGAGATCTGATCAAAGTGTACAAAATTATGACAGGTTTGGACAAGATCAGAGAGTCATACAGCACAGAAACAGACCCTTTGGTCCAACTCGTCCATGCTGACCAAGTTTCCCCAAACTAAACTAGCCTCACTTGCCGGTGTTTGGTCCGTATCCCTCTAAACCTTACCTATTCATGCACCTGTCCAAATATCACTTAAATGTTGAAACTGAACGTGCATCCACCACTTCCTCTGGCAGTTCATTCCACATACAAACCACCCCCCAGCTCCCTTTTAAATCTTTCTCCTCTCAACTTAAAAATATGCTCTCTAGTTTTGAACTCCCCCACCCTAGGGAAAAGACCATTGCTATTCAGAATGTACTGGATTCAATGCCTATTTATACTCCAACTGCCATGTTTTTGCCTCTCACTGAGCTTGGCTAGATAGCTCTTTGCATCCTCCTCACAGTAAGAATCTAACATTTAAGAATATGAGATGATATTCCCATTATTGGTTGGAACATTTAATCCTGAGATCTTGACAAGATGTTTTCTCGTGGTAGAATCTAGAATTAGAGGTGTCTGTTTTAAAATAAGGGGACTACCTAATTAAGTCAGAGCAGGAGAATGTTCTTTTCTCAGAGGGTTGAAAATCTTCGCAACTCTTCCTCAAAAAGAGGTGGAAGCAAAGTCTTTAATATTTCAAGGCAGTAATAGATTATTAGGGGTAGGTTATTAAGGATAGATGAGAATGTGGAGTTATCAGATCAGCCAGTGTCTTACTGACTGGCCTTGCAAGCTGGAGAGGGGTGAGTGCCCTACTACTCCTGCTCCTAATTTGTATAATTATACACATATTATTTCCTGAAGATCTGGGTAAAGGGAAAGACACTTCAATCCAGTCTTTGAGTCTAACAAATGCAACCCTCTGTCAGATTATGTGGTTAAATCTAGTATATACAATACAGAAGGGGTTATCACAGAATAATTGAAGTACTGAAGGAGGCCAAACTGGCCTCTTGTGTCTGCAACTGCTCTCTGAATGAGTATCTCACTTTGTACCCTTCTCCTGGTAACGCCGTACATATGGGCAGTCCTCAGGTTGTGAGCAGGTTCCTTTCTTGAGTGCATTCGCAAGGCAATTCAACACAAGTCGGAACACAATATAAAATAACCGTTCATAAGAATGGGGAAACTAATTAATATTAATACTAATATTAATTAAAATTACTATTAATACACCCCTGTAAGGGATCTCATTCATAAATTGGGACTGTCTATTGCGCCTTTTCAGTTAGCATCTTATTTCTCTTTTGAATGCCTCTGGTGCACTGTGTATTGCAGAGGCCAACCACTCTCTGCATGTTGAAGTTTTTTCCTCATATCACTTTTGCTTATTTTGCCAATTACTTTAAACCTGTGCTCCCTCGATCTCAATCCTTTCGTGAATGGAAATAGTTTCTCCCTATCTGTTGTGTCCAGATGCTTTATGATTGGTCATTGCCACTTGCTGCGTTTTTAAAAAAAATGTTCTTCCTCATGTTTCAGACCTTGTTCAAAACCTTTCAATCTAGTGCTTGTGCCATCAGTTAATGGAAACAGCGTTTTAAAAGGTTATGCCCCTCCAACACCTAGCACATGCTTTTGCCCTCTTTCAACTACATGCTCTGCTTCAATCAGTGCTAGAAAACAGAATAGATTCCCTCTTTATCAAAGATCAGTGAGTAAGGAAGAATTGACTAGTGATCTTGCAGTCACAGTAACAGTAGCATTGCAATTTGGCCTGACTAGGGAGTAAATGCACTTGCATGGTCTGAAGTCTAATGCTAATTCTTAAAATACAAATTTGAAAATATTGATGGTGTCAGAGCATCACTAGATTTATCTGTTTGTGGTACATAATGCATGTGGAGACCTTTCTCTTCAGTGGAATTAAATGTAACTTGAATTAAAATATTAAAGACTTTCTTCGTCAAAGAGGTGGAAGCAGAGTTGCGAAGATTTTCAACCCTCCGAGAAAAGAACATTCTTCTGCTCTGACTTAATTAGGTAGTCCCCTTATTTTAAAACAGACACCTCTAATTCTAGATTCTACCACGAGGAAACATCCTGTCAAGATCTCAGGATTAAATGTTCCAACCAATAATGGGAATATCATCTCATATTCTTAAATGTTAGATTCTTACTGTGAGGAGGATGCAAAGAGCTATCTAGCCAAGCTCAGTGAGAGGCAAACACATGGCAATTGGAGTATAATGTGGAAAAATGTAAAATTACCCGCATTGGTAGGAATAACAGAAATACATGGATTTTTTAAACGGTTACAGATTGGGAAATGCTGATGTCCAAAAGGGACCTGGATGTCCTTCTCACATGCCTTTAAAAGTTAACATACAGGTGCAGCAGTCGGAGGCAAATGGTAATTTGGATTTTATTGCAGCAGGATTTGAGTACAGGAGTGAATACATCTCAATACAACTGTATAGTGTCTCGGTGAAGTGGTGCATGGAATACTGTGCAGAGTTTTGGACCCCTTACCCAAGGAAGGGCATATTGGCCATTGAGGGTAGATGCAGGAAAGATGTTTCCCCTGGCTGGAAGGTCTAGAATCAGGGGACAGTAACGGAATAAGGGATCGGCCATTTAGCACTGAGATAAGGAAAACTGTCTTCACCCAGAGGCCAGTAAATTTTTAGAATTCTCTCCCCTAGAGGGCTGTGGAGGGTCAGACATTGAATATGTTCAAGACATATCTGTGGGTCTCTGGATATTAAAGGTACTGGAAGATATGGGGATGGTGCAGGAAAGTAGCATTTTGAAGGAAAAGGGCCAGATAGGGCCTGCCCTATTTCCTATGTTCCATTACATAGAGTAAGCGTGTGTCAGAAGCCATTGCTACTGTCCTGTGTACATTCTGTTCATTTGGTGTCAAGTTTTGTTGGGTCTGTGTTTGATGTGTTATTTCTTCCGATCTTCATTACAAAAGGATAAGATTCTCTTATCAACACTAAATTAAAATTCCTCTCTACATTCCTTCCTGCTACAATAAAAGTCTGCCTGAACAGTACTATATGCATCCTTCCATTAAGTTTTAAGCCGCTGATGTACCAGGTCAATCTCAGCAAAAGGATCTAGAGAATTCACATCAACCAGTTTGCCAGTCACAGCACTATCAGCTGTATTCTACCCGAACAAAGATGCATGTGTGGACAAAAGGACAGATTACAGCTTTTGACCCCAATTGCAGTCAGTAGCAAACCAGCACCCACTCACTTGATCCATACTAAAAAATAGTGATTTGAATAAAGTGTGAAAGGACTGATTCCTGTGGAACATCATCCCAGCATGAGCAACCAAGCTCAGGCAGAGACACTGTGGACATCAACAGCAACATCCTCCAATTCCTCTTAATTCATTGATAGCAACAGAGGAAGAGAAAGAGGAAAATGGAGAAAGAATACAGAAAGCACACGAGAGGCTGAGAGGGTTTGAGAAAGGCAGAGGGACAGAAGAAGGGTAGACAGCCAGAAAAGATAGGAAAGAATGATATTCCAGGTGAAGCGGGGTGGCAGGATGGAGAGATGAGAGGGAAATCTACCTTTATTTTCTTAGCAATTTCAGTTTTCTGGTGCAAGATATATTCCAGAATTGCTTCCTTTTCATATAGATAACCATCAGGCCTGCATAACCAAAAAAAAACATGAAATATTCAAGGAAAAATGCTTCACCTTTTCAGTATTAGACACAAATGTATTTACATTGAATAATATTCTGCCCAGGTCCACTCAATGGTGCAGAGGACAAATGCATAATATGCTCCGAGAAATACAGATTTGAAGGTCTAATGCGGAAATCACGGCAGGTTAAGAAATATCTTCCATTTTTATCATGTCTGTCACAAGGTCAGTGCTAAAGTGCTTTACAGCAATAGAATGCTTCTGAAGCACAGACATTGTGGCAAAGTAGGAAATATGGCCACTAGTTTGTACACAGCAGGTTCTCACAAACAACAATGAGATTATAGGAGGGCGGCAACAACATGATTACATCACTGGTCTGGTTACCCAGATTCCTGGACCAATCGGCCAAATTCACAAGTTCAAATTCCACTGCAACAGCTGAGGAATTTGAAGGCAATTAATTAATTGGGAATATGAAACCTGAAACTGCATGGGTAACCATAAAACTTCTGAACTGTTGATCCAACACCAGAGAGAACTCCAGTGTTATTGTCCATTTCTGGCTATAATCATCAACTACCCTGCTACTATTTGTTATCTAGATAGGTATAGATCAGGTTTACTCATTTTGGTGGAAAGATTGCTGAGTTACAGAAAGCAATCCCAAAATACAATGATCTTGGGAATCTGATCTAATAAAAATTTGATTTAGTCACTTGCTTGCACAGAACTTTTGATCTTGCTAAAAAGAGACCTGTTACCAAAATGTTTTGTCTTGCATGCATCAGGACAAATGCAAGAATGCCAAATTTCAAACTGTCTGAACATTTTATACTACAGGAGAAAAGCATGCTGATTGGTTAACAAGTTGACTCTGATTGCTTTCTCCATGACAATGCCTCAGCCAATGGCAAATGACAGACTCCTGAGTAATTCAAAAACAATGCAAGGCTTGGACACATTCCTTCTCTTTGCAGAGAATGGATCCCTGTGAATGAATGCACATCGCTTCTGGCAAGTGTAAATGAGCCATGTTACAAGTTCAACTTATTACTTTAAATAGGTTATCAATGTAGATATTAATGTACTTGGGAATCATCAGTTTCTTTTTATTCATTCACAGATTTAAGGCCTCGCTGGCTAGGTCAGCATTTGTTGCCCATCCCAGAGGGCAGTTAAGAGTCAAACACATTGCTGAGAGTCTGGAGTCACATGTAGTCCAGACCAGGTAAGGATGGAAGCTTCCTTCCCTAAAGGACATGAGTAAACCAGATGGGTTTTTCCAACAACCGACAATGTTTCATGGTTATCAGACTCTTAATTTCAGATTTTTTTTTAAAATAGAATTCAAATACCACCATCTGCCTTGGCAGGATTCGAACCCAGGTCCCCAGAACATTACCGAGGTCTCTGGATTAACCGTGCAGCAATAATACCACAAGGCCATTGCCTCCATATTATCAGCAATATTCAAGAACTTGATTTGCTCAGTCACCATTAGCCTGACTACAGACACAGGAGCTAATGTCACATGTGAGGACACCAGCAGGAGTTGGGTTTGGTCCCAAGGCAGCTGTAGCTTCCAAGAGAGGCGTACCAGTGGCACAATGAGAAGGACTCACGTTATAACTGGATCTTTGCAGGGCTGCAATGACAAACAGCAGCAGTCGAAATCCTTAATGGCATCTTTACTGAGACGCAGGGATTGTGTCCCATACCCCGAAACAGCTGAGGTAGAAAGGAGAATCGGTCAGTTATTGAGATCGCATCACTATGGGCAATCCTAATACTGTGCCCACATGGCCAATGAACAAATCCTGCCTTCAGACCTTGGCATTCACTCGATCACACTCCACAGCAGAGTACTGTGCGCCTGTCAGTCATAGGTCATGGCACAGATACATCTTGTTGACACACAACTGAATACAACAATGTGACATCATAACTGGAACCTTCTGCTCAACACCCCTTCCTGGCTTCCTACCACATTGTCCCACACATCCACCATGATGAAAATCCATGAGCTGGTTGAAAGCATCTGTGCTGTGCCTTCCTTACCCACTCTACAATGACCCGCTAAAACCACTACTCCCATCTCAGCCTGTTACAGCAACCTTCCTGAGCCAGACACATCTGCAAACATTCTTCGGATCAAGTAAACACAGGAAGTCGCAAACAAATTCCTTGTGACAAATCCCCTGTCGATTGGCAGACTTGGAACTATGATGGCAACAGTAGCCCTTGCTAAACAGGTTCAGGACAAACCAAGTCCCTGCACGGCCAACTTCCACCATGGAGGCCTCAGTACAAAATCTATGTACTTCTGGAGATGCACAAATACTGCACATTATTGAGGACTACCCCCCTCTACAGACTAAGTAGCAACTAATTACTTTAAACTCAACAAATAAAGAGACAAATCACTTGGATCCAATGATTTGCATTCACTAAATAAATAATTTGAGAGAAATAGTGCAAACGGTTCAGGTTGAAGACTAGTTTTGGCTCGGATTGTGATATAATGTCTTTGATTTGAAGACATCAGCTCTATGCATTTGTCTCTCCACAGATGTTGCCTGACCTGTGGAGTGGTTTCTAGTTATTCTCCTATTAATTCCAATTGTTAGGAATGGGGGCAAGCCAAAGGTGCTTTTACTACAAAGCCAATTTCACCCTCACCTCCATCTCCCTCCCTCGCTGCTCTCTCAAGATCTGCAGGCAATCTGTGTGTTGTTCAACCCAGAATCTAGCTTTAGAAATGTCCGATCCTGGCCGTTACTTCCACTCAACCTGCAGCACCTCTTCTCCCACTTGACCCCATATCCCAAAGAACAATCATTTCATTAAAAAAAATCCCTAGTTGCCATTTAAGGTGGTGGTTGGAAATGATTTACCTCTTGTCCTACTGTAGTCTGTTCATCTGAACTCCTTTATGATAATGTTTCTGCAGAACTAAAGGAAGATTCAGGATCTAACCTGGTGACAGTAAAGGAGCAGACTAGCTACATCTCCCAGACAGTGGCTTGTAGGGGGATTTGGAGGCATGGGCCTTGAGTCACCTTCCGTATATTGCTAATGTATAGTATTAACTTCAGCCTCCCACCTCCATCCCCATACCTGTGTCCTTTTTCTTCTCGTAATAGGTATATACAGCCCCTGCTGTGCAGTTCTTCCCGTGTCTTGTCATCACTCACACATCAACAGTATGGTATCAGATCTATAAAAGGACAAAAAGATTTCAGCAAGCTATTAGGAAGGCTTTATTACAATATAATTTGAATACTGGAGTAGTGAAGCCTTGCTTCAATTGTATAGGAGCTTGGTTAGGTTCCACCTGGGTATAGCTTTGGTCTCTTTATCTCAGGAAAGATATTATTGTCATAAATAAAGCACAATAAAAAAAAGTAACCAGATCTGTTCCAGGGACAGGCCCAATGAAAAGGAATTGGGCAAACTTGACTTGTACTTTCTTGAGTTTCAAAAGAAAAGACAGGTGGTTTCAAAATAATTCAAGAGATAGACAGGGTAGCTGCAGGGAAGAGGTTTCCCTGGTTGGGGAGTTTAGAAACAGAGGTTATAATTTCAAAATAAATGGAATGCGAGATGAGGAGAATTTTTTTTTTTTTTTTAAAAACTCAGTGCTGTGAATCTTTGGACTTCTCTATCACAGATGATCGTGTGAGTTCTGAGGAAGGGTCACCAGACCCGAAATGTTAACACCGTTTTTTCCTTCATAGATGCTGCCAGACCTGCTGAGCTTTTCCAGCAACTTTGTTTTTGTTCCTGATTTACAGCATCTGCAGTTCTTTCAGTTTATCTTCTGTTTAAGGTAGAGATTGATAGATTTCTGGTTTTGAGGTGTTCAGGGTCATGGGGATGGGGGTGAAGAAAAATCATTGAAGTGTTCAATCAGCTATGATTGTATTGAATGGCAGGGCAGGTTTGACGAGCTGAATGGCCTCCACCAGTTCCTATATTCTGCGAATACGACGTCAATGGGGAAATAGTGGCAAAGCAGTAATGTCACTGGACTGGGAGCATTGGCACCCAGTCTGTTATTCTGGGGTCATGGTGATTTTAAAATTTAATTAAAAAATCTGGAACACAAACCTAGTCTCAGTAAGAGAGACCATATTAACTATCATCAATTCTCGTTAAACATGATCTAGTTCACTAATATCCTTTAGGGAAGGAAACTACCATCCTCAATTAGTCTGGCCTGCATGTTAACTCCAGCAATGTTTCTCTTAACTGCTCTCCAAAATGGCCTAGAAGTCACTCAGTTCAAGGGCAATTAGTGATGACCACATTTCATAAAAGAATAACAAAAAAAGTCAATTGAGGTATTCAGCCTATCAAAACTCAACAAGCTAGAAAAATCTTTAGTGGCAAAGAGTTAAAATCATAACATGATTACGTTACTGATACCTACAAAGAAACTCTTCAAATCTCAAAAACATTCATTTCATATACATCAAAGTTCAGAACAGCTTACAAATTTGGACAAAGAACATGAGAAACAGCTTTCATTAAACAAGAACTGAGAAACCACAATTGACCAGTGAAACCATTCTTTTTTAAAGAAAATTTGCTGAGGGATAAATATTGGCCACAACACAAATGAGAACTCCAATATTCTTCTTCAGGCAGTGACCACAGGATCTGGTACAGCCACCCAGGGGTGCAGACAGTCCCTTGGCATTTTTAAAAATACTTTTACGTGATTGGTGTAATCATCCAGCCAGCATTTATTATCCATCAGAAGGAAGTAGTGAGTGGTCTACTTGAACAGCTGCAATATATTCCATACAAACACACACACAGTGCTGTTAGAGAGAAAGAGAGAGTTCCAAGCGTTTGTCCCACCAACAGTGAAGGAACAGCAATGTACTTCAAAGTCCAAAGTCAAGATGATATGTGGCTTGGAGGGGGACTTGAGGTGTTCCACCATCCAAAAGGTGGCCCCTCTGACAGTGTAGCATTCCACGGATACTGCACTAGACTGTCAACGCTAGACTATGAGCTCTATGGATGTGACAGCAGCACTAATGGACAGGCTGAAAGATACATTAAAAATCTAATGTCCTAAGGCACGATAAAGCGTAGAATAAGGCTATTCTGCCCACAGTACCCGCACTAGCACTTTGATATCTATACAGCCCCACAGCCTTACAAACTTTCCCCTTCAAGCATACATACTTAATGACTTATTCAAAATTATTATTTTTTTCTATTATTACAGACAAATAAATACCAAAATGCTCCCTTAATTATGAATGAATTGACTATTTTCAATCCAAAACTGTACCTTTAAGTCCGATCTCAGACTTAACCAAACAACGCACGGTCCCCAAACAGGAGGTACGTCAAATTTGACCCAACCGGAAGAAAAAGTAGGCACGTTTCCTTCCGGCTCGAGTGGAAGTGTATCCAAGGGCGGTGGTGGCGACCGATGAGCATGCGCACACTTGCATCGCTGTGTATGCGCGGTAAATATAAAATTATTAGACGTAAATATTGACTTAAAACACTCCCTGATGCGTTCTAATGAAGAGACAGGAAGTTTGAATAGGTTTGCTGTTGTATTTACAGCGAGTGGTAGGGGCCTTGACCAAGGGGAATTGAGCAGTTGGTCGAGCGACTGCCATTGGCAGCTTATGCGCCCCCTACAGCTCGGGAGGACCACCCTGCAACTACTTTTCTGTCTACCTGATACCTGGGCAACCCCACTCCTAATTACCTGTATTATCAAAAGTCATTATGAGATCTGTATGTCACAGATTGTTACACTGCAGAAAGAGGCCTTTCAGCCCTTCCTGTATGTTGTGCCTCTCCAAATAACCGTAAGATAGAGTCATAGAGATGTACAGCACAGAAACAAACCCTTTGGTTCAACTCGTCCTTGCCTATATAAATCTAGCCTCATTTGCTAGCATTTGGCCAGCCCCAGCCTATTCAGCCTCTCCCTATACTTCAATCCCTCCAACTCTGGCAACATCCTTGTAAATCTTTTCTGAACCCTTTCAAGTTTCACAACATCCTTCCTATAGGAGTGAGATGGGAATAGCACGCAATACTCCAAAAGTGGCCAAACCAATGCCCTGTACACCTGCAACATGATCTCCCACCTCCTATACTCCATGCACTGACCAATAAAGGCAAGCATACCAAATGCCTTCTTCATTATACTATCTACCTGTGACTCCACTTTCAAGGAACTATGAATCTGCACTCTGAGGTCTCTTTGTTCAGCCACACTCCCTACAACCCTCCCATTAAGGGTATAAGCTGTGCCCTGATTTACTTTGCCAAAATGCAGTACCTCACTTTTGTTTAATTAACCTCCAACTGCTACTCCTCAGAACGTTGAATATGGGCCATTCAGCCATTGAGTGCTCTGCCATTCAATAAGACCGTGGCTGTTCAGATAATCCTCAACTACATTTTCCTGTCTTTTTCCCAGAACCTTTGTTTTCCTGACTAATTAAAAATCTGTCTAATCTCAGCCTTGAATATATATAAAAACACAGCCTTGACAGCCCTCTGAGAGATGAATTCGACAGATTTATTTTCTTTTGAGGCAAGAAATCTCTCTCCATCTCTTGTTAAATGGGCATCGAAAATTTAGCATCTCATTATCCTGCCTTTTCTCCATAACCCTGCACATTACCCCTATTCAAATAATCATCTTATGCCCTTTTGAATGTCTTGATTTGACTTGGCTCCACCATACGTCCAGGATGCACGTTCCACACCTTAACTACACACTGATTGAATTTTTTTTCTCTCACACCGCATTTCCTCATTTTGTCAATTATTTTAAACCCATGCCCTCTCGTTCTTAATCCTTTTACAAGAGGGAATAGTTTCTCCTTATCCTCTCTGTTCATACCTGTCAGAATTTTGAAAATTTTAGTCAAATCTCTTAGTGAGATAAGTCAGCATCTGCTCAAAAAGCAAAAATTCTGTTTGGGTTCATGTCCACTTTTCTTTCTTTTCTGTTTCCAGCATTTCAACAGTTGCAGTTCCCCTTTCATTCCACATCTTTATACAATTGATTATTTTTCTTTATTCTTTCACGGGATGAGGGCCTCACTGACGAGGCAGCATTTATTGCCCATCCTTAATTGCCCTGAGGGCAGTTAACAGTCAACTACATTGCTGTGGGTCTGAGTCACATGTAGGCCAGACCAGGTAAGAATGGCAGTTTCCTTCCCTAAAAGACATTAGTGAAACAGATGGGTTTTTTTGACAATTGACAATGGATTCATGGTCATCTTCAGACTTTTAATTCTGGATTTTTTTATTGAATTCAAATTCTACCACCTGCTTTGGTGGAATTCAAACTCGGTCCTGAAAGCATTATCTGGGTCTCCGGATGAACAGTCCAGCAATAATACCACTAGGCCATTGTCTCCCCCTCTATATAAAATATTCATGGGCGTGGGCATCACTGGTAAAGCCAGTATTTATTACCCATCCTCCTTTGTCAGGTGGTCTCTCAGGATCGAGGATGGCTTCCTTCTGCTCCAGTATTTTGGGTCCTCAGTTGACTAAAATAATTCAGCCCCCAGTTTGGCCAGGTGGTATTAGCTGAGGGGACAAGGGGGGGGTGTTGTTGTTGGGTTGGTCAGATTTCACACGCTTGTTTCATTTGGCACTTTGCTTTTGTCCTCCACTTAGGCCTGTCGGAGACTTTAAAAATGAATGCCACCTTCCTGGATGATCCCTCTCCAATTTGCGTGATCTTTAGGCAGTGGGCATGTTTCATTTCTTTCAGAGAGGCTTTGGGGAAGCTCTTGAAGCATTCTCTTTGCCCTCTTGATAATCATTTGCCATGACGAAGCTTGGAGTAAAGAAATTGCTTTCAGCATCTTGTGTCCTGTTTCAAAGACTGTGCCTGTTCAAGTCAGATCACCATATTCTCAAAGACAATTATGAATTGGGCAATTCATGCTGGCCCAACCAGCAAATGCCCACATCCCATAAAAAAGGATTAAAAATGCCTAATTCCTTGAGAAGTTGGTACTGACTTGCGCCGCACACTTCTTCAATCACTGCAGTCTATGTGGTGAAGGTGCTCCTATATTGCTGTTACGAAGGGAGTTCCACAGTTTAAATACAATGACCGTGAGGAACATTGAAACAATATGTCTAAGTCAGGATGGCAATCTGTAGGATTTTGAGGTTGTGGAATGAAAAATTGCTATCAAAACATATAATGCAGGTTCTGAGTTAGTTACAGAGTCATACAGCACAGAAACAGACCCTTCGGTCCAACTCGTCCATGCCAACCCAAGTCTCCCAAAATAAACTAGTCCCACTTGCCTGCACTTGGCCTGTATCCCTCCAAACCATTCCTATTCACGTACCTGTCCAAATGTCTTTTAAATGTTGAAACTGTATCTGCATCCACCACTTCCTGTGGCAGCTCATTCCACACACAACCCACCCTTTGTGTAAAAACGTTACCTTTCAGGCCCCTTTTAAATCTTTCTCCTCTCACCTTAAAAATATGCCCCCTAGTTTTGAATTCCCCCACCTTAGGGAAAAGACCTTTGCTATTCACCTTATCTATGCCCCTCATGATTTTATAAACTTCTTTAAGTTCATCCTTCAACCTCCTACACTCCAGTGAAAGAAGTACCAGGCTACCCAACCTTGCCTTATAACTCAAGTCCTCCATACCCAGCAACATCCTGATAAATCTTTTCTGAACCCTCTCCAATTTAATGATATCCTTCTTATAGCAGGGTGACCAGAACTGTACGCAGTACTCCAAATGTGGCCTCACCAACGTCCTGTACAACCTCAACATGACGTCCCAACTCCTGTACTCAATGGTCTGAGCAATAAGGCAAGCATACTAAACACCTTCTTAACCATCCTGTCTACTTGTAATGCAATTTGCGAAGAACTATGTACCCGCACCTCTTGATCTCTCTGTTCGACAACACTCCCCAGTGGAGTTGTGTGCTTTGTTAACATTGGTATACAGTTGAATTCAGATTGGGTAAAGAGAAAACAACATTAACTTTTTCTACTGGTCTGATATATATCTATTGGGAACATGGGGTCCTTAGACATCACCTTCCAAAACCCTTGAACCCTACCATCTCAAAGGACAAGATACATGGGAACATCACCACCTGCAAATTCCCCTCCAAACCACACACCATCCCGACTTGGGAATATATCAGCTGTTCCTTCATCATTACTGGATCAAATTCCTGGAACTCCCTCCCTCACAGCATTGTGGGTTGTCTTACACCAAATGGACTGCACCAGTTCAAGAGGTTGGGGTTGGGGCAATGAAAGCTGGCCCAGCCAGTGATGCCTACATCCCATGAATTTGTCAGATAAAAGTGGGATTGACAGTCAAGCAGGTGGCCAATTGTCCAATACCACTAAGATCCCAGGGAAGAATGGCCCTTAGGGTGGGAGACAGATGGCCTTTGGCACCCACGGGAATCCACACTACAAAATAAGAGTTTACTAAGTTAATAACTCTATTTATCAAAAATAAAGCTATGCTCGGCCAACTTATCACAGAAAAGTTGCACTCTGTGATGTCTAGACAATGGAAATCAGACACCAAGGAATCTGGTTATGAACACAGCTTCTTTTGTGTGAAACTACCTGGATGTCTGAAAATGTGGAGCTCTCCGTATGTGGAATCAAATCAGCAGTGAAAACAAGGAGTGGGGGATGGGGAGCAGGGTGGCAGAAAGAACATGGAGGGAAAGCTACTATAGTAACAGGCCACATTTTACACCGGCAAACTAGCTGCCTTCTCTAAAAGAATGTATTCTTCTCAAATATGGAAGTATAGAACTAAAGGCATGAGGGTAGAAAGACAGAGAGAAGACTGGTCTGTGGTTAACCTGACGACTGGAGGGAAATGGTGTGGTGACAGTAATTCACACACACATTCGCCTAACAGGAGCAATTGACTCATTCTCGATATCACAGGGTGTTAGAGATAGGACCCCACCACTTCCACTTTTTATAATTACACACCCTAAATTGAAAAAGACCCTACCTTTCCACGAAATAAATGTAATTTTTCACAATGAACTTACAACAATTTTGTACACATACCTGGATCAGCTGGGGATCCAGAAAAAATTCCATGTGAGTCATGAGAAATCCAGTAGCCCCTGCTGAAAACACACTCCAAACCCTACAAACTAATAACAGCACCAAACCTTGTTGGTGCCCCCTGCCCCCAGCCTGTGGACTTGCCAACTTCACCAACTGTAACGTGGCGATGGACCCAAGTGCTGAAAATCTTAGGTTTGCAAGTACCTTCCATGGAAAGCTTGTGCAACCTTCAACCACTTTGAGGACTTGGAGGAGGCAAATCTCTAATGTGGCCACTTCCTCTGTGAGTTTTACAAACTCAAATTGTATCTGTGGCCAACCATTTCTGGACCACTGCCCACAGACTGAACCCCTGAGAGATCCATCCCTGGTGGCTTCACCGCCATTCACACTGTAGTGGCCGAAGCTATTGAATGGATTGATATTGTAGACATTGATTTATAACTCTTTCACCAGCCATATACAGTTACATCTGGATGGCACAATAGAAATCAAATCTCACTATTCCCATAATCATTGCAAAAGTTAAAGATTTTTAAATGTAAGTAGAATTCCTCAATTTATCTCCCTTTTAGAATCAGGTTGCCAGAATACACATACCAAGTTTCTGCATGTAACATAAATGACTGTTGCAAATAATTCAAATGCAACTCCAGGGAAACAATATTGAACTGTCGACATGTAACTCAACCAGTTAAAACTCTAACCCCCTTATAAACTCCCCCTCTACACACACATACAGGCAGACATAGACAGGAAAAGCAACGTGGGTATTATGGCAGAGGGAAAGACTGGGCAGACAGTTTGGTGGTCCTTGTCCACATGGTTTAATGAGACGATTCTTGTGCTGATCAGAATACGACTTCTCGATCTTCCTTCTCCAGATATTTCATCTACAAGACCATAACAAATAAGTACAGGCATAGACTGTACAACTCATTGAGCCTGCTCTACCATTGAATAGGATCATAGCTGATCCGACATTCCTCACGTCTACTTTTCTGCCCTTTCCCCATAACCCTTGATTCCCCGACTGATCAAGAACCCATCTATCTCAGCCTTAAATATACACAAGGACTCAGCCCCCACAGCTCTCTGTGACAAGGTATTCCAAAGATTTTAAATGCTGTGAGAGAAGAAATGCCTTCTCATCTCAGTCTTAAATTGCGCCCCCCTTTAATTCTGTAGACTATGCCCTCTGATCTAGACTCTCCCATGTAGGAAACATCCTCTCAGCATTTACCCTGTCAAGCCATTTAAGAATCCTATATGTTTCCATTAGATCACCTATCATTCTTCTAAATTCAACTGAGTAGAGTCCTAACCTGTTTAACCTTTGCTCATAAAACAAACCCTCAACACGGAGGATCATCCTAGGGAACCTTCTCTGAACTGCCTCGAAAGAAATAATATCTTTTAAATAAAGGGACCAAAACTGTTCACAGTACTCCAATTGCGATCTCACCAGCACCTTGTACCTTTGCAGTAAGACCTGTTGGCCAGGGGCATAGCGTAACTGATTTCCACTTACTAAGATCCTTGATTTGTCAATTAAAAGTCACAGCTTACAGCAAGGTAACAAAAAAGGTAACTCAGCTTACAAATGGGGGACTAAACTGGCTATCTTCAGGCTTGAGATACCTTTTAATGCAAAGCAAAAACAGCTCCTTCTCCTCCAAAGATCCAATAGTTTCTGCCGAAGCATTCACAGCCCAAAGCTGTTCAGCTACATGGGGGCTGATCACATAATTGTAGGCAGGTCGAAGGCCTTTGTCATTGTTTATTGGTAACTAGTCCACAGACCAACTATGTGTCAGCCAAAGCTTCATTTGTACACATGCCTTGGTTCCAGCTCATCTGCAAACTAGGCTTCCCCTACTGCTATGTCAACAGTACTTACAATGAGTGTCACATTTTTAAAAGTGCAGTAATCCTTCGGTCCTTGATTTTTGAAAAAATTCTTTTCCCATTTAAGTCGACAATCAAAAACACAGAAAAATAAAAAGGTAGTGTCTTTACAATACATATGAAAAAATAAGTTGACAGGATACTCACCTCTGAATCACAAGTTTCTGGGGTCAAGTCCCACTCCGGGGGGACACTGACACTGAAGTACTGATGGACTGCTGCACTGGCAGAGGTGCCATCCTTCAGATGAGATGTTATCCTGATGTCCCGTCTGCCTGCTCAGATAAATGTAAAAGATTCCATGCCACTATTTCAAAGAAGACCAGGGAAGTTATCCTTGGTGACCTGGCCAATACTGAGCCATCAAAGAACATCATAAGAAATACAGATTACCACGTTGCTGTTTGCAGGAGCTTCTGTGCACAAATTGGATATCCTAGATCATAGAAGTGGCCGCACTTCAAACAAAGTTCTGAAGTTGCTGAAAAGTGTTCAGTCATGCAATGGCTATGAAAGGTGCAATAATTGCAATCCTCTTCTTTTTGTTTTCATGTATGATCTTTTTTCTTAGGCAGTCCTTCAGGATCGAGGTTGACTCACTTCCCCTTAGTTCAATGCGTTCTGAAGTGCCAGATAAGCCTAATGTGTGATCCGCACACTCTGCTACATGTTGGCAGATGTTTGAAGTATAGTTGTTGAAGATTGATGGGCTGCCTCCAAAGCCACAACTTCACTCGTACAACATGACAAAGTTTTTTGAAATATTCAATGCTTTGCTCCTGGAGTGGGTCAATCCGTGCCTTGATCTTCTGTGCATTGGCAGGGATGTTTGATCTCTTAAGACCTGGTATTTACAGTGCAGCTCCATGCTGGTTTGCAGTTGATGGCCATTGACTCACCCAGTTGAGCATCACTGTTGTGTGTGGCATGATATTGAGGATCAGTGGGTGATGCAGTCTTGGGCAGGATGCGTCATTATTATTGCTGATACGCACATTCAATCCTTTTGAAACCAGGAACTTTAGCTTATTGTGTTTCTCCCCCAAGGACAGGACAGGACAAGGTAGTACATCAGAGCCCAAGAACAGAGGCCCTAGGGCAGCCACAGTGCTTGAGCCTAGGGTGGGGCCACCTATTTAAGACAGGAGCTCATGATTTCTGTCCCTCTTCACCCCTCTGCAACGCAGAACCCTTTGGTTAGGTGTAGCCACCTAAGCAACAACATAATAGAAATGATTTTATTGCAAATTGGAAATGCAAGCTGAGCCTGTCACGTCATGACTTGTATTTTTGTTTCAACTCCCAGAGTTATTTTTTTACATAGCTCACAAAGAATTAGAATACTGCAACATTCATCGCCATGGTGACGAGCAATTTTTGATGCCATAATTGAAAACAAACCGCACAATTTTCTCTCATTTTTCCCCATTTCCAGCTTAAAAGAAAAACTTGCATTTATTTAGCTTCCTTCTTGGTCTGGGGATATCCCAAATCGCTTTATAACCAATAGAGTGGTTTTGTAATGGTATTACTCTGGTGTTGTAAGAAACATGGCAATTAATCACAGCAGGCTCCCACAAATAATGTCATAATGACCAGATCATCTGTTCTTGTGATATGGATTGAATATCAGGCAGGAGACCAGAGACAATGTTCTCTGGGAATGTATATGCAATGTATGGAATACAACAGCTAATTTGTATTGCTTGATGTTATTCAGCAAGCTTCACAAGGTCAGGAAGCAGAGATTCCATCCAGAGTGAGACACAGCCTGAGTGAGACATAGCCTGAGTGAGTATATAGTTTGGGGAATTTGGAGGCAATGTGGGAATTCAGTGCTGAGGGGAAGAGGAGCTTTTTATTTGCTTTATTTTGGCTCATACTTTGTAAGGAAGAATTGAAGCATAGGATCTAGGGCCCAGCACAAAGAGTGACATCACAGGAAAACAATGTGTTGGTGTTAGCTGCTGCAAATTTAACTATCTACTAATAGATTACTTTCAGATTGAAGGTAAATAGGGGAAATATTTACAGGCCACAAAATAAAAGACCAGTGCTGAATTTTTAAATATCAAATTAAGGACTAAGGAATTAAAATAGAGATGCTGGGCTGGGCTATATGTTGTAACTGCATGATGTGGGTGCTGTTGGGCTCCATTGTGGTTCATAGTAACCACTTCTGTAATAAGTGTTAATGAACTCCAGCTCAGAGTTACTGAGCTGTAGTCTGAGTTTCGAACACTGCGACACATCAGGAAGGGGAAGAGTTACCAGGAAACTGTATTTTAGGAGGCAGTCATACCCCTTAGATTAACCACCTCAAATTTAGTCCGAGGTAGGGGACAGGAGGCTGTGACTACGAACAAGGCAGTTAGAGGGATCCAGGAGGTAGTGCTGAAGGAGCATCAGTCGTTGACCCTGTCTCTAACAGGTTTGAGATTCTTGCTCCCTGTGTGGGTGAGGGCAGGGACTGTATGGAGGATGAGCAAACTGACCATAGCATCGTGGTGCAGAGAGGCATTCAAGAGGGGGGAGAAAAGAAAAATGTAGTTGTAATCAGGCTGGTATAGTCAAGGGAATAGACACTGTTCTCTGTGGCCAGGATCAAGAATCCCAAAGGCTGTGTTGCCTGCCTGGTGCCCGGGCTTAGTATTTTTTACCTGGGCTGCAGAGCAACATGGACTGCGAAGGGAAAGATCCAGTTGTTGTCGTAGGTACCAACGATATGGATAGAAAGAGGAAAGAGGTTCTGCTGAGGGAATATGAACAGCTAGGGGCTAAATTGTAATACAGAACCGAAAAGGTAATAATCTCTGGATTACTATCTGAGCCACTGCAAATTGGCACAGGATCAACAAGATTAAAATGGTAAATAGTGGTAAACACATGACTCAGAGATTGATGTGGGAGAAATGAGTTCAAATTCATGGGACATTGGCACCAATACTGGGGTGGAGGGAGCTGTTCCAATGGGACCACCTCCTCCTGAATCATGCTGGGACCAGAGTACTTGCAAATTGCATAAGTAGGGCTGTAGATAGGGCTATAAAGTAAATAGTTGGGGGTGGGTGCAGTTGCATGGAAAATTATGGAAAAGGTTAAAGGTGAGGAGGGCTCAACAGAGGTTATTAAATTTTCAAGAACAAGTAATAGGACAGAGAGTACAGAAAGGGTCAGGCATCTAACTTCAGGCACAGCAGATAAGGGGACATCTATGAGAAGGGGGTGGTCAATGCAGGACTGAGGGTGTTGTACTTAAATGCGTGCAGTATCCGAAACAGGGTAAATGAGCTTGTGGCGCAGATTGAAATTGGCACGTGCGATGTTGTAGGTATCACAGAGATAAGGCTGCAAGGGGATCAGGGCTGGCAACTAAATAGCCAAGGATACGCATCCTATCGGAAGGACAGGCAGATGGGCGGGGGGAAGGCGGGGTTACCTTGATCATAATAAATGAAATTAAATCAACAGCAAGAAGTGATATAGATTCAGAAGGCATAGAATCTGTTTGAGTAGGTTTGAGGACCCTGATGGGAGCTGTGTACAGGCCTCTGAGCAGTAGTCAGGATGTGGAGAAGAAAATAAATCAGGAAATAGAAAAGATGAAAGATGAATAAGCTAGCGAGTAATATAAAAGAATATTGCAAGAGACTTTTTAAGATATTTAAACAGTAAGAGAGAGCCAAGAGTGAACATTAGACTGCTGGACAGTGAGACTGGAGAAGTATTAATGGGGATAAAGAAATGATGGAGGATCTGAATAGGTACTTTGCATCAGTTTTCACAGTGGGAGACACCAGCAGCATAACAAAACTTCAAGAGAGTCGGGGGCAGAGGTGAGTAGTGGGCATCATTAAGGAGAAGGTGATGGGGAAGCTGAAAGGTCTGAAAGTGGATAAATCACCCAGACCAGTGGAATACACCCCAGAGTTTTGAGGGAGATAACGGAGGAGATTGTAGAAGCATTGGTGGTGATCTTTCAGGAATCACTGGAGTCAGGGAGGGTCCCAGTGGACTGGAAAATAACTAATATGACACCCCTGTTTAAGAAGGGAGGGAGGCACAAGACAGGAAACTATAGGCCAGTTAGCCTGCCCTCAGTCACTGGTAAGATTTTAGTGTCCATTATTAAGGATGTGATTGTGGACTACTTGAAGGTACATGGTAAAGTAGGGTGGAGTCAGTACAGCTTTGTCAAGGGGAGGTCATGCCTGCCAAATCTGTTAGAATTCTTTGAGGATAAGGGTAAGTTAGACAAAGGAGAGCCAGTGGATGTGATTTATTTAGATTTCCAAAAGGCCTTTGACAAGGTGCCACACAGGAGGCTGCTAAATAAGATAAGAACCTATTGGTGTTAGGGGCAAGACACTAGCATGGATAAGGAATTGGCGGACTGGCAGAAGCCAGAGACTAGGGATAGTCAGGCAGTCAGTGACTAGGTAATAAATTCTTCAGAGTGAAATTTGCCTTCTGACTCATGGAGAAGGTACCATTGATACTTTGGCAGTCATTCTTGTAAGCAGAACCCCAACACTTACTTCCAGTTGGGTGGCAAAACTGAGAAAGGCAAAAGTCATGTTACACCCAAGCCATCTTAATCAAGAGCAAGCACTGAGAGCAGGAGTGGGGTATTTAGCCCTTGACCCTGCTCATCCAATCATAGCTAAACTAACTCAACAACTCCTCAAGAACATAAGAATTGTGGGAGATGCGGCAATGAAATAAGCTGTTGACTGAACACTAATTTAGTGCAATGCATCATATAGATCTTGCAGAGCATGAACATACTGTGTCTATATTGGATTGGCTGCCACACATAGTCCAGTGGCAAAGAGACAAATCAAACAAGCTATTCTGGATGGAGTCAAGCTGCTTGAATGATTTTGAAGCTGCACCCATTTTGTTAAAGTTTTGGAAATAACAAAAAGAAAAATTAAGGAAAGACTTGCATTTATACAGCACTCATCGCAGCCATTGGATGTCTCAAAGTGCTTCATAACCAACAAAGTATTCCTTGAAGTTTAGTCACTATTGTAATGTATGGAACACCACAGCTAATTTGCATTTAGCAAGCTCCCACAAATAGTAATGTGCTAATGACCAGATAATCTGTAAAAAATGGATACCTTCAATTTTCAAAATCCAAATGCAAGCAAATTATGGATCAATTTTGTCAAAATATCCTACACTCCATCAACTTTGTATTCCTCTAGAATTGATGCGCTCGCAACATCAATCACCTTCCCTGATAACCTAGCCTGACTATCCACAGGTGAAATATCTATCCCCAAACTTCACCTCTGCCCATTTCTCACTTGTGTCTCCTTTAGCCTCCTTTCAGAGAGAGAGTTGCAGATTTCCACCATCCTCTGTGTAATAGCACATTCCAAATCTGAAATCTTGACCAACGAGAAGGACAAGGGCAGCCGTTGCATGGTAAGATCACTACCCATAAGTCCCATCCAAGTCACAGAAATTTCTGTCTGGGAGCTATATCCCCATTCTTTCAATATCACCAGGTCAAAATCCTGAAATCCCTCCCTAAAATCACAGTGGGTGTCCCTACACCACATGGACTGCAGTGGTTTGAGAAGGCAGTTCTCAACTATCTTCTCAGAAACAACTAGGCATAGACAAATAAATGGTGTTGCCCATATCCTAGGAATAAATTTTAAAAAAGAAGTGCCTGATCCTGACTTCACCACTGAACAGTCAAAATCTATTTTGAAGTTGATGTTCCATTGTTTTCCACCGGACAAGAGTGATGCATTTTAATTGTACTTAATTGGCAAGAAAACACTTTGAGACCTCCGAAGGTTATGAGAAGTGTTACAGACATGCAGGTTTTTTTTCTTTGTTCTGGGCTTCCCCACCAAATGATTTTCTTCAGCCATCCAATCGTATCCTTTAATCATCTTAAAAACCTCACAGATTAGCCCCAGAGCCTCTATATTAGAGGGAATGCAAGTCTTGTTGAGGCAAACAACCTCATAATTTCATTCCATTGGTCCCAATACCATCCCAGTGAATCATCATTGTAGTCCTTCCAGGGCATGGTTATGAATGCCACGAAGGAACCATCAAGTCAGAAGGTATTTTAAAAATAAACAACAGCATGTCTAATCTCAACATTGATGGGCAATATTGCATTCATCATCTGTCATACCCTCTTGTCCATATGCCTTTTTGTTGATGAGAACGTGTCATATAATGCACAACCCACCCAGAATCACTGCTGCACAGTACACATTGCGTTCCAAATATTCTCCACTTGCAACTCCAACTACACTCAAGAAGTTCAATACCTACCTCAACATATTGTAGCCCATTTGATCAGCATCCCATCCACTACCTCCAATATTAGTCCTGTCTATCACTGACACATGGTAGAAGCAATCTGGATCATATGTAAAATACACTACAAAAACTCACCAAGTCTCCTTCAGCCGCATCTTCCAAACCTGGGAACTAAATTACCAAGGGCAACAGATATGTGGGGACAGCACCACAGACTATCCTGACTAGAAAATATATCACTGTTCCTTCAGAGTCACTGGGACAAAATCCTGGAACTCCCTCCATAACAGCACGCCAGTTCAAGAGGTCAGTTCCAACTTCCTTCTTAAAGGCAACTAAGGATGTGGAACCAGTGCTGACCCAGGTAGTGACACCTCCATCCCCTGAACAAATTTTCAAAAACTAATAAAACAAATGGTGATTTCAGAACTCTGGAAAATATATGAAATGCAATCTTAAAATAAGCATTTTATGGAGTGAAGGGAAATCACTTCGAGAATTACAACTCAATTTGAGGATTTGATCAAACATCAAGAGGAGAAATAGGAGGGATTGAAGGACATTGTATAAACTAACAGATTGAATTAAAATTGTATGTGGTTGGAGAAAGATAAAAAAAAGAGGCTGGAATACACCTCGTTGTTAATAAACTGTTACGGCCTGGCAATATAACTAGAATGTTTTACATTCATCAACTGAAGTGAATCTTCCACAGTGAACTTGTGTCAAGAGTATATTTTCATTGGGTTGGGGGAATGACACTCTGATGACCACTTAGCTGTTTTGATATCAAATGGATGACAGATGGTGGCAAAATGGCTCAGAGTCATAGAGTCATAGAGCTGTACAGCATGGAAACAGACGCTTTGATCCAACTCATCCATGTTGACCAGATATCCTAAATTAATCTAGTCCCATTTGCCAGCATTTGGCCCATATCTATCTAAACCCTTCCTATTCATATACCCATCCAGGAGCCTTTTAAATGTAACAATTGTACCAGCCTTTATCACTTCCTCTGGCAGCTCATTCCATACACACACCACTCTCTGCATGAAAAAGTTGTCCCTAAGGTCCCTTTTAAATCTTTCCCCTCTCACCTTAAACCTATGCCCTCTAGTTTTGGACTCACCCACCCTGGTGAAAAGACCTTGGCTATTCACCCTAACCATGCCTCTCATGATTTTATAAACCTCTATAAGGTCACCCTCCAGACTCCAGTGCTCCAGGGAAAATAGCCCGAGCCTATTCAGCCTCTCCCTATTAGCTCAAATGCTCCAACCCTAGCAACATTCTTGTGAATCCTTTCTGAACCTTTCAAGTTTCACAACATCTTTCCTATAGCCGGGAGACCAGAATTGCATCCAATATTCCCCAGGGCTAAAGTTCAGAACTCCAGATTGATAACTGGTGGAATTTAAAATCAATCTATGAATCTGAAATATAAACCTAGTTTCAGTAATGGTAATTGTGACAACTACTGATTGTTGTTACAACCCATCCAATCATAAATGCTCTTTAAGAATGGAAATCTGCCAACCTTATGCAGCCTGGCCTACGTGTGACTCACAGCAATGTGTTTGACTCTTAGCTGTCCTCTTAAATAGCCTTGCAAGCCATTCAGTTCATGGGCAATTAGGGATAGGCCTTGTCAATAACACCCACACTCCATGAAAGAATTATTTTCTTATAAAAATCTTGGAGATTAGAAATCACCAAATAAATAACATATGGTGCAATCAAGTAAAAACAAATGGTGAGACCTCCATTGAAAACAAGTGTGTATCAGACGCAGAGAGAAAAGAACATGGAGAGGAAATCTGAGCTAGAAAATTGCCCAAAATTCAGCCCTCTGTGATCCTGTGCCTTATGTTACCTTCTCAGTGCAGATTATCCCTAGCTGAACTGCTGGAACTATACCAAACCCACCAGACGATGAACATCTTTGCCTGGAAGATGCATGAGCTTCTCATTTCCCAGAAGAACAAAATAGATTGCCATATGCAGACATACTATACTTGGTTTTCAAGAAAGCATTTGATAAGGTGCCCCATTAAAAGTTATTGTGGAAACAAAAGCTCATGGCTTAAGGGTAAATATATTAGCATGGATAAGAGATTTGCTAGCTGGCAGAAAACAGAGCCCATACCTATATGGGTCTTTGACTGGCAGAATGTCACAAGTGAGATCCCGCATTGGTCTGTGCTGGGGCCACAGCTTTTTACAATTCACATCAAAGACTTAGATGACAGGAGCAAAGGCATGGGAGCTAAACTTGCAGATGACACAAATGTAGGTAGGAAGGTAGGTTGCAAGGAAGACTTGTGGAGTTTGAGATGGATATCAATAATTTGAGAGAGTGGGCAGAAATTGTTCACTTTGGCTGGGAACTTTAAAAAGCAGAGCATTATTTAAATGGAGAATGACTCCGGAATTCCAAGGTACAGAGGGATTTAGGTATTCTGGTGCATGAAGCACCAATGAGTTAGGTATACAGGCACAGTTTGTAATCAGGAAAGCTAATGGGATGTGATCCTTTAGTGCAAGAGGAATTGGACATAAATGTAAGGATGTTATGCTTCAATTTTACATAGAGTCAAAGAAATATACAGCACAGAAACAGACCCTTCAGTCCAACACATCCATGTCGACCAGATATCCTAAATTAATCTAGTCCCATTTGCCAGAATTTGGCCCTTATCCCTCTAAACCCTTCCCATTCATATACTCATCCAGATACCTTTTAAATGTTGTAATTGTACCAGCCTCCACCACTTCCTCTGGCAGTTCATTCCAAACATGCACCACCCTCTGGGTGAAAAAGTTGCCCGTTAGGTCCCTTTTAAATCTTTACCCTCTCATCTTAAACCTGTGCCAACTAGTTTTGGACTCCCCTACCCCAGAGAAAAGACCTTGACCATTCACCCTACTCATGCCCCTCATGATTTTATAAGCCTCTATAAGGTCACCTTTCAACCTCTGACACTCCAGAGAAAATAGCCCCAGCCTACTCAGCCTCTCCCTGTAGCTCAAACCCTCCAACCTTGGCAACATCCTTGTAAATATTTCTGCACCCTTTCAAGTTTATCAACATCCTTCCTATAGCAAGGAGACCAGAATTGAATGCAGTATTACAAAAGTGGCCTAACCAATGTCCTGTACAGCTGCAACATAACATCCCAATTCCTATTCTCAATGCACTGACCAATAAAGGTAAGTGTACCAAATACCTTCTTCACTATCCTATCTGCCTGCAACTCCACTCTCAAGGAACTATGAACCTGCACTCCAAGGTCCCTTTGTTTGGCAACATTCCCCAAGACCTTACCATTAAGTGTATATGTCCTGTCCTGATTTGCCTTTCCAAAATGCAACACCTCACATTTATCTAGATTGAACTCCATCTGCCACTCCTCAGTCCGCTGCCCATCTGATCAAGGTCCCATTGTATTCTGAGGTAATCTTTTCGGCTGTCCATGACACCAACAATTTTGGTATAATTTGCAAATTTACTAATCATACCTCCTATATTCACATCCAAATCATTTATATAAATGATAAAAAGCAGTGGCATTGATAAGAAAACAGACTTGAATATTGTGAGTCGTTTTCATCTCCTTATTTAAAGAAGGATGTAAATATGTTGGAGTAGATTCAGAGGAGATTGGTTACAGTGTTATGTGGAATGAGTAGGTTGTATTATAATGACAGATACAGGCTGGGCTTGTTTTCCAGGGAGTTTAGAAAAAGTGAAAAATTACTTGATTGAAATTTATAAGATCTTGAATGGTCCTGATAGGGAGAAATACTTAATATCATTGGATTGTGCAACATTGAAACTCTGTGCTTCAGGAAGCAGTGGGAGTGAGCTCATTCGATATTTTTAAAACAGCGGTGAATAGATTCTTGCTAGGCAAGGGAATCAAAAGATATGGGGGGGTTGGCATAGGTGAATGTGGAATTCGAAATGCAGTCATGATCTTTTTGAAAGCTAAATGGGACCGAATGGCCTACTTTTTGCTCCTATTTCCTATTCTGTTTGTGGGATCTTGCTGTACGCAACTTTGGTCGTTCTGAATTAAATGGAAGTGACTACACTTCAAAGAAGTAATCAAGCCCTTTGAGATTTGGGGCACCAGCTGACGGTCATCCCTACTCTATATTCCCTCCCACAGCTGCCATCACCAAAACCTTAGTATCGAGAGTGGTGAACGAAGATGAGAAATAAAATTGATTTGGTTTCCCCTTTCCTTGTTCTCTAGAAATAGCTCTCAAAAGGTTTGTCATCCCTTGGATTTCCAGGACCTGTCCTGAGAAATTGGCAAGGCAGAATTGTGAGGGGAAAAAAGGGCGCTACATAAACGCCAGGAGTAGCTCTGATCGCTACATTTCCTTGTTACCTTTCGCGAGCACGTGATGGGCGGCTGAGTTAATCCAGTCAATGATCAGTACGTTTTTTTTCCTGTCTGTTTGGGAAGATTGTTTGTTTTCTTACCCTCTCCTGTTTGCACCTGACTTGTGGGGAGGGAGTAGGAGGAGAAAGAGGGAAGGTGGCGATTTGTGAAGACGCAGAGGGAGGGCGAGCCATTTCTGTCGAGGATCTGGGATTTTTAATTCACTGAATCATTTGGTTTTTTCCTTGCTGTGAAACTGACCCGAAACTGGACCGGAGAACGTTAATTTCATCCTGTAAGTTTCACAATTCAATTCGCAACAGTTTTCGTTTCAATGTGTCCTTTTATTTTCGTAGACGGAACTGTCTTGATTTCCCTCTGTCTCCTTATCAGTGAAAACGAAAAGAAGATTTTAGTTTTTCCAAACATTTATTGTATCGAGTTACTTTTTTACAGTGAGCGAATGGAGTACACATTGAGCGCCGCTGTTAGACTCGATTCTTCGGCTTATTCCGTCTTTTCCTCACTTAATTTTGTAAGAGTTCTTTTTAATTGTTTAACTCCCTCATCCCCGGGAGAATTGATTTCTGCATTTGGATACGAATAAATGTTTTAATCGTTTCGTGAACCCACGGCCGCCCCACATGGACTTGTATAGTTTTAAACAGAAGGTGGGATTTTTTTTTAATTTATTTTGACGTTGCGTTGAGTCTGTTTCAATTTTTTTTTAAAAAAATGCCGAAAGTGGGAGCTCTGTGGGTCTGGGAAAGGCCGGAGTTTTGTCCCGGCTTGTCTCCAGTTGCGGACACTCTTTCCCCGCGCCCGATTTTATTTTTAATCCTTCTCTTCCCCTTCGTCGGGGATCCTCTTCCGAGTCCCGTTTCACGACGGCTCCTCTTCGTTGGTTCGGTTCGGTTCGGTTCTGTCCTGTAAGGGGGGGAGGGGAATTTGGGGTCTGGTTGAAAAGCGCGATTTAAATGGGGGAGGGGTGTCACATTCGTTTTTTTGTTTTCCCGACCACAAATGGATAAATATTTGTAAGAGATTAACTATTTTGTTTTAGGCTATAAACAAAACGACAGGGCATTCCTTGAGACCCGTTGGGTAGCTCTTCCATTGGGCTGAATGGCCTCTTTCTGGTGGGAGGTACTGTTTTTTAAAAAAAAAACACAAAATGCTCACTGGATGTGGGCTAAGCAGTATTTACTGCCCATCCCTAATTGCCCAGAGGGTAGTTAATAATCAACCAAGCTGCTGTGGGTCTGGAATCATGTATAGGCCAGACCTTGTAAGGAAGGCCGATTTCCTTCCCTAAAAGGCATTAGTGAACCAGAAGGGATGGTTACACAGTAGCCATTCGGCCAACTTTGTATCCCAGACTTTAGTGAATTCAAATTTCACCATCTGCCGTGGTGGGATTCGATCCTATGTCCCCAGAATGTTGGCCTAAGGTTCTGGATTACTAATTAAGTGAAATTCCTGTTACATCATCACCTCCTCAGTGAAGGGGCAATGGGGAAAGGGTCAGGGATTAACATACAGGCTTATGGATGGGCAAAGCTGCAGTATGTGAGAATCTATTGGATGGCTGGAGCTGGGGCAGTGGGCTGACTGGCCTCCTCCTCTGTGCCGTCAGTGTGTTAATTCTATGTAAAATAGAATTGTTCTTTCAACTATTTGAGGATTTTTTTCCCCCCTACCTGGGATTTCAGTCCATTTGTCTATCACTTCTCACAGCTAACACATTGTTTCTGGAATTTGCTTGCAACAAGATAGAATTTACAGCTCCTTCCTGTTCCTCTGATTTGAATTTAGAGTAATATTTCAGATTTGTTGCTCACTTATCTGTGAGGCAGTGAAATTACCTGTTGCTTCCTAGCCTAGGAAGAGGTCTATACACTGTGCTGAAGCCAGGAGGTTGTGGGATCAAGTACCCCTTCCAGAGGCCTGAGCACAAAATGCAAGCTGACACTCCTTTGCAGAGCCACCTGTGAGGGAAGACAGACCTGTTGGAGTTGCTGCTTTTTGAATGGTGAGGCCAGATGAACGTCACATCTGCTATCTTGAAGGTGGTTGTGGAAGACATTGTAGCATTGTTTTGAGAAGGAGCAGGGTGAAGTTATCCCCAGCATCCAAGCCAATAGTTATCCCACGATCAACATCACAAAATTAATTGGTTGTTATCACACTGCTGTCGGTGAGATCTTGCTATGTTCTAACTGGCTACCACCTTGTTCTACATTCCAAAGAGCACGTCGTTGCATTGGGATACCCTGAAATGCTGAGAGGTGCTACACAAATGCAAGTCTTCTGGTCTGCACAGTTTCCTTTCAACTTTTAGATTTTGATTGAAAAATGTAAGACCCTGAGAGGTCTTGACCGGGAAAGCACGAAGGTCATGATTCCTCCTCGAAGACAATCTGAAACTAGGGGGTAGTAGGAACTGCAGATGCTGGAGAATCCGAGACAACAAGGTGCAGAGCTGGATGAACACAGCAGGCCAAGCAGCATCATAGGAGCAGAAAGGCTGACGTTTCGGGCCTAGACCCTTCATCAGAAAAGGGGGAGGGG
>NC_063368.1:12876754-12902629 GCF_021869965.1 Rhincodon typus
GGCTGACGTTTCGGGCCTAGACCCTTCATCAGAAAAAACGTCAGCCTTTCTGCTCCTATGATGCTGCTTGGCCTGCTGTGTTCATCCAGCTCTGCATCTTGTTGTCTTGGAAACTAGGGGGTCACTGTTTACAAAAATAAGGGGAAGCCCCTTAACAGATGAGTAATTTGTTCTCAAAAATAGAAATTTGCTTTCACTGCATTTTGAGGAAGTGCATGTGTTTTGAAAAGTATTTTGAGGTAGCGGTAGATGCTTGAGCAAGGGGGTGGTGAAAGGTAATGGGGAGGTAGGTGGGAATGTGGTGTAATTAGAAAGCCCCAATCTTGGCTAGAGAGGCTTGGGGAGCAGAGTGGCCTACACCCATTCCTAATGTGTATGTTCATAGATTCCAGCTGGGATTTCAGGACAGAATCCTTGTCTGATTGTTGCCCCCCCCACTTACAATTAACAGTGGTACTGAGGCCACCTTTAGCCCTCTGAACATGGGGCAGCTGTGGCCAGGTCATTCAGTACAGTCAGTGATTAGGAAACGTGCTCCAAATGGGCTCGGCTCAGCAAACCGACTGAAATGTCCAGAATTGCACAGTTTTACTTTCCCATTTGTTCACAAGGCACATCTGCAGTCAGTTCAAACACCCTGAAGTTAATGAGAGGGTGAAGTCTGCCAGCACTGAGTCATATTGGCTGAATAAAGACAGAAGGCAAACAACAGGATTGGGGTGGGGGGGTGGTGTGTGCGCAAGGGAGCAAAGGTGGGGAGGGGAGAAGGGAGGAGGACCAAACCGAAACAGAAATGGAAGCACTGTTAATCCACGTACTGAAACTCTTCAGCCCTGCGAGGAGTGCTCACAGCCGTAATGAAGTATTTTATCACCAGCTCATTAAATTGTCAGTGACAATTTGCACTTTAGTTCACCCATCCGGATAAAGCCCACAGTCAACCTGTTGCAAATCACTTTCATTTTAAATGATTCCAGAGTTGTGACTTCTACCACGGAATTCATGCTGTATGTTGATTGTTCTGTGTCATACAATTTACTGCGACGAATCCTAAATTTGCTACGTCATACCTGGAACTTGTGCTCAATTTATTGCAAGTTAACGTTCGGAAGCAATTTCTCGCTGTATTTTTAACTTTGTACCTGAGGTACAGCAGAAGTCCATTATAAAACAGAACAGTACAGTATAGGCCCTTCGGCCCAACATGTCTATGCCAAAGTCAGTAGTTGTGTGATACCAGGTTATAGTCCAACAGGTTTAGTTGAACTCAGCAGGCTTTCGGAATGTTGTTTCTTCGTCAGGTTGAAGTGGACTTCACCTGATGCAGGAGCAGTGCTTTGAAAGCCTGTGATTTCAAATACACCTGTTGGACTGTAACCTGGTGTCACGTGACTTCTGACTTTGTCCACCCTGTCCAAAACTGGCACCTCCACATCACGTCAATGCCAACCATGACGCCATTCTAAGCTAATACCATTTGCTTGTACGTGGTCTGTATCCATCTATTTCCTGCTTGTTTGTGTCTAAATGCCACGTAAACATTGCTATCATTATCTGTTTCTCCCATCTTCTTTGACAGCACGTTCCAGACATCTTCTACCCTCTGCATTTCTTAAAAAAAAACTTTCCTCGCACATTTCCATTAAACATTTTCCCCCTCTCGCCTTTAAACTTATGCCCCTGAGTATTTGACGTTTTTATCCTCGGGGGTGGATTCTGACTATCCACCCTGTCCACAGCTTCCATAATTTTATATGCTTCTGTCAGATCGCTCCTCAACATCTGACAGTCTAGCAAAACCAATTGAAGTTTTCCAACCTCTCCTCATAGTTAACATACTCCAGGTGAGACAACATCCTGGTAAATCTCTGCACACCCTCCAAAGCCCCCCACATGTCTCCCCGCCCCCCAATTGTATAGTATGGATATTGCGATCCAGAAAGTTAGACTGCCTTACATGCAGGCCAGTTTTTCTTTCTTTTAAAGAAAAGCGTATTTTCTCCTGTTTTTTAACTAGGAAAATGAAGACTTAAATAAAGATTTGACTGTCTTGAGAGACATGAAGCGCTGCACTGTAACTGAGTATGAGGTATATTGAACTATGTTATAATGAACTTCCACTGATTTATTGCATTTATTTAGCACCATTCACTACCTCCTTTTACAGCCAATAAAGTTGCCATCGGCAATCGCTTGCTCACGAGTATGTTGTACACCTGGGAAATTCCAGTAAGTCCAAAAATAAAAGTAGCTTTTAAACAAAAACAAAATATTACTGGAAATCTGAAATAACAACCAGAGAAAATTTGAAAAGCTCACCAGATCACGCAGCCATCTGGGGAGAGAAGGTTTCGGTTTCTGTTTCTCTCCAAAGATGCCACGTGACTTCTAAGACTTTTGCAAATAATACTTAAAGTTACTGCCTGCAAGCAATGAGATAATTGCATAGATATCTGTTTGGTTTTACGTGGATGTTGATTGAGGGATAAATAATGGCCACGAGATGAGTTAGGGCTCCATGCCTCTTCTCTCAAAAATAGTTTCTTGGGATCTTCTACAATGCACTGAAAGTCAAGATATAGACTTGTTCAAAAGACGGATCTTTCAATACTACAGAGCTAGCCTAGAATATGTGTTTTTAAAAATTGGGCATCTCCCAATTAAATCTGGAAGTAGAGAGAATTTTTTTCGTGTTTCAGAGGCCATTCTTTTCAAGGCAGATGAGAATTTTATTTTTCCTCTCGAGTGTTGACCGTCTGTGGCATTCTGTTCCCTGAAGATCTGTGAAGGCTGGATCATTGAATATATTCAAGTCTGACTTGGACAGATTTTTAGAGGGTAAGGGGATAGACAGGAAGGGGGAGTTGAAACCACAATCTGATTAGCCACCTTCTTATCAAATAGCAGAAGGACCTGAATGGTTGAATCATAAATCTTATTTCCTAAGTTATGTGCTCAAGTATGTAAAGCAGAAACTGAATCCTCTGCTTTCTGGCTTTAAGAATACGGCAATGCCCTCTTGGATCCTTTAATACCAGAGGCTTCCTTTGCTGAGAAAAAGAATTTGGAAATTCGCAACATTGGAAGCCAATTTGTGCACAGCAAGCTCCCACCAATGGCACTGTGATAATCTGTCCTAGTAATGACCCAATCCTAATGGTGTTGATTGGGAATCAATACTTTCTAGCCTGGTGAGCTTGCTGGGGGTGATATCCTCATGCTCTTTGGTAGAGTGACCACAGGAGTGGTTCCGTCCACCTGACAAGATAGGCAGGGCCACAGTTGAACATCTCCTGCTCCTCTGACCATACAGAGCTCCCTTGGTGCTGCACTGAAGTGGCAAGGTGGGCTGTTCACTCAACTCTGGACCATTTGGCATTAGCCCATATCCTTCTGACTTAGGGTCCCAGTGAGCTATCAGCTGAGCCACAGCAGGAGAATTATCTTTATTGTGATGCCTCACATGGAGGAATATTCACTGTCAAAGGTTCATGCATGAAGGACTTCTATTCGGTCAAGGAACCTGAGGCAGCTTAGAAAGTTTGGCTCTAAAATTAAATCTGAACTGGACAAAAAAGTATTTCAAATTCATCAGAGATAGTAGGAACTGCAGATGCTGGAGAATCCGAGACAACAAGGTACAGGGCTGGACGAACACAGCAGGCCAAGCAGCATCATAGGAGCAGAAAGGCTGACGTTTCGGGCCTAGACCCTTCATCAGAAAAGGGGGAGGGGAAGGGGGTTCTGAAATAAATAGGGAGAGAATGGGAGGCGGATAGAAGATGGATAGAGGAGAGGATAGGTGGAGAGGAAACAAACAGGTCGAAGAGGCGGGGATGGGACCAGTAAAGGTGAGTGTAGGTGGGGAGTTAGGGAGGGGATAGGTCAGTCCAGGGAGGACGGACAGGTTAAGTGGGCGGGATGAGGTTAGGAGGTAGGAGATGGGGGTGCGGCTTGAGGTGGGAGGAGGGGATAGGTGGGAGGAAGGACAGGTTAGGGAGGCGGGGACGAGCTGGACTGGTTTTGGGATGCGGTAGGGGGAGGGGAGATTTTGAAGCTTGTGAAATCCACATTGATACCATTGGGCTGCAGGGTTCCCAAGAGGAATATGAGCCCCTCCCTAACTCCTCACCTTTACTGGTCCCATCCCCGCCTCTTCGACCTGTTTGTTTCCTCTCCACCTATCCTCTCTTCTATCCGCCTCCCACTCTCTCCCTATTTATTTCAGAACCCCCTTCCCCTCCCCCACTTCTGATGAAGGCTCTATTTCAAATTCATGTCTGGATTCTCAATTCTTTTTGTTTCATGAAAATAAAATAGCCTTTGAGAGGTATGAGGGTTTGGAAATAGTTGAGAGTTGACAGCATTGCTGTCAGGCTGAGTCTGATGGTTTATATTGAGGCAGGGGTGAAACGTCAATGGGCTTAACTCTTGACAATGACAACACTCGTCTCTCGGAAAGCCAAGAGTGGATCTGAAACTAAGCATTCGAAGTGAGAATGTTTCAGCACCTGTTTGCTTGACACAGTTGCTTATTAATTAATTTATTCTCCATCTGTTCTAAAATTATTCTAATTTTGTTGGTGTGAATCTTGCTGACAGTTGGGGGATGTCGATTAAGAGTTTGTCCGTGGTAACTGATAGCTTGATAGTTGCTGCAGTGAACTGTTGGTTTGTGAAGTTGTCTTTTTGTGGTTTGGCCTCACAGCTGTCTCTGTGTTTGATTTGGGAATATCTGTCTGTTTGAACAGTGAGGGCTGACAACTGGACCTTCCAGAAAAGCAGAACCCTGACCGCGCAAGGGAGCTGAGTCAGTGGAGATGCAATCACTCGCCTGGGGCTGTAAATGCAAGGTTAGCATAATTTGGATCACCTTTTAGCTGTTGACAGCAGCAACTAATGCATTTCTATAGCACCTTTTGTGGCTGTGGGATGTTGCTTAGTTGTTATTGCGCTATGGAAAACACTGGGCTCGGGCCTTGTGTCCCGGTTATCGAATTGTAGGAACATTATTAAAAAAACAGAGGTCCAATTCCCACCCCAGACTCAAACATTTTTTCTGTCTAGAGAGGAGTCCACAGCCCTCGTCTCCCCAGCATTCTCTTGTGCTGCGTACCATTTACTTACCCATTTCATAATTATTGGTTCAACCCACCTACTGTCTGCCTTCCATTCTGGCATCCCCATACAGAGTAACATTGCTGAGCAAGATCCCACTGGCAAACACCCATTGGATTCAGGAGTGTGAAGCACAAAGTCATTGGCTGGTTCTTGTGACAAACCCCATCTGTTGAACAGTGGGCTTTGAACTGACGAAAGTGGTCTTTGCCAAACAGATTCAGGACAATATGGGGTCCCTGTGCAGCCAATATCCATTACTGGGACCTCTATATAAACTCCTTCCATGCTTGTGGAGAGACACTTACAATGCTGCACATTACCCAGGAGTGCCCCTTCCTCAGACTCAGTAGCAGACTCATCAGTTTAAACTCAGCAAGTGAGGAAGTAATTGC
The DNA here is from genome assembly GCF_021869965.1 of Rhincodon typus. NCBI lineage: Eukaryota > Metazoa > Chordata > Chondrichthyes > Orectolobiformes > Rhincodontidae > Rhincodon > Rhincodon typus. The sequence goes on from NC_063368.1 coordinate 12,882,268, forward strand.
TTGGTGTTGGGGTTTTGCAGTCATTAGATAAATAACTGTGCTGTACTGCAAGATCTGACTGGATGTTTGTTATCTCAATGAACAATGAGGTTGTCATGATGTGTAACCCAGACCACAAAATGGCAAGCTGCTTGACTTTATGCAATGTCTTACAAGTTGGTGTACGGGGACATGTTGTTTAGAATGTGACACACTGCGACAGTCCTGGTGTAGTATTGACTTGCCATAACTTGCTTGGTAGACACAATGGAACTGATTTCAGATAGTTGTTCATGATTTTTGGGGCATGTCCCTAAAGGGTGACTCAAAGTTTGTCAACAGGATTCTCACTGCTTGAAAGCTGTGACGGGGAGGAAATGGGTAATTTTATTGTTTTAGTTTCACTTTCACATCTGTGGTCTCGGTTTTAACTTTAAGATATGGAAAATTATATAATGTGAAAATGCTCATTTCTGTCTGTTTCAGTTAAGATTTCCCCCTCTTATTGCGTGTGGAGTCTTGTCACAATTAATCTGTACGTGTATCTCCTCTTCGGTGTTTGGAATGGTATTCATCAATTTTCTTTCATTCGTTGGTGGGACATGGGTGATGCTGACTAGCTAGCATTTATTGCCCATCCCTAGTTGCCGTTAAGATGGTTGTGAACTGTCCTCTTGAACCACTGCAGTCCACCTGCTGTGGGTTAGCCCACAATGCCATTAGGGAGGGAATTCCCGCATTTTGACCCAACGACAGTGGTGATATATTTCCAAGACAGGATGGTGAGCAACTTGGAGGGGAACTTGAAGGTGGTGGTATTCCCATATATCTGCTGCCCTTGTCCTTTCTAGATGGAAGTATTTGTGGGTTTGGAAGGTGCTGTCTGAGGATCTTTGAACGTCGGTGGTGGAGGGAGTGGAATCAACCAATGCAGGAGATACAAACATGAAAAATAGGTGTAGGACAAGGGCATTTGGCACCCCTGCCATACTGTAAGACCAGGGGTGATCTGCTCCAAGCCTCAACTCCTCCTCTTTTGTACCAGTTCCTCATAGCCCTCAGCTCCTGTTTCAAACATCTGTGTTGCCTCTTTCAATACGTTCAGTGATCTAACCTCCACAGCTGTCTGGGGTAGAGAATCCCAGACATTGACTACCCTCTGAGAGAAGAAATTCCTTTGTGTCTCAGTGTCCCTTTATTCTGTAACTCTGTCCCCTACTTTGAGATTTCCCCACTCGTGGAAACACCAAAATCTAACCTGACAAGCACATTCCTTGACAGTGATCTTATTGTGTATTGTATTGCTGTTTTTGGGATCTTGCTCTGTGCAAATTGGCAGCCATGTTTCCTACATTAATACAATCACTGTTTCTTTATTCTTTCCCATGATGTGGGGATTGTCAGCAAAGCCAGCATTTTGTTTTAACCCATCCTTAATTCCTTTTGAATAGACTTAATCACTAAGCCATTGCAGAGAGCGGTTAAGAGTCTGCCAGATTGCTGTGGGTCTGGAGTCACATGTAGGCCAGACAATGAAAGGATGGAGATTTCCTTCCCTAAAAGAGATTATTGAACCAGATGAGTTTTTAAAAACTCAGTCGAGGATAGTCATTGTGGTCATTTCTGAGACTGGCTTCCTAGAATTGAGAGGGTTGCCTTATGGGGAGAGATTGAGTAGACTGGGACTATACTCATTGGAATTTAGAAGAATGAGGGGGGAAGTCTTGTACAAACATGTAAAATTTATGAAGGAAATAGATTAGATTGAAGCAGGAGGTTGTTTCCACTGGCGGGTGAAATTAGAACTAGGGGGCATAGCCTGAACACAAGGGGGAAGTAGGTTTAGGTCTGAGTTGAGTTGTGAATCTGTGGAATTCCCTGCCCAGCGAAGCAGTCGAACTACTTCACTGAAAGTTTTTAATGCAAAGATAGATTTTTGAACAGCAAAGGAATTAAGGGTTACAGTGAGCGATTTAGGTAAGTGGAGCTGAGTCCATATAAAGATCAGCCATGAACTTATTGAATGATGGAGCAGGCTCCATGGGCCAGAAGGCCTACTCATTCTCCTGTTTCTTATGTTCTTATTGATTGAATTGAAATTCTACCAACTGCAGTGTTGTGATTTGAATCCATGTACCTTGGGAATAAACCTGGGTCGCTGGATTACCAGTCCAGTGACATTACCACAGCATCCCCTGTTACAATTCATTTGGGAGGAGCGCACTGATAATTAAGCTGCATTATCCCACAGACTATCTCCAATGTGTAACTACCCAATTAAAGCATCGAGATGATCAGTTTGTCTGACTGATATTTAAGACAAACATAATTTCACACTGGTTTTGTCATTATCTTGAAAATGACTTGATGATAAATGCTATTTTAACAAATAGCAAAAGAGATTATTAATGTACTACTATGTAACTTAAGCCATGTCCCTTTAACTTCTCACTCCTCCATTGCACTTCCCCCAATCAGAGGGACAAAACCGATGTTGTGGGTGGAAAATATGAAACCGGGAAAACAATTTCTGTTGATCAAAACTCCGGACTACAAAGATGGAGAGCTACTTCTCCTAGTTCTTTTGCTTTTGGCTATGATGCCACGATGTGTGCAAAATGACGGTCAATCTTTGATTTCAATAGTTAATCAGATGGATCCAGATCCATTCTTGACCTTGACTTTTCTTCTGAGTCTGCAGTTTTTTCACCTTTTTTCTCTCTCTGGGAGAGATACCCCTGACTGCACTCATAGCTCTCTAACAAACTGCAGCTAGACCAATCCAAAGGCTGTCACCAGGCAGCTTTTTTTTTTGACTCAGAGCTCTGGTACCATTATGTCTCAATGTGTCTACCTCACTGCTGCAAAAAGTAACATATTGTATAGCTAAAGTATTCAGTACATACTCCCACTGGATGTTGAAATTTGCATGAAAAAGAATTCTCCTATTACTTTCGAGGATGTTATATAGATAAAGTTTTTTTTTTCTTAAATGTCCAAAAGAGGAAAATATGTGGTCACTTACACCATACCTCACTCAAGAAAGCACCTCAAAAGTGCTTCATTGTATATAAAGCACTTTTTACCATTTTCAAGATCATGGAAGCAGCTATAGAAATGTGATTATTTTTCCTTGTCTTTTTGCATTTTGTTACATTATCCTTCATTTCCATCTCTTCTATCCCCGTATCTCTGACATTTTTTCTTTAACTTTTAATGTCCTCAAGGGTGGTCCAGCAAGCCATTCAACTATTACATTAACCTAAGTAAAAAAGACAAGCACAGAGCTAATGAGCTGAATGGCCTCCTTCTGCACATTTTTTTTTTAATTCTACGGCTGGGAAAATAAAAGAATGACAAAATTATAGTTAGCTTTGAAACCTCTCTCAGGCTTAAAAGCTGCTAGCTCAGGGTTCTGATGATTGTTTGTCGTGAATTCACTGGAAAATAAATATTCTTTCTTTCTCACCAACTTGCTATTGCCTTCAACAGCACCTTCCAAACCCATGATCGCTACTGCCTAGAAGGTCAAGAGCGGCAGATGCATGGGAACACCACTGCCTGCAGTTCCCCATTAGGCTCACCCCATTCTGACTTGGAAATATATCACTGTTCCTCCAGTGTCACTGTCAAAATCTTGGCGCACTCTCCCTGAAAGCACTGTGGGTGTACCTACACCACATGGACTACTTAAAGTAAGCAGCTTACCACCATCTTCTCCAGGGCAATTAGGGATGGGCCATAAATGGTGAACTTGCCAAAGTTGAATGCTTCCTGTGAATGAATAAAAAATTTCCAGGATACTCGAGCAACATCACGGTAAAACCATTGGGCAATTTAACAAACTAAATTGAGTGTATTTTAATTGTATAACACTGTTATTAATTATATTTTAAAAAATGATTGTGGAAAAGACCTGTTTGGTGTAGAATCGCCCAGAGGCTACATGGATGAGGGGAGGGCTTTAGGTGAAACCTTGTGTAGAACACAATGCCAGAGACTTTTACCTTGATTCTAAACTGGAGTTTGAGGTTGGATGAAGGATATTGAAAGAAATTAGACCATTTTCCAATAGGTTATATTTACATAGCACCTTTTTTTCTGTTTTAAACATAAATGGCTTGATGGTACTCAACTTCTAAATTGCTGAAGGTTTTCATCTGATTGGTTAACAAATCAACTCTGTCCGAGGCATTGCCTGGGAGAAAACAACTGGGAACTATAGCCTCCCCAAGCTCCTAGCTAATTTAAAATAAAGAGCCCATAGCTAGAATGTATTCCTTTCATTTACAGAGAATGACTCACTGTATCTGAATTTGTTGCTTACAGCCATGGCAAAAGAGCCATGTTGCCAATCCTTTCCCAATGTAAAAACACAAATTGTTGTGATTGTTTGAAATGTTGATATTCTGCCCTGATGAGTGCAAGGCAGAATGCTTCAGCATCCCTCTTGGTTTAACCCCATCAATATATGATATATCAGCAAATGCTTCCTATGTCTCTCTTTCCGGTAATGTTCAAGTAATAAAACATCCAAAGGTGCTTCATACGTTCATTATGAACATAATGTGGCTCCGACTTACATAAGGAGATTTTAGGTCAAATGATCAGAAGACTGGTGGGGGAGGAGGGAGGTGTTACAATGGTATCTCAGAGCTTACTTGGTGGGGAGGGGCGTGGTGTTGGCCACCAATAGTGGAGCTATTAAAATATGAGGATATACAAGAAGCCACATTTAGTTAAGCACTGATTATCTCTAGTTGTGAGGCTGGAGGAAATTGGAGATCAGGAGGGGTTCATGCTATGGAAGGATTTGAAAATAAAGATCTTGCTTAACCAGGAGCCAATAGCCAGGATTGGGAATGAGACTTATTGTGATGTGGATAGCCATGTTTTGGATGATCTCCTGTTTATGAAGGGTAGAATATGAGACACCGACCAGGAATGTGATGGGATAGTCAAGTCTAGAGCCTTTCAATGAATGACCCCACCTTTCTGTCCATCATGTTAATCAGTGTACCTTCTGTCATTCTGTTGGAACTAGGTACTCCTCCAGAATGGTTACCAATCGGTTGTTATATGTGGTCCTTCTAATCTGCACCCTCACCGAGATTTGTTCGATCGATGCACGGACCCTGCCACAGCAAGGACTCCTTCAGGGTGAAGGTATGTTCCCTACCTAGTTCATTTCCCTTTCTGTACCAGTTCCATAAATAAAACCTTCTCAAATAAAAAAAATCGTTTAGCTATTCATTGACACAGAGCATTATGTAAGAAGATTGAAAGGGTAGATGTAATGCATTGTGCAATTGGAAACATCTTCAGTGCCATAAAGATTACATGGTCACTAATAAATACAAAACTGACTTCAGGAGGAATCTGTTTACTCAATGGGGTAGAATGTGAAACTCGCCAACACAGGGAGTGGTTGAGGTGAATGGAATAGATACTTTTAACAGTGACTGGACATACACAAGGGAGAAAAAGGAGTTTATATTGATAGGGTTAAACAGGGATAGGAGGATGCTCTTGTGGAGAATAGTATGGAGCAGTTGAGCCAAACTGCATGTTTCTGTGCTTGAAATTCTGTGTAATCCTTCAACTCTTATGACCAAAGCTTTCTGTGACTTGAATCTCACAGATCTTGGAATGAGTCTTCATAAAGAATTTTGCACTAAGGCTTTAAAATTTGTGCGTGCATTTTTTTTTTCTCTCTTCCAAATGCGTCCAGTGTTCCTCAAGGAAAGTCAAGCAACAGTCTTCTTGCGTCGGAAGCTGATGTACAACAGCTGGGATTTTGAACTCATCACTCCTGGAAATCTGCAGCGGGAATGCTATGAAGAAGTCTGCAATTATGAGGAAGCTCGTGAAATCTTTGAGGATGACCAGAAGACGGTGAGTATCATTCCGAGAGCATGTAGGCCCTCGGCTCTGTGCTTCGAAGGACCTGAGCATATGTGAGCTTTTTAGAGTGAGTGGCTTTCAGGACAAAGGGCCTTAATTGCTGCCTCTGCATGGCATTTTCTGGTTTCAGTTCTGTAATGGCCTAATCTGCAACCTTTTCATCTGTGTTCACAACAGCCAGCTGATCCAACATCAAAGGATTTTTTTTTTAATGGATTTAACAGCATCCCTTCCTTGCCACATGCTGTAAAGTAGATTTGTGGGAAGGAGATGGTTTGGATGATGCACAGGCACCAGCCTCCCCTTCACCCTACCCTACAACTGTCAAACACTGCTGCTTAATGGTCAGGAGGAGCCCTCCTTTGTATCTCTGCTTACTTCCCCAGCAGAAGTTCCACTTATCCACCACCCGCTGTTAGCTGCAGTTCACTTTCTTGTGTTGGGATAGGAATAATGCCATGAGTGTAGTAAAACATCCCATGAGGCAGTCCAAGGGAGTGTTGATGGACATATTAACTAAAGAGACAATAATTAGAAAAGGTGCAAGTGGTAGGGCTTTGTAGTCTAAAGGGTAAAGTTTGTTAATTGACAGTGTACACCACATGACCTTACACTTGCTTGCAGCCTTGTGACAAGATAAAGCCACAGTGGGATGTTTCTTAACAGTATACTCTGTAAATATTTCTTTAGCCACAGAACAATACCAAGAAAATTGTAGATCGGAGACTGTTAAAGGAGGGATTGGTTTAGGGATAGATTTGAGAAGTGCAGGACCCAGATGACCGATGACGCAGCCTCGACTAGTCAGACACAAGAATGGTTAGCTGGTCAAGGCACCGTAGTTGGAGAAATTCGGGGGAATTCTTGTCTGCTGGGTTGGAATTGTAACTGAAGTCCGAAAAGATGAAGGAACAATGTCATAAACTACGAGGCCTAACAACGTGGGAGATTTGTACCATCACAGCTATGGTGTGACCAGGCACACACTGTCAGACCTTAAGTGATTTCACCTTTTTAAAATAGTACAACCTCAGGACATCCCACAATTGCTGTACAGCCAATTAAATTGTTTTTGAAGTGTAGTCACTGTTATGGTGTAGGAGCTGTGGCACTCTATTTACACACAGCAAGCTCCCATACTGTGATATGAATAGTTCATCGCACACACAAAAATGTTAATTAAGGAATAAATATCATTTGGGACACTAGGATGACCCCCTTCTTCCTTCTAACAACCCTCCTTGCCTGCCTGCCTACCCGTCCCCGCCCCCCCCACTCCCCCCCACTCTTCTTTGAATAGTGGACATGGGATATTTTTAAAATGTCCATCTGTGACATGGTTTAACATCACATTATTTTGTTATTAAAGCTTATTTTGTTTTACAGCGCGAGTTTTGGAAGCAGTATGTGAACAATCAGAAACCAGGTAAGCGATGACAGGATACAATGTTAGTGACTGATTATCTGTATCAGACTTGCACACGATCAATGCAAGTTACCAAACTTTAGTGAAAAGAAAGTTGGGCTGTGGCTGAATCCACTCTTTAGGGAGCATGTCATAGCCTTTGAAGGACCAAGGATACTAAGTAGAATTGGCCTTTTCTGATGAAGGGTCTAGGCCCGAAACGTCAGCCTTCCTGCTCCTATGATGCTGCTTGGCCTGCTGTATTCATCCAGCTCTGCACCTTGTTGTCTTAGTAGAATTGGAGCAGGGGTGAAAGTGGAGGAATTGGAAAAGAGATTGGACTGTGCTGCTTGGGTAAAGTAAGAGCGGAGGCAATGGAAGTGTTCGAGACTTTGAACAAGTTTGGAGTACTTGAGAAATTGTTTTCGCTGACTGGAGGCTCGGTATCCAGACAGCACGGGTTTGAAAATAATTGCTGAAAGAGGCAGCGGCAAAGGCAACATGTGCAAAACACTTTATGAAGCTGAGAGGAGATCAAATTGAATTATTGAAAAATCATGTGTGTTCTAGACACAATAAATAGGGAGAAAATGTTCTTGCCCCTGAAAGAATTAAAAATGAGAAGGCATTGATTTTGATGGAATTCTTAAAAGAAACAAAAGTGATGTAAGGAAAATTTTATTTTTCTCAAGGCAAGTCTAGAACACTTTTTGTCTGAGAATGTGGAGGCAGATTCAGTCAAAACATCTGAGGGAATTAGATGGTTATTTGAAAAGGAACAGTTTGCAGGGATGCTCATGAGTAGCACTAAGTAATGGTCATTTGGAGATCAGGTGCAGACATGATGGGGCTGAATGGCTTCCTGCATTATATTGAATCTCATCTGGAGTGTGCTCAGGCACAGGACATTCAAGGTGTAATTGTGGTAAAAGATCAGGGGGAGTGAGGCTTCTGTTTTCTTTTAACGTTCAGAGAATAATACCATTGGTTCAGTTATATCCACCCAAGAAAGCAGACAGGACCTCCAGGAAAGACAGCACCGTTTGACTGTGCAGCACTCCCTCACCACCTCCCAGGGAGTGGGAGGACTTTTACGCTGGAACTCTCTGGAGTAGGACTTGAACCCACAGCCTTCTAACATTTGGGGACAAGATTGCTACCCACAATGGTGAAAATGAGTTCATCATTTTCTCATTAATTTTAGTCAAGCAACCAAGCCTTCCTGACAATGGAAGTGCCCCTGAGGTGGTTCAGCTTGGATTTATAAATTATTTTTGAGCAAGGTGTTCTGGGGCAAGTTGGACTTCAACCTGGACCTTCTGGCCCAGAGGTAGGGCACTCCCACTGTACCACAGGAGCTCCAGTGTGGATCTATGTGTTTGTAATTAGCAGGAGTTGTTGGGTGATTGTATTTGTTGCTCATCTCGATTTTTGTCCCTGAACCGAGTAGGTTATTTGAGTCAACCACATCACTGTGGTGTCGTACATAGGCCAGATCGAGTAAAGATGGCAGATTTCCTTCTCTCTAAAGAACCAGATGGGTTTTTGTTTTTTTTTTTACAACAATCAATGATAATTTCGTGGTCAGTATTGCTGAGACTAGCTTTCAATTCCAGATTTTATGCAGTGGATTCTGCCAGTCACAATTGTGGGATTTGAACCTATGTACCCAAAATATGTTCCCAGTGACTAGGAAGTCCAGACCAAGGGTCGCAATTTAAGAATTTAGGGTAGGTCATTTAGGACTGAGATGAGAAGAAATGTCTTCACTCAGAGTGGGTAACCTGTGGAATCCTTTTTGCCACAGAAAGCGGTTGAGGCTAACTCCTTCTTGAAAACATTCAATGTTTTAGATATAGTTCTTAGGACTCGGGTGTCATGGTATTGGGACAAAGTGGGAACAGGGTGCTGAGCTCGATGATCAGCCATGATCATATTGAATGGTGACATGTTCGAAGGGCCGAATGGCCTACTCCTGCTCTTATTTTCGATTGTTTCTGTTAACTGGAACTCTGGAATACTCACCCAGTGACATTACCATGACTCCACTCTGTCTTTCTTTTCTGCCATCAATGTCCAGATTGAATTTGTTGTTGTTTGTTCCTCAGGTGGCCCCACTGCTCACAAGTTTGATGTTGCTGGGCTGGTAGCGGGACTGATCGGTGGATTTGTGCTCCTCATCCTCATTGGGCTGCTTGTCGTCTACTTCTGCAAACAGAGGGGGAAGAGAGCAGACAGGTAGGTGCCAGACTTCAAACAGAGTCCATCTACCTCTGCCTAAAAAAAAAAAATTCTGCTTCCACTACCTTTTTTCTTTGGGAAGCATGTCCTAAAGACTCACGACCCTCTGAGGAAAAACTTTGCCTCATCTCCATTTGAAATGGGCAACCTCTGATTTTATAAATAGTGCTCCTCTTGTTAACTTGCCAGGTGTGTTTGTACGCCTCCTGCCCAGGCCTCTGCCAGGAGAGAGAATTGTGGGGTGGCGCGCGTGCAGGGAACCCAGAATGAAACCGGGAGGGATTGAGAGTCTCCATGGACACACAATGATTTTTCTCCCATCCTTTGTTTAATTTTCTTCCAGACCACCCGAATATCGAGGGCTAGTCCCAAACCTAACCAACCATCCACCTGTTGAGCCGAGTGAAGAGCTGCCCTTGACCAATGTGGAGACCACTGCCCCTGGACTTCCCTCGTATGAAGAGGCATTGACAAGATCAGGACATTATGATGCCCCTCCCCCACCATACGGAGGGTCAGTATATTTACTCAAATCTTTTTTTTATATAAACTTCTCACTTGGCTTGCAAGTATTTTTGTTCCAAAGCCAAAGGGGCAAATTCCCAGAATCTCCTGCTTGGTGCTAGGGGCACTTGGGCACTGAAGGTGTGACTGTGGGAGTTAAAATTTGCCTCGAGTGCTTTATTTGATTTTTCTCAGTCACTTTTTTTGTTGCTCTTTGGTTTTTGTGGGGAGTGGGGCTATTTAGTCATTCTCACTGACGCCGATACAAACAAATACGTTCTACGTCCCAGTTACCACTTTCGTTTTAGGGTGCCTGACTCTTCCATTTTTTTCAGTCTCTCTCCCTTGGCTCAGTTGGTGGCACTCTGAGCTACAAGGTTTCTGGTTCAAATCCACTGTGGGGCTTGAGCACAAAGATGAAGTCTGACCCAATCCAGTGATGTTTTGAGGGATTGCTGCACTGTCAGAGCGCTGTGCTCTGGAGAAATATTTGAACCACAGCACCATGTCTGCTCTGGAGGTAAAAGATCCCACAACACCATTTTTTTTTTTTGAAAAGGGGCAGAGGAGAGTGCACCTAGTTGCCTGGCCAGTCGATTATATCTCCATCAGTGTGGTGCTGGGCCAAATGGCCTCCTTCTCATAGAATCCCTCTAGTGTGAAAAGAGACCAACTGGCCCATTGAGTCTGCACTGACCCTCTAAAGAGCATCCCACCCAGACCCACACCCCTACCCTGTAACCCTGCATTCCCCATAACTAATGCAGCCAGCCTGTGTATCCCTGGACACTATGGGCAATTTAGCATGGCCAATCCACCTAACCTATACGTGTTTTTTGGGACTGTGGAAGCAAACCGGAGGAAACCCACACAGAATGTGCAAGCCAGGGGTGGAATCGAACCCAGGTCCCTAGCGCTGTGAGGCAGCGGTGCTAACCACTGAACCACCAGGCCACCCACTTCTATAATCATATACTTCTGTGATCAGGTTATCTAGCTACTCCCATGCTGTGCACCTGTTGGCTGCCACATTCCCCACAACACAATAGCACACTTCGTCAGCTGCAAAACTTTCCAAGATGTCTGGTGGTCATGAAAGGTGCTATATATAAATGCAAATCTTTTGTGTAGCTTTATTTCTCAAACTTAGGATCAGGATCTATGGGAGTGTCCCATTATATCATAAAAATATCATAAGGTCCCGGGGAGGCGTTGGGGGGGTTAAATCATTCCTGGTAGTTGTCAGTATTTGTAGGGAGGGATTTTTGGAGTGTCAATGTCTCTCTGCACCCAGAGGGAGAAAGGGTGTGTGTTTGAGAAGCGAAGATGTCAACCTCTTAATCTGCCCACTCGCTCTTTTTCTGTCTGCAGTGGAGCTACAAGTGAGCAACGACCAAGCTGAAACTCAGTACAATGCCTTCTTCTTCAATTTCAAATCCATGGATCGAGTCTTGTGACGTGGAGAAGGGAGAGAAAGAGCTGCTGGACAGTATTTTGAGGATCATCATAATAAGCGAAGACAATGATTTAACAAAATCTACTCTCTTGGGTGCCTGGCATCACGTGCCTCCAGCAAATTTTCATAAGCCAACAAGTCAATTGGTTTCTCCAGGCGCCATTTAAGTTCTCTTTCTCTTTTACAAACTTTGTAAATAATTTGTTGCTCCAAAGCTGAACATTGGACTTTGCCGAGTGCTGTTGAAATATTTCTCTGGGTAACCCACGGCTGGGTCTGAGATGCAGTTCAGATGAAAACCCAACTGGACGTGTGACCTTCTTCAAACTCACTTGGAATCTCTTGGAGTCTACTTTTCGGTTTCTGTGGCAGGACAGCAGCTGTAATCGCACTTGGTAGCTTCAACCTCTTCTCTCTGTATACCTCCCTTTGGGCCCCCCCACAAGGCCATTATTGGAGGAGGGGTGTGGGAGTGTAATGGAATCGGGCACTATTTTCAATCCCGATTGCTAAATCGGCGATTGCACTGTCAGGTTGTGTGTGCTGGGGAAATAGGGTGTTTGAAGGCAAAACTGATTTGGGTGGCATTGTGTAGAACGAGCAGTTTTGCCTTGAGGGATCACAAGTTCTGTACCCTCTGTCCCTACCCTCCGGAGAGTGCATCACCTTCAGGAGCGCAGCCTGTGAACGACGATTGAGTTTTACTTTACTTTTTTTTTTGTTTTGTTTTGTTTTTTGTAACCAAGAACTGGATTTTGCTTTTTTTTTAGGACAGACCAATTCCTCTCAATTTACTTGACTCCAGACTTCATTTCTGTTGCCCCACCCACTCCTCAGAATTCAGGAGGCACACACCAGTCAATTCTGATGAAATCTTCCTACCTGTTAATGACCTTGACCTGTTTTCCCCACCCCACCCCACCTCATTCTATGGTGGCTCTTGCGGAAAAGAGAACCAAAACAAAACAACATGAATATTTACTGTTGGAAGCAATTCTGCAGTTGGGCAGCAATTGCTAAGCAATCCTGAGTATGCTAATGGCCTTCAATTTAAGATGATCCATCAAGCTTGGAACATTACTCATTCACATTTGATAGATGGAACATGCCTTCATGTGCATATTCTTTGTAAGGAAAGGAATATGTCCCAAGACTTCCACCACTTGTTTTGAATTTCTTGGGAGCATGGGAAGCCCATAAATTCCCTGTTGCTTTCTCCGTGGCAATGCCTCCACCAACTAGAATTGATTTGCCAACCAGCTGGCACCCTTTTCTCCTGCAGTGTAAATTGTTGTGATCATTCCAAATTTGGCATTCTTGCATTTGTCCTGATAAGTGCAAGACAACAAGTTTCAACAACATGCCTGTCTTTTCAGCAGAGTTTACATTCTGTTCTACAGTGAGTGACCACTGAAAGTGAGCAGGGTGCTTTTCTGTATGTCCCAAGCAGTGGCGCATTAACTTTGTGCGGAGTCAGTGTTGCTGAGGCCAGTTGTGCTTTCTACCTGCACATTGTAGCCCAGAGCTACAGATAGTGCTGGTGGATGCTCCAACATTATTTCCACCAACCAGCTGGCCAGGAAACTGTCCCCCTCTGGCAGATGTTGACAGGATTTACAGGTCGATACTTAATCTGTTTGACATTTTGAACACACCTTCCTTGATTTGTTGGTCCTGGAGTTTGAGTTAAGAGACAGGGATTCAACTTGCTGAGCTACAGTACCCTCTGTGGATGCCTACTGCAGCTCATATTCAGTGCTTACATTTTCTTTCAGACTGTAAAAGCTCCATTTGCATTATTGGGAAGTCTCTCTGCTGACGTGGGCAATATTTGTCCCTCCACTAAGGTCAACACTGACACAAATACCACATCACCTGGTCATTTATCATACTGCTGTTTTGGGAAGCTTGCTGTGTATAAATTGGCTGTTTGCGTTGCCTACGTCACAGTGATTATACTGCAAAAATATTTAATAGGATGTAAGTAAGATCCGAGGTCTATTTTCTCTCCTGTCTGTCCATCTTCACTGTTTGGCCATCAACACAGGCCTGTGAACATTCCTCCCAACCAAACAAAATCCCAAACCACATGCATCTTTAACCTGAGCTCAGGATCCACTGACTTGTCTTTCCTGGCCTCTCTCCTTCCACACTAATAATCAAAATCAGGAGATCTGTAGCGGTTGAACTGGGAACGTTATTGGTCAGATTGAAGCAGGTCACTGGACCATCCCAAAACTGAGATGGTCATCGCCAGCAATATGACTATTGAGTACCTTGGCTGAGCACAGATGATTTGCCTACTATCACCTTCCTGCTATAGGCTTGAGCCAGCACAGTGTTGTGCCATACTCTCCTTTGCTTTGACCAAGCATGAATGCCATCCTTCTGGAGTTGTACGATATGGGTATGGGAAGGGGAGGGATCAGGAACGGCACAGGGATGGGTGGTGGGCACTGAACTTTGAGTTAGTGGGGCAGAAGGACAAAGTAGGAGCTTTCTGCCTGTACCTGAGCCCTTCCTTCCAAGGAACATATTACACGATTGTGATAGAGGCTTGGGATGCGAATTGGTTTTTGGAGCAATGGGCAGTCACATGCCTTTGTTGTCAAGCAGTGAGGATGGGAGGAGAGAGAATAGACCTCAATCTATTAGGAGAATGACCAGTGTTTTCACTGCATTTGAAACAGTCTTAAACCTTTGTATTGACATTGCCAACAGTAACCAGACTTACAAATTCTCCTCAGGTACAATGTAGCAATAGCCATCAAGGGAACAAAAATGAGTGGGCCGTCTATTTAAATTTAGGTTGGTGTCAATGACTTGACTGGTGAGGGCCAGAAAATGACCCTGTGAGATGCTGTGTGTACCACAGGCCTCAGTTTAGACCCATGGGCCTCAAGTGAAGCCTGAACCAAGGACAACTTGGGTGAGGGCTGACTGGATCTGTGGAAATGTAGCCAAGCAGGAGTTTAAACAATTCTGGACTGCCAAAACACCCCTCAGCAGCCTTAAGCTAGACAACGGTGGAGGAGACAAAAATGTCATCCAGAGTTGTGGGAAGAACATACTTGTGGATGTGAAGGTAGAATGTGGGATAGGCTGGTGTTATCAACTCTAGTTGGGCCTACATTGCAGCTTTGGCTATAGAGTAAAATATTATTCCTCCCCCTGCCATCACCAAAAATCTTAACGATAAAAGTGTTCGATGAATATGAAAAACGACTTACTTTCCCCAGAAGAGGAAAAAGGGGTAAAGAGGGTAGTTGGTGGAAAAAAAAAACTAACTTTTGCACTGTGGGCAACCTCTGACCCAAATCTACATGTGCTGATTACATAGAAAACCCACCGCTTTTTAATGGAATCTGTCCCTGCAAACAAAATTCAAATTGATTCAAGAATATTATTTTCTTACAGAGAATAATCTGCATGTTTACTGAAAACAGGTGATTAACACTTTTCTAGATTAACCCCCACCTCCAATTTGGAATTAATCCCAGAATTGGGAACTATTGTAAAGAAAAAACCTGTCATTCCTGTATCCAACTTAATAAAATACAGTGGGGGTGGGGAAGAAAGGTTTAGAAATCATACCATAAACTGTGGAGGGACTGGGCCTTGGTATTCATGTTTGGGTTTCCATGGTAACCAGGCCTTGACTTAATAACAGCACCTAGCCCATGCCAATCGATTTAACAAAGGAAGGTACAGGGAGCTTTCTGAGGACTCGGACTAAGTGACAAAATTGCACCAGAGTGGGCAATTTTCCAGAAATATTCCCAAAATAAATGGGGGGAGGAGTGATTGAGGATAATTACAGCTTGTTTAAATTATTGTTAGTGAAAGGAGTTTTTTTTTCAAGCTGTAGTTCTCCATTCCTGCCTACAGAGGGTGGGTTTAATTCTGATGTGGGATTTCAGGGGGGAGGTCTCACTACAGTTTATCAAAACTTCAGTAAATCCTGCAAGTTATTTGTAAGACTGAGAACACCAGTGCAGTGTGCAATTTTAACAAGGCAGTACATGTTTCTGACTTGTCCTCTTGTCTTGCTTCATTGGGTAGTGGGGAAAGGAGAAACTTTGTTATAATGGACTGACTTTTTTTCTAAATGAAAAATCATTTCTAAAGCGGATCACACTCATGTCACATTTTTGTCTGAAAATCTGCCCTCTAGTTGACGGTGCAGTGACCTATGTTGTACTTGATTTCTATTTCAGCCTCATTTCAGGGCACTGGAAGTCTACCAGCTTATGTGGAGCACCGGGTAAAATTTCTGGCTCATTTTTAAACAAAGTATTAATAAAAACAATGCCTTTCTGAGCCCAGCCTCCAGGATGTGAGGAGTGGTGGTGTTATAATTTGCTCATTGTCCAAGCCACACTCTGTGCACGTTACAGTCTGGAGCTATGGTTTGTGATGGGAGAGGTTCCATTGCGCTCTCCATTGCATTTCTGACCAGGAATCTTTTTCAGTCTCCTTGCCTGTGTACGATAGAGGGATTTGCAGGTTGCCACTTAACCTGAATGGCTAGGTTGTGAATACACCTTCTTTGGCCATTGTGTTCTCGCATGGGACTTGAATCCAGAGCATCGGGTTCACACACAGTCCACAGGATCATAAGTGCAAGACTGTATTTTTAAAAACTGACCTACCATACCTATTAGTGACTTGTTCACCTAATACGAAATGGATGAGCAGGAAAAAGAGCACAGTGACTGGATGCTCAATCCCTCTTCCATTTCCCCACTACAATCATGTGATCCCCTTGGAGGGTGAAAGTCACGCTAGATAAACCGACACTGGCAATAAGGTGGGAAAAGTTCCAGAAATCTCAATCTGTTTGGGACTTTGCAGTCTTTTCTATAAAGACCTTCCCTTCAGAAGTCATGACATTAATTCT
Organism: Rhincodon typus; assembly: GCF_021869965.1. Lineage (NCBI taxonomy): Eukaryota > Metazoa > Chordata > Chondrichthyes > Orectolobiformes > Rhincodontidae > Rhincodon > Rhincodon typus. The sequence goes on from NC_063368.1 coordinate 12,898,657, forward strand.
GTTTCACTCTCCACAGATGCTGCCAGACCTGCTGGGTTTCTCCAGTATTTTCTATGCTGATTTTAGATCTCCAGCATCCAAAGTGTTTGCTTTTATCTTAGCTGGCTGGCTGAGATTGCTAGGGCTAAACCAGTGCCTTCTACAGCAAGTCTGGGAACTGTGTGTAGTCCAGTGGCTAAATGCAGGGATCTGAGGTCTGTAGATAGCTGTTGTGCTCCATATCCCATTTGTGTCAGTCATGTTGGGATGCCATGCTTAAGGGGAAAATCATTTCGACCTGTCTTGGTGGAATTTTGAGGAGGCTAGAAGAAGGTAAAATCAGTTACCTTTTTGAATTCTGATCACTATCCATCAATGTCAAGCTGTGGTTGCTTGGCAACTCTGGTTTTTGGCCCACACCAGAGATTGACTGCTCAGGATCTACCCAAATTCCCTTAAACAGTACTTCAGTAAGAGTCAATGTAGGGGTGGGGGACAATTTTTAATTGAACCTGTCCTTTGGATGAGATGCAGGAATTGTATGGTCTGTGTCCAGTGAGGGCAAGTTTAACAGAACCAGTAATCTAGCTGACACTGTGGGCATATCCCTTCTGTGAAATAAGTTAAACTTATCTATTACATCTTGGTGCTCTTCTGGCACGGTGTTAGTGGCCTGACCTCTGAGCCAGGAGACCTGGGTTCAAGCCCCCGTGTGCTCCAGAGGTGTGTAATAACAGGCCTGAGGTTTATTAGAAAATATCTATGGAAAGGAATGGATGGCTCTGCAGAAATATGAAAACAAAGTTTTGAGTAAGGTTATCTTGCAAACTAGGTCTCAGTACAAAAACAGAACCACTTTATCTTGTGCTAGTTGTTATGTTAGCATTTAACATATTTTATATAGTTCTGTAAGAGCTCAGAAATAAAAAGGCTTTAACTTCATGTCTTTTGTTTAATAAACTTCAATAAAAAAAGGATCATCATGAATTACCCCCAATTTTCCCAAATCACTCCCTCAATTTCTCTTCTTAAGGCAACATCCAGCCAGGCAGCAGACTAAGTAATTAAGCACGAGTGCTGGTTTCAGCTGGGCTTGGTAGCCATCCTGACTCAGAAAAGCATGGGCTCAAGCCCCACTGCAGAGATTTGAGCCATAAAGTATAAAGGAATGCTCTCCATGCAGTACTGAGGGAGTGCTGCATTGCTGGCGGTCATGTTTGAGTGAGACTCCCAAACCTTATATGCTGTAATATTGTTTGAAGAACTAAGAATGTTCTCTTGGTTGTCAGCCAACAATTGTCCTTTCACTTATGTGCCCACATTACTTACTTAGGCTTTGATTAATTTTCTGTTTATATGTAAACAGGGTGCATTAGCCCACTTGAAGAGGAAGTAAATATCCATTGGTTACAAACACTGAGACCTGATGTGGTCTGGCCATAACATAAATGTAAATTACACAGGGGCGGGGGGGGGTGTGGAGGGTGGGTCAAGAACAGGCTGGAAAGCCCATGAAGGCGGGGGGGGTGGTGGGTCAGTTGTGCCATAGTGATGTTATGAGCCCACTGATCAAGAAACTCAGGTTAATCCAGTGGGGAATTGGGTTGGAATCATATCATTGGTGGATGATGATGACCATGTAACCATTGTCACTTTTGGGGGTGGGGTGGGGGTGTGGAATCATCTGGTTCACAAATGATATTCATGGAAAGTGATCTAACATAACTCTCCTCCGCATTTGGGGAGGGGCAATAAATACTGCCCTCGCACCATAAACGAAGAAAAAAAGCCTTGGTCACATTCAGAATCGTACAATTGTGACAGCAGGCCATTCAACCTATCAGGTCCACACGTTGAAAGAGCATCCCACCCACACTCACCCTATCCCTGTAACCCTGCATTTCCCATGGCTAACCCACCTAGTCTGCACATCCCTGGACACCATGGGTAATTTGGCATAGCCAATCCACCTAACCTGCACATCTTTGGACTGTGCGTGGAAACTGGAGCAAACCCACGCAGACACAGGGAGAACATGCAAATTTCTGGTGGGACTATCACAACTAGATACTTCCCACCCCTCCTCACACCCACACAATCTCACCACAGTGCATCCACTAGCTAACACAACAAAGACCACCACACTGTACCCAATCAAACAGCTGCAGGACATGTACGTTACAAGGTTAGATACAGAGTAAAACTCCCTTTGCTCTTTTAAACAAAGTAAGTATGTCTTCCTTGACTCTTTTAAACTGAAAGTAAATCTCTATTCTTTTATTCTGAAAGTAAAGCTTCTTATGCTCTTTCAAACTGAAAGTAAATCTCTCTCTACATTGTGCCATCAAACATTCCCAGGAGAGGGTTAGCATGGCGTAAGAAACAGAGTGAAGTTTCTTTTGCTGTTTTAAACAGAAAGTAAATGTTCCTTGACATTGTCTCCATCAAACACTCCCAGGCCAGATTAGGCACAGGGTTAGATACAGAGTAATGTTCCCCCCTACTGTTTTAATCTAAAAATAAACTGAAACTAAAGCTTTCTCTACACTGTCCCCATCAAATGCTGTGGACACAGGTACAATATCATTTTAGGTACTGTGGAAAGCTGCCTCTATTCTTGTCAACTGAAATTAAAGATTCCTCTAAACTGTCCCCATCAAATACTTCCAGGACAGGCACAGTATGGGGTTAGATATAAGGGTAAAGTTTCTTCTTCACTGTCAAACACTATTAGGACAGGTACAACACTAGGTTACAGAGTAAGGCTCTCTCCTGTTTTAAACAGAAAGTAAAGCTCTCTTGGCACTGTCCCTAACAAACACTCACAGGATAGGTAGAGCACACAGGTTAGATCCAGAGTAAGGCTAAAAATGCAGCTGAGCTGCAGCCCCACATAGTTCTGTTTGCCCTGTTATAGGAAGGATATTATTAAATTGGAGAGGGTTCAGAAAAGATTAACCAAGATGTTGCCAGAACTGGAGGGTTTGAGTTATAAGGATAGGCTGGGACTTTTTTCCCTGGAGTATAGGAGGTTGAGGGGTAACCTTATAGAGATTTATAAAATCATGAGGGCATAGATAAGGTGAATAATAATGGTCTTTTCTCTAGGGTGGGTGAGTTCAAAACTAGAGGGCATATTTTTAAGGTGAGAGGGGAAAGATTTAACAGCGACCTAAGGGGCAACTTTTACACGTGGAGTGTGGTTTTATGTGTGGAATGAGCTACCAGAAGAAGTGGTGGATGCAAGTAGTTGCAACATTTAAAAGACATTAGGACTGGTTCAGGAAAGGTTTAGCGGGATATGGGTCAAACGCAAGCAAGTGGGACTAGTTTAGTTTGGGAAACTTGGTCAGTATGGACGAGTTGGACTAAAGGGACTGTTTCCATGCTTTATGAACCTATGACTATGTCCCGATATATGAGCAGTTTAACATTTTGCTTAACCATAAGACATTTTTCCCTCCCCACCCTTATCTGCCTTCCGGAGGGACCACTCTCTCCGTGACTCCCTTGTCCGCTCTACACTCCCCTCCAACCCCACCACACCCGGCACTTTTCCCTGCAACCGCAGGAAGTGCTACACCTGCCCCTACACCTCCCCCCTTACCCCCATCCCAGGCCCCAAGAAGACTTTCCACATCAAGCAGATGTTCAGCTGCACATCTGCTAATGTGGTATACTTCATCCGCTGTTCCCGTTGTGGCCCCCTCTACATTGGGGAAACCAAGCAGAGGCTTGGGGACCGCTTTGCAGAACACCTACGCTTGGTTCGCACTAAACAACTGCACCTCCCAGTCGTGAACCATTTCAACTCCCCCTCCCATTTCGCAGACAACATGTCCATCCTGGGCCTCCTGCAGTGCCACAACGATGCTACCCGAAGGTTGCAGGAACAGCAACTCATATTCCGCTTGGGAACCCTGCAGCCCAATGGTATCAATGTGGACTTCACAAGCTTCAAAATCTCCCCTCCCCCTACCGCATCCCAAAACCA
>NC_063368.1:12902729-12953818 GCF_021869965.1 Rhincodon typus
CCGCCCCCTTGACCTGTCCGTCCTCCCTGGACCGACCTATCTCCTCCTAACTCTCCACCTACACTAACCTTTACTGGCTCCATCCCCGCCTCTTTGACTGGTCTATATCCTCTCCACCTATCTTCTGCTCTATCCATCTTCTATCTGCCTCCCCCTCTCTCCCTATTTATTTCAGAACACCCTTCCCCTCCCCCATTTCTAAGCAGGGTCTAGGCCCGAAACGTCAGTCTTCCTGCTCCTCTGATGCTGCTTGGCCTGCTGTGTTCATCCAGCTCTACATCTTGTTATCTCAGATTCTCCAGCAACTGCAGTTCCTACTATCTCTGCTTCAGTGCTCTGTGAGATTGCCATGTCACATAGGAATGGGGAACGAGGTCAGATGTGCAAACCTATTTCTTACAGGCCCTGATTGTCCACAGGGCAGCTGGGGTTCTGGTGGACATTGCAATGCTGATCCTCTGAAGGCTACTGGCTAGTCAGAGATGGGACTGTCAAAATGACCCTGACATAATGGACCCCAGACACCAGGTACCATATCATCCGTACCATCAGGTTTGAGAGACAGAATGCTGCAGAGCACGACAGCCACTTTGTCTCTGTGCAGACTGTATTTTAACATTAAAACCCATCTCCATTCTATGATGCTTGAAATTTGCAAACCTTTCTGGATGACCAGGTAGAGTGGGTGCTTTATTTAAAAGCAAAACCTCTGGATTTGGTTTCAAATTCTATTTTTCCCTCTTCTGATTTGAATGACTATTTTTCTTTTGTTTCTTTGTCAACTTTTTACATGAATGCATGCATCAAAGGATGTTGGATTTGTGTGTCCATTCTGCTGTCTGTGTGTTTCCCAGTCAGGTTCTGGCTGAAATTTTTTTTGCATGTGTGTCTGTTTGTCTGTCCCCTTTTACTGGTTTGAGAGCTCTGAGGATTATACGATCCTCCTACCAGCCCCCCCCCCCCTCCCTGTTTCTCTCTGAAATGTATTCTGGGTATTGAGATCAGAGACAGGCAGAGAGAGAGAGCCTGAAAGATGGCCGAACCGTGAGTCCTCTTTTACAAGAAGTCTTTATACATATATATATATAAAATATACACACACATTGCATGTTTTTCTCCCCGTGAACTGAAAGCAGCTTAAGAAACCAGCTCCACCAAAAAGATAACAACATCAGATCCAGTAAGTCAGAAAGTGCAATCCAGGACTGTCTCGAAGGTTTGCAAAAAAAAACCCGGGTTCCAACAATTTAAAAAGAGCCGAGAAAAACAACAACTTAAACTGAATTTAATGGATAGAAATTATCCCACTTCTGGATTTGGAGATCCCCTAGGTGCTGGGCAAGGATGGACCTACGACAGATCACCGTCAGGAGTGAAAGCCAGGTAAAAAAAAAATAGCCTCCGTTTAATTTCCACCCCCACCTTCTGTCTCTCTCCCCCCACCTCCCTCCCCAATATAAAGCCGGTGTATCTCGGCTCCAAAGGGAGTCGGAGGGAGTTACTCCTCTCTCCTGCACGTCCATTCGCAACTCGTCGGTTGCAAATATCGGCTACAATTTAGCAAAGTTAGCAAGCGGTACAAAAGCGTTTCCTGCTTTTAAATGTAAAACGCAGTGTACACACACACACACGCACAAAGAGTCGAATTAAGGGCCTTTTAATATGTAACCAGAAAAATCATATATGATGGAGGAGAGAGTTAAATAAGGGAGGGGGGAGGGAACAAAACGAAGGGAATTGCAACAAATGTTCGATACAATGTCGCGCCAGAGAGCGAGTGGAAACTGATCAAAGCCAGCAGAGAAATTGACGCGAAATGCAATGGGGAAAGAATGGGATGTTATTGATAATAGAGCTTGGGGGCCCAGCTTTTCTCCTTAGCCTTTCCCTCTTCCACATTTCCCCTCCCGTCACGATTTTGTGAGCGTCCCGTGCTGAAAATGCAACGATTCCAACCCCCCTCCCTCCCTCCGACACATATACCCTCTCGCGTGCGTGTTTTGTTGCAAAAAAAAATGAATGTAGACATTTCTTTTGCCATTCTCCACGACTAGGCCCCGATGCAATCTCTGTGCTTGAAATGTGAAAGTCCAACCAGCCCACTTTCCCTCCCGCCCGCTTTTCAAAGGGTGCATTTGGAAGTGTACTTTACGCCGTTAACATTTTACGAGGGGATGGGGTAAGGAAATGTAACTTGTAAAATTAAACATTGCAACCTTGCTGGTATATTTTTAAAAAGAAAACCTGATGGGCGAGCATTGGTATCTGAAGAACGATTGCTAAAAGAAATGGGGAGCTGCATTATTTGTAAATCTGAGTTGCTGCCTTTGTTGACATTAACCCCACCCCCTTTTGCGGGGGGGGGGTTTAGGAATCGGGCAGAGGAAGATCCCACACTACTCTTGTAAGTTTCTGATAGAGGTGATAAATTTCAGAAAGGTGCCTGGTATTTATAATTATTCTCTAAGAAAGCCAGGTCAGGTGTGCAAGGTGCTGTGATCAATGCGTTCAGCTAAAGTTGTGGATTGACCTCAGTACCACTGTGGGAAGGGGGTGATGTGGAAGAGGATGGTGTGGGTGAGGAAGGGGCGAGTATTAGGTGGGATTTCTGTCCTCAATCGCTTGTGAAATGTCCCCACAGGGCAGTCAGGTGAGGGGTGAAAGACACACACACCAATTCTTCGTAGGCCGAATAGTCTGTCTATATTAGTGTCCACACTCTGGTGTGAACAACCAAAGATATCATTGTGTTCGAAGCAGCTCAGAGAAAGTTCGCTCAACTCATTTCTTGAATTAAGGCTTATCCTCTGAAGAAGGTTGGACTGGGCCCACGTTCACTGGAGTTTAGGAGAGGTGATCATATTGAAACCCATTAGATCCTGAGGGAGCTGGACTGGACAGATGCTGAGAAGATGTTTCCCCTTCTGAAAGAGACCAGAATGAGGATTTTAGACACAGTTTAAAAATAAGATGTCTCACTTTTGAGACAAAGCTGAGGAGAATCTTTTTACCCTGAGGGTGATTGGTTTCTGGAATTCTTCTCGGCAAGGAGAAACCAGGCGCCGTGGAACCAGGGAGTGGACTGCAGCGATGCAAGGAGGCAGCTCACCATCACCTTCTTAAGGGCAGCTAGTGATGGGTAAGAAATGCCAGTGATGCTCACGTCTCACAGGTGAATACAAAAGGCAGCTAGATCAGGTCGACATGTGGATCAGCCAGGATCTAGCTGAATGATGGATGTGACTCAAGGAGCTGAATGCCTTCTTGTGTAGGTTCACTGATCTGATCTCTGGGATGTAGGGTGAGTGCATTATGTTATATTCACTGGAGTTTTGAGGAATGAGAGGTGATTCTATTGAAACATTGAATATTCTGATAGGATAGCTGTAGAGAATAGAACAGAATCCCTACTGAGTGGAGGCAGGCCATTCAATCCATCAAGCCCACACCAACCCTCCAACTAGCATCCCACCCAGATTCACCTCCTTACCCCTATCCTTGTAACCCTGTGTTTCCCATGGCTAACCCACCTAGCCTGCACATCCTGGACACTGTGGGTAATTTAGCACGGCCAATCAACCTTAACCTGCACACCTTTGGACTGTGAGAGGAAACCGGAGCACCCAGAGGAAACCCACACAGACACGGGGAGACCTGGGCCCCCGGTGCTGTGAGGCAGCAATGCTAACCACTGAAACATGGAGAAGTCTGGAACAGGGGTAGCAGGGGGAGAAGACAACAGCCTTCAATCAACCACCCGCGCCCCCCCCACTTTTTGGATAGACATGGGCTTAATTAATCACTTTATGAAATTGCCTGTCTCAGAAATGTTGTAAATGTCCCATGTTCAGGAAACCATGTCCTTTCACCAAAAGTTAATCTGTGATGGTGCAGTTAGGTTGCATGCAGAATAAGGTACCGGGTACCAGCCAACTGTGTTTGTGGTTGTTCAGCAATAGAGGGCTTTAGGTCTCCTTTGTGAGCCAGGACCTCTGGATTCTATGACAGCATCTCCCAAGATGTGACTCCCTCTGCTTAGAAGTTAGTGGTTCACCTAGGGAACATAGCAATGCCATCATCTGCAAGTTTTCTTCTAATTCTGAGAACATCATGAGCGAGATGAATCTCATCAAAAATGGTGGAGAATGGGCAATGTATAAAATCCCCTCAACTCAAGTTGTTTTCATTTGAATACTCTGTATCCAAATGGGACGGTAAATGTAAATGTTACATAATTACCCATAATATGCTCAATAAGTTGTAGAATCGTAGAGTCATACAGCATGCAAGCAGGCCCTTTGGCCCAACTCGTCCATGCTGACGAGATTTCCAAAACTGGACTGGTCCTTTTTGCCTGCGTTTGGCCCATATTCCTCTCAACTTTTCCCATTCATGTACCTATCCAAATATCTTTTAAATATTTTGCTAGTGATTTTTTTTTGTAGGGGACTGTGGGATGAGGCATATTTTCTCAGCACACATTGTAGCCCCTCTCACTATTAACTGTTGTTACAGAAGGTGCACTGTCTTGTCGGAGGACTGACTTTTGGATGAGATGGATAAAAATTGTTAATTGATAATAAGACTACCCTAAGAGCAGGTCTGGATGCATTAATTAAAAACATTGTTTAAACAAAGTGCTCATGAATTCTAACAGAGGGCTTAAAGATGTTTTCGATTTGGATGGCAGCTGAAACTTACCAGTAGGTATTCCCATGCCAGGTGCTGCAAGTTGTGTGTAGCAGATATCTCAATGCTCAGTTCAGGCTTAGGATTTCTGAATGTGAAGCCAACTACAGTTGCTGTGGAGAATCAGCAAGGATGGGAGTTTCCTAGGTCATACTTTCCAGTGGAATGATAGTCTCAGAGTCATGTATCACAAACCAGCCTTTTCGCCAAGTGATAACACAGTGTGGAGCTGGAGGAACACAGCAGGCCAGGCAGCATCAGAGGAGCAGGAAAGCTGACATTTCGGGTCGGGACCCTTCTTCAGGATTTCTGAAGAAGGGTCCCAACCTGAAACGTCAACTTCCCCGCTCCTCCGATGCTGCCTGGCCTGCTGTGTTCCTCCAGCTCCACACTGTGTTATCTCTGACTCCAGCATCTGCAGTTCTTACTCTCTCTGAGTGAGTTTTCGCCAAGTGAGCTAACTGGAGTTGGTGAAGAAATTAAGAAGCAAGATCTTGAAGATTGCAACCTTTGAATTACAAGCTACACATTAAAGTTGGTGATTAATTCATTCAGAAAGACTCAAATGTTATTTATAGCTAAGGGATCTGAAGGAAGTTGGTAACAGCTAATGCAGTGAGTTAAGACCTGGAATGATTTTACTGAGACTGCCTAAGAAAAAAATTCTTTATGGGATGTGGCTCGGCCAGCATTAATTGCCCTGGAGAAGGTGGTGGTGAGTTGCTTTCATGAACCAATTCAGTCCTTCGGATGGAATGTAAACTTGCCATTGTCTTACCAGACACATAGGACTGTTCTCTCATTAGAGAGAGAGAAGAGAGACAACTGATGGTGGTTTAACTGGAGAGTCACGATGCCTCAGGCAAGGGAAGAGGTTGAGAAGGTGGGACCTTCATGGTAACCTCAGCTGGTGCAGGAATTGAACCCACACTGTTGGTGTTACAATGCATTAAAAAACAGCCAACCAGACAACTGACCCTTAGGGATGTAGAGACAGAAACAGTACCTTTGGAGAGGAACATGCAGTTGGTATTGTTCCACTGCATCTGCTGCCCTTGTCCTCCAAAATTCAGAAGATGTAGTTGATGGAGCCTTGTTGAGTTACTACAGTGCATCTTGTAGATGGTACACATTGCTAACACTGTGCATCAGTGGTGAGGGGAGTGAATGTTGAAGGTGCTGAATGTGGTGCCAGTCAAGCTGCCTGCTTGTTCTAGGTACTGTAAAACATCTTGAGTGTTGTTAGAGCTGCGTCTATCTAGGCAAGTGGAGAGTACTCCATCACATTCCTGACTTTTAACGCCTTATAGATAGTGGACAGGCATTGGGGAAATGAGCAGTGAGCAGTGCTGCAGAATTCCTAGACTCTGATCTGCTCTTGTAGCCACAATTTATATGGCTCCTCCAGTTTAGTTTCTGGTCAATGGTAACTCCTGGGTTGTAAATAGTGTGGGTTTTCTTTGATACTAATGCCTTTGACTGCCAAGGGGAGATGGCTAGAACTCTCTTTTTGGAGATGGTCATTATCAGTTGCTGTTCTGGCACATTTATGTTAGTTGTTACTTATCATCTCAAGGCTAATGCTGTCCAGGCATTGCTGCACATTGGCACAGATTGCTTCAGTATTTGAGGAATTTGGAATGGTGCTGAACATTGCATGATCATCCCCACTTCTGACCTTATGATCAAGGGGAGATCATTGAAGTAGTGGAAGATGATTGGCCCTGCAGAGATTCCTTGGGCCAAAATACTTGACTTCCACGAACCACAGCCACACTGGGTATGATTCCAACCAGCGGAGAGTTGTCTCTGTGATTCCCATTGACACAACTTTTACTAGGGCTGCCTGATGCCACACTCTGTCAAATGCAACCTTGATATCAAGGACAATCACTCTCACTTCACTTCTTGAATCAGATCTTTTGTCCATAATGAAACCAACTTGGTCAGGAGCTGACAGAACCCAAACTGGGCATCAGTGAATAGGTTATTCCTTTGCGAGAGCTGCTTCATAGCACTGTCAATGACTTTTCCATCCCTTCACTACTGGAGAATTGTGACATTCTCAGTGATAGCACTGGAGAGGGTGCGGAGGAGATTTACCAGATGTTACCTGGCTTGGAGAGTTTCAGTTATGAAGAGAGATTGGACGCACTGGGATTGATTTCATGGAGTAGAGGAGATTGAGATGTATAAAATTATGAAGGGCGTGGAAAGGAAGAAACTTTTCTCTATGATGAAGGGCTCAATGACCAGGGGCAGAGATTTAAGGTCGGGGCAAAAGGTTTAGAGGAGATGTGAGGAAAAAGTTTTTCATCCAGAAGGTGGTGGGAATTTGGATCTCACTGCCTGTAAGAGTGGTCAAGGCAGAAACTCTCATCACATTGAAGACATATTGAGATATGCACTTGCAGTGCCAAGGCATACAAAGCCATGGGCCAAGTGCTGGAAAATGGGTTTGGAATAGTTAGTTGGTTGAGTTTGAATGGCACAGATGCGATGGGCCAAAGGGTCTTTTTCTGCGCTGTAGATCTCAATGACTCGAGTAAACTGATGGGATTGTCATTGGCCGGATTGGATTTGTCCTTGCTATTCATGCACAGGACATACCTGGGAAGTCTTCCACATTGCTTGGCAGATGTCAGTGTTGTAGCTGCACATGGAACAGCTTGGTTAGAGGCACAGCAAGATCATCAGTATTATGGCCAGAGTGTTGTCAGGGCCCATAGCCTTTGCAGTATCCAACTATTTCTTGATATCACGTGGAGTGTTTTGAATTGCTTGAAGACTGGCATCTGTGATGCTGGGGTCCTCAGGAGGAGGCCAAGGTGGATTCTCCATTCAGCACTGTTTGTTGAAGTTTATTGCAAATGTTTCCACTTTGTAGTTTGGATTGATGTGCTGGGCTACCTCATCACCGAGGATGGGGGATATTTGAGGAACATCCTTCTCCATGTTAGTTGTTTAATTTTTCAGTGCACGTGGCTGGACTGCAGAGCTTAGATCTGATCCATTGATTGTGCATTAGCTTAACCCTGTCAATTACATATCCTTTCTTTTAAATGAAACATTTTTGGGATGTGGGCAATGCTGCCATTAGTTTAGCCCTAGTTCTTTCGGAGAAGATGGGGATGGATTGCTGTAGTCTGTGCCAGTGAAGGTCTTGTTAGATCGGGAGCTTTGTAATTTTGAAATTGAAGGGACAACAAAATATTTCCAAATCCAGATGGTGTGAGATTTGAATTCGTGCTGTTTCACAAGGACCCTCAGTGAGTTGCTGCAGTGTATCTTGCAGAGGTTACACATTGCTGCTCCTGTGCATTAGTGGTGTAGCAAGTGAATTTTGCCGTTGGTGGATGGGGTGCCAGTCAAGTGGACTGCTTTGTCCTGGATGATTTTGAGCATTTTGCAAGTTAGTGGAGATGGTGCCTGAAATAACTGCATTGAGGCCGGTATCCTGTCGCGAAGTCACCCTTTATTTTCACGTGGAGAGTCCTTGACACTGATCTAGCTCCCTCAGAGCCAGCTCTCAAAGTGAACAGAATGTCTGACATGCCTGTTCTTATCTGTCAGCCAGGGCTCCCTGATTGGACCAGATTAACAGCCCAATTGGGGAACGCATATTCTGTGAGGTCCACCTGGCTGACCTGGTAACAATCACTACATCCCTCCCCCTCGGAGTCCAAGGACATAGGCTAGTTCTTTTTATTTTGTAGCTCCTCCTGGGTGCGTTAGCACTGGGTCAGGTTCCTCCAACTCCGCCTCAGATATGGGTGGTGTGTAATACACAGTAGTTTGCCTCTTGCTCCTGGAGCGTCTTGTAAGAAGTTCAGTCTCCCCTTCAGGCAGCAGAGACATCGAAGTGGTAACATTCGCCGTGTCCATCTCAGATTCCAAGGTATCTTGAATGCTTGATGGAGAGGGAGAACACACAGGCTCTGAAACAGTCGGAAAGGCTGTTGAGGAATCAGACATGTTTTGCTTCCGCACCATTTGCAAGTTTGCAGCTTTCGTATGGACCACATATTGACTTAGGACCTACCTGAACTGTATATGTCACTGGACCTGACCTCATGTCGACCATGCCCCTTACCCGTGCAAGGCCATTCCCGTGGTTCCTACACCAAACTTTGTCCCCGAGAGTAAACTGTCTGTCTCACTTAGAGAAGTCTTGTGTCTGGATTGGTATTTCCGATGCTGGTTCACATACCAAACCTCCCCCAATTCAGAAACCAAGGGCCGGGAAGATCAGATTTAACCTGGTGCAGAGTCTTCTCCCAGTTGGCAACTCTGCTGGAGCTGTCCATGTAGTTGCATGAGGGCTGGTCCTGTAATCAAATAGGAACCGGGACAGTTTGGTATCTAATGAAGCTGTAGGCCGTTTATTTAAGCCTGCCTTTGAGCTTTGGACTACCCTTTCTGCCAGACTGTTGGATGATGGATGGTATGGAGCTGTCCTTATATGTCAGATAGCATTTGACTTTAGGAAATATTCAGACTCCCTGCTGGTAAACGATGGCTGGTTATCTATGACCAACACTTCCAGGAGTCCACAAAAGATGCATGCAGTTTTTCTATCGTCGTCTCCGTGTTTGACGAATGAACTCTATGCATGTCCAACCACTTTGAGTGGGCGTCCACAATGAATGAGAACATTAACCCATGAAAGGACCTGCACAGTTGACGTGTAACTGAGTCCAGAGTTTACCCAGCTATGCCATGAATGTGGGGGAATAGTAAATTTTTGTCCTTGTTGGCACTCTGGGCATTGCCCCACCAACACAACTAAGTCTGCATCCAGTCCTGGCCATCAGACATAACTTCTCGCCAACATCTTTAGTTTTGAAACCCCTGGATGACCGTGGTGGAGTTCAGCCAGTACCTGCTGTTGACCTTTGCTCGGGACAATCACTCCCCATAATAACATGCCGTCCTGCAATGTGATCAGGTGTCTCTAGGTCCAAAAAGGTTTCAATTCTGGTTGTGATGGCCCTTTGGTTTCCCCATTACCACTAGCTGTTTTAGTTTTGCCAGCACCGGATCTTTGTGTTCTTCTGCATCTGTTATTGTCAGCTGTGACTGGAAGTGTGTCCAGCAAATTTAAAACTATTACAGACTCTTCCAGTAACAGTTTCGGGAGGTGGCTCAAGGCATCTGCAGTAGCTACTTGGGCTCCCGGGCAGTGTTCCAACTTGTAATTATACGTACGTAGTATTAGAGCCCATCGCTGAATTCAGCCTGAAGCTGTGGGCGACACTGCCTTGTCCCCTCTCAGTATACCCAGCAAGGATTTGTGGTCCGTTAATATTTCAAATTTACATCTGTGAAGGTATTGATGGAACTTCCCGACTCCAATTATGACTAGAAAACCTTCCTGCTCTATCCGGGCTTATTCAGGCTCTGCATTACCCAAAGTCCTGGATGCATACACTATTGGACATTCCTTTCCATTGGGTCACCAATGAGCTAATACTACCCCATACAGAGAGGCATTACATGTCACTAACAGATCTTGATTGGGAGTACAGTGTGCCAACACCTTTAGAGGATGATAGCTGTTTCTTCACTTGCCTGAAAGCTATGGCTTGGCTATGTGAACATTTCCAAGGCTGACTCTTAAAAAAAGAGTTAATGCAAAGGTGCCAGGATGGAGGCCAGGTTATGTATGAACTTTCCGAGTAATTCACTGGCCCAGGGAGAGACCTAAGCTCTGCTCCAGATGTGGAAGCCGGGGCACCTTTGATCGCCCTCACTTTTATCTTCCAACAGGTGTAACCCAGTCTTGTTGGCTCTGTAGCCTAAGTAGGTCACTTGAGGTGCCCGGAACACACATTTTTCCCTTCTAAGGCATATGGTCACCTGGGAGAAATGTCAACACACTATGTCCAGGTTCTCTAAATTTGCCGTTTATTGGTCTTCATGGCTATTAGAATGTCATCCAGAGAAATGGCAGCCTGGAGTAGACCTTGTAAAATGTTCTCCATCATCTGCTGGAAAATTGCACAGGCTGATGATACCCCAAATGGCAGTCTCATATATTGGTACAAACCATTATGGGTATAATTGTAGAATACATCTGGGAATCCTCATCTAATCACAATTGCAAGTACATTTGGCTCATGTCCAAATTTGTGAAGGATAGCACCTTCCCTCCCCGCGCCCCCCAACCCCTGCCAGCTTTGCATATAAATCCTCTATGCGAGGGATTCGGTATTTATCCCGCTGTGAAAAGCAGTTTACTGTTTTTTTTTTAAAATCCCCACAAAGGCGAACCGACCCGCTGGGTTCACAATTGGTATGACAGGTGCTGCCCGTTCCGCAAGTAGACTGGTTTGATGATTGCTTCGCTTTCCAACCTTCTGATTTCTGCCTCTACTTTTGCCCATAAAGCAAATGGCATTGGGCAGGCCTGGTAGAATCATGGGATTGCTTCATGGTCACCATGCAAGGTGGCCTTGGCTCCTCCAACTATCCCTAGACCTTCCTGAGAAACCTCCGGGTATTTAATTAGGACGTCACTCAGGCAACCATTTTCTAATCAAGAAATGTTCAGACAATCGAGATAAATCTTTCTCCATCAATTTTGCCCCATCGAGCTTGGGCCTGAGCCTTTTACTACAATCAGTGGTAACTGAACCAGCTGCTTCTCATAAGAACCGAAGCTGTACCCTTAATCTGTAAGGATTCCCTGGTGTAGGTTCTCAGTCTAGCTGAGGTCTTGCGCAAACTTAAGGGTTGGAGTCCAGACCGAGTTTTGTTAAAGATTGGTTCTGCAATTACTGAAATAGTTGCGCTGGTATTGACCTCCATTACAACCAAGTTTTTTTTTTAAATTGGTTCTGGTTCAGATGTTGCTAAGCAATATAACTTTTCCAAACCAGATGTAGGGTTTTCCAGTTTGTACGCTCTCCTGGATACCAGCCTACAAGTTGTCTTACTCAATTTAGGTCTAGTGGGACTCTTTGTTGTCTCAAGTCTATGTACTGGCAGCAACTACAATGGCTTGCCAGCAGGGATCCTGAAGAAAATCTTAACCTTTTGACTGAGGCTTGGCTTTGTTTTAGGGTTTGCTCTGGGCTGACCTAGAGTCCCTCTGTTCAGGATATGTCGTGAGTGAGCCTATGCAATTACTTTCACTCAAGTGGTGTTCCCCAAACTCAGTCCGGCTGGTGAGGGTGTCTACTTCCATTGGAATACCCCATAACTCATGCTGTACTTCCTGCATTTTCCAATCATAAAGCCAGTTCTAGTGCCTGTGTAAAGTCCAGTTGGGTTTAAGCTACTAGGCATTTTTGCCTGGTTACATCATTAATCCCACATACCAAACAGTCTCTCAGCATCTTACTAAGGGTTAACAAGTCACATGCCTCTACCAGTTGTCTTAACTCGTTAAAAATCCCAATATGGATTCCACTGATTCTCAAACTGCTGATTAAAACCAATAGCATCTCAGAATTAGAGGAACCTTGGGGTCATAATATTCCTTAACTAAATCTGTCTACTCTTGAAAGGTTTTAGTATCTGGTGCTTCAAGGAAACTTAGGCTCCTAATAACCAAAAAAACTGCAGGTCCACAAGCTGAGAGGAGAATAACTTGTGGCTTTTCATCTGCCCGATGTCATTTGTCTGGAAAAAAAATGCATTCTTTCCGCATTACTGGGCCCAGTCTTCGACAGCACACTTGAACAAGTCAAGCTTCCCAAATAAATGGCTTCATGCCAGAAATGCTCACCCCAACTTAAAGATGACTATTGTGAGCAAATTTCTTCAGGTGTGTGCTTTGCTTTCATTGCCATTAAAATAACACCACAGAGGCCAATATCCCATCAGCAAGTCACCTTTTTGACACATGGTGGGTCCTTGACACTGATCTAGCTCCCTCAGTGTCAGTTCTGGGGTGAACAGGATGTCTGACACTCCTATTCTTATCTATCAGCCAGGACTCCCTGATTAACAGGTTAACAGGGAACTCATATTCTATGAGGTCCACCTGGCTGACCTCGTGAATTATTGGTTTAATTGGGAAGTGAGTCAGTCAACACTAAATGTTGAGATTCTTAAGCTCTTCAAGTCACTGTATTCTTGTGGCTGGTCCAGTTGAGTTTTCGTTGAGTGATGAATTCCCGGATGTTGATGCTGATTTAGTGACAGTAGCACCAAGAAATGTCAAAGTGTTTCGACTTTCTGTTGCTGGAGATAGTCACTGCCCATCACTTGGGCGTCATGAATGTTGTTTGCCTTTGAATAGCCCAAACCAGGGTATCATTATGGTCTTGCTGCATTTGAGCATGGACTGTTTCATCGTGAATGGAGCTGAACACTCGTAATTGCAAGTGAATATCCTACTTCTGACCTTATGAGAGAGGAGCAGCTAAGATGGTTGGGCCTAGGAAGGTGGGTTATGGTGACTGACAATCCGACAACTAGAGTCCTCTTCCTATTTGGATAGGTAAGATTCCAGTGAGTGGAAATATTTTCCTTTGATTCTCTCTCACTTCAGGTTTACTGCAGAGGGCTCCTTGATGCCAAACTCAGTTGAATGCTGCCTTGATGGCAAAGGCAGTCAGTCTCGCTATTTCTTGTCCTAGGCCACGAAAAAGCCAGGAGCAGTGTTTTTTTTACTCATTTGTTGGATGTGGGTGTCATTGGTTGGGCTCAGCATTTATTGCCCATCCCTAGTTGCTCTTGAGACGGTGGTGGTGAGCTGCCTTCTTGAACTGCTGTAGTCTACCAGCTGTGGGTTGACCCACAATGCTATTAGGGAGGGAATTCCAGAATTTTAATCCAGCGACAGTGGAGGAACGGTGATATATTTCCAAATCAAGATGGTGAGTGCCTTGGAGGGGAACTTGCAGCTAGTGGTGTTCCCCTTATCTGCTGCCCTTGTACTTCTAGACGGAAGTGTTCATGGATTGGATTGTGCTGTCTGAGGATCTTTGGTGAATTTCTAAAAGGCACACAGTGACTTTGGCAGAACCCAAGCTGAGCAAGTATACAGGTTCCGATTGCGTAGGTGTTGCTTAATGACAATTTCACTTTGTTGATCAGGAGTAGACCAGTTACTGCCTAGGTCGGATTTGTCCTGCGTTGGTTTTTGTGGACAGGACATATCTGAGCAATCTTCTGCATCACGGGGTGGCTGTGAGTAAGGTAGCTGACTTGTTTCAGGACGTGGAAAACTTTGGGATACAGCGCTGTAGCTGGGGTATTGTTGGCAATTCTAACCTGTGCTGTATCCAATGCATCAAATTGGCTGAAAACTGGCATTTGTAGTGACAGAGACCTCAGGAAGAGGTTGTGATGAGCACGCACTTGGCACTTAGAGTCATAGAGATGGACAGCGTGGAAACAGACTCTTCAGTCCAACTCGTCCAGGCTGACCAAATATCCTAAACTGATCTAGTCTTATTTGCCATCATTTAGCCTGTAACCTTCTAAACCCTTCCCATTCATATACACATCCAGGATGCCTTTTAAATGTTGTAATTGTACCAGCCTCCACCACTTCCTCTGACAGCTCGTTTCATATATGCACCACCCTCTGAAAAAGTTGCCCCTTGGGGGTCCCTTTTAAATCTTTCCCCTCTTACCTTAAACCTACACCCTCTAGTTTTGGACTCCCCCATCCTGGGGAAAAAAGTCTTGGCTATACACCCTATCTATGCCGCTCACGATTTTATAAATCTCTATAAGGTCACCCCTCAGCCTCCGACACTCCAGGGAAAATAGCCCCAGCCTATTCAGCCTCTCCCTGTAACTCAAACCCTCCAAACCTGACAACATCCTTGTAAATTTCTTTCTGGCTGAAGTTGTTTACACACCTTTCAGCCTTATCTTTTACAGTCCAGTGACTCGACCATAATTTCCAAGTGGGCTTGGTTACGTACTTGAAAAGCAAAGAAGTTTGCAGGGAATTAGGACAAATATGTGGGAAGAGCTGGGGTGTGGGAGAAATGGATTGTTGATTTGAACTGTGCAGCGAAAATAGTTGTTTCTGTGCTATAAGCTGTTATTTACAGCTCAACACTGCTCTGGTTGAACGTTGTATACTGAAACTGGGCTATTCAGCCCCCTTGAGTCTACTCTGCTATTAGGTTGGATCATGGCTGAAATCTACTTCCACTCCAATTACTCCCCCCTCAATGGCTAAACCTTGGTCCATCAGAATGGGGCCAAAAGAATGCTGTTTGTGTTCTTTTCTACCCTACCCTACAGTCATGTTATTGTTATTATTCTTTCATGGGATGTGGACATCACTGACAAGGCCACCATTTGTTGCCCATCCCTAATTGCCCTTTGAACTGAGTGGCTTGCTGGCCCAATTCAGAGGGCAGATAAGAGTCAACCACGTTGCAATGGGTCTTGAGTCACATTTTGATTTGATTTATTACTGTCACATGTACTAGGTACAGTGAAAAGTTTTGTTTTCTGTGCCGTACAAACGAGCAATGCAATGTTGCGGCTACAGAGAAGATGCACAAAGAGCGAGATCAACATTAAATTTAAAATTTGAGAGGACCGTTCAGAAGTCTAATAACAGTGGAGAAGCTGTTCTTCAATCTGTTGGTAGGTGTGTTTAAGCTTTTGTATCTTCTGTCTGATGGAAGCGGTTGGAAGAGATTATAACCGGGGTGGGAGGGGTCTTTGATTATGTTGACTGCCTTACCGAGGATTGGGTGAAGATGGCAGATTCCCTTCCCTAAAGAGTATTAGTGAAACGGATGGGGTTTTATGGCAATTGTTAATAATTGTCATGGTCATCGTTGCTGCAAGTAGCTTTACTTTTCACATTCATTAATTAATCTCCACCAGCTTTAAACTTGTGCCCCTGATTTGACTGAACCTTTGGATCAATGGTCCATTGGCATTACAATGTCTCCCCAACAAGTTAGCGGCTACCTAAGAGGTAGGGGGCATTGACATGGAATTGGAGTAGCATTAAGGCCCAGAGTGTGAAACTGGCAGGTTTCCTTCCCCTAAAAGACATTAGTGAAGCAGATGGCTTTTGAAAGCAATCCTGGCAGCTTTGTGGTTACTTTAACCTCTGCCAACTCTTTTAAAAAAAAACAACTGAATTGAAAATTTCAAATAGTGAACTTTGAGCTGGATTACGACTCCAGTAACACAGCCATGACATGCATCTTCAGAATGAGTCCCTGTTCGGGTTCTGTTGCTTTTATGACTACGTTCCGTTATTTTAGCTGCCGGCTACATTTCTTGAGCAACCTCCCTGTGATAGAGTTGACCACAGGTCAGAGGTTATTAGTTGTAGATTAGAGATGGGAGCAGCAACAAGATCAGAAGCTGCTTGTTGCTCAGAAGTTATGGATTTTATTAAAAAAAGTAACATTGATTTCCATCCTCGCCTCTCCTGAGGCTGATTGTTTTTGCTGAGCGACAGGTTCAGTGTCTGGTATCTCACAGCCAAGCAGCCAGTCTTCATGCCCTGCGCCTACAGAGTGAGTGTCAGCAGGCTATTTAACCACAGGGTGCTTCACAGTTGCGCCTGAGCTCCAACCACATTCATTTGTATCATTGGATCGTGAGAAAAAGTGGGAGACTTCACTAATTTTTCCTGATAGTGTCAACTACAAAGCCCTTTCCCTCAATTCCTCGTTTCAAAGCCCTGTTCCCACTTAACCCTATTTCTCCACCCTCCTCTAGCTCTCTCCCCCATCTCTTCATTCCCTTGTCCCTCCTTTCCTCTGGCTCTCACCTCCTCCATTTCCCACCATTCTGCCTTCACGTCTCCCTCCTGCCCCTATGGATACACCCGTGCAGTAGCTTCCCCTTGCGCCCCCCCCCCCCATTTCCCTGCCCTGCATCATCCCATCTCTCCTCCCCCTCGTTCTATCTCCTCCAACTATACTCTCTGCCTCCTTTCTTGCTGTTCCCCTTAATGGAGTACGCTGTGATTGAACAGATAGGAATGTGGTAAATAGGATCTTCCCCACTTTGTGCTAGTTACCTGCTCGCTGCCTCTCTGGTGCAGACGGCTTACAGCCATTGGACGTTAAGATTAGGAAGGGAGAACTGACTGAGCCTGTCTCTTTGAATCATAGGAGCACCTGGAGGCCATTCAGCCCATCGAGCCTGTCCCACCTTTCAATCGGCTCATGGCTTCTCTGCATTCAAACCTTCCTTCTCCACCTTTAGTCCCGATTCCTCCCACTCACACCTGGCTCTGCAGCGTCTTGTGGGAAGATATTCCAGAATTTCTCTGTGTTGTGCATTTTCTGATCTTGCAACTGAATGTGTGCGCTCTCGTTTTTGGGTTCTCCCTCTGGGATTAGGGCCTCCCAAGCAGAGGAAATAGGGTCGAGAGAAGCCAGCAAATCCAGTTCTCGTTTTGACACCAGCCCATCGTCCAGCGACGAGAGTCGTTGCTGGGTAATGGCTCCCTCAGTTGAGCAACCAGCTGCTGCTCTCTGGGGTCACTTGCACGTGCGAGGTGCTCGCTAACTCGCGGAGCTGTGCTCCAGCAAGAGTGAGAAACCTGGAGAGGGTTGTCAATTAAGGTAACCTTCAGAGATGGAGCAGAGTGTCAGATTGTACTTCTTGGGTATGTCCCAATCTTCTGTCTCACCAGTTTGGACCCTGAACTGATCATGTTCCTCCAAACACCACTTTATCACTGTGCCCCAGTCCCTGAGAAATCCCATTGGATGCAATTAAAAAAAACCTCAGTAAAATATGACAATACCTTCACTGGAATCTGGAGTCCAGCGCTTCCCTGAGGAGAGTTTGAGTCGATTGGGCCTGTTTTCACTAGGGTTTAGAAGAACGAGTGGGAATCCGGTGGACACAGACCCGAGGCAGGAAGGAAGTTTTCCCCTGGTTCGTGAGTCTAGAACCAGGGGTCACAGTCTCAGGATACAGAGCAGACCATTTAGGACTCAATGAGGAGAGATTTCTTCATTCAGACGGTGGTCAGCCTGTGGAATACACTACCACAGAAGGTTGTGGAGGCCGGGTCACTGAGTATACTTGAAAGAGGTAGATCATTTTGTTTGGCATTAAAGGCATCAAGGGGTTAAGGAGAGAAAGTCAAAATATGATATTGAGATAAAGGATCAGCCACGATTGTACAGATTGGTGGAGCAAGCTCGAAAGGCTAAATAGGAGCAGGAGTCGACCATTCAGCGTCTCAAATCTGCTGTGCTAGTCAATAAGAATGGCCTCAACTCCACTTTCTCACCAAAACCACCAACTACCTCCCCCCATTCCCCCACGCTCCCAGCCCCCCACGCCCCCACCGCCACCACCAGCCAAATCTCTTGACTGTCTCACCGATCAAGTGTCTGTCTTACTCAACCATGAAGATATTCAGTTACCCAACCTGCACCGCTCTCTGGGAAGGGAATTCCACGGACTGAGGGCAAAATAATCTCTCCTCATCTGTGTCTTAAATGAGGAAACCACTCATTTTTAAACTGCCTGTACCCTCACTCCTTCTCCATGAGAGGAAACCATGGGACTTTGATCAGATGGGCCACTGGGCCGAGGAGTGGCAGATGGAGTTTAATTTAGATAAATGCAAGGTGTTGCAGTTTGGTAAAACAAACCAGGGCAGGACTTACACAGTTAATACTAGCGTCCTAGCGAGTGTTGCCAAACTGAGAGACCTAGGAGTGCAGAGGTACATAGTTCCTTGAACGTGGAGTCACAGATAGGCAGAGTGTTGAAGAAGGCATTTGGTATGCTCGCCTTCATCGGTCGGAGCATTGAGTATAGGAATTAGGACGTCATGTTATGGCTGTACAAGACATTGGTAAAGCCACGTTTGGAGTACTGTGTACAATTCTGGTCACCCTGCAATAGGAAGGATGTTATTGAACTGCAAAGGGTGCAAAAAAGATTTACGAGGATGTTGGCAGGGTTGGAGGCTTTGAGCTGTAGGGAGAGGCTGAATAGGTTGGGGCTGTTTTCCCTGGAATGTCAGAGGCTGAGGGCTGACCTTATAGAGATTTATAAAATCACGAGGGGCATGGATAAAGTGAATAGCGAAGGTCTTATCCCTCAGGTGGGGTAGTCCAAAACTAGAGGGCATAGGTTTAAGGTGAAAGGGGAAAGATTTAAGAGGGGCAGGTTTTTCACACAGACATTGGTGCATGTATGGAATGAGCTGCCAGAAGAAGTGGTAGAGGTGAGTACAATTGTAACATTTAAAAGATGTTTGGACAGCTACATGGATAGGGAAGGGTAAGAGGGATATGGGCCAAATGCAGGTAAATGGGACTAGTTCAGTTTAGTAAACTTGGTCGGCATTGATGAGTTGGGCCAAAGCTGAATGACTCTAAGTCCCCGCAGGATGTATAACTGTTTCGGTACGCCAATCTCTTATTCCAAACTCTAACAGGTGTGGACCCAACGTGCTCAAACCTTCATAAAATGAACTGTTCATCTCAGGAATTAGTCGTGTGAACATACAGCAGGAGTAGGCCAGTTAGCCCCCCGAGCCACATGCCTTGTTCAATCAGATTGTGGCTGATCTGTGTGTTGACTCCATCTCTGTTCCATAATCCTCGATAGTCCTTGCCTAACATGCATCAGTCGCAGCTTGAAGCTTTCACTTGTCTGTCTCCATCCCTGCTTCAAAACTCATCCCCTGCATTTCTGGATGGGGTAGGGGTGGCAAAGGTGAGGGTGCAAAGGCAGTTCCAGATTTTCCCCTAGCCTTTGCGTGAAACTGTGTGTCGTGGCATTGCCCCAAACTGTCTGTTTTCTAATCTTAAAGTAAAGCCTCTTTATTCTAGACATTCCTCCTCCACCCTGAAACCTAAGTAAAGTAAGCCTCAGTATAATTTCAAACTGCCGAGGAGGGATTAAAAACCATTGGGATGCACCGAAAACCCCAGTATACTGTCAAATATTGTTTCAGTGGAAACTGGATCACTTTGAGATCAATTGAAACGCTCACAACCAGAAGATCATGTTAATCAAATGCAAATACTAGGGACTTTCTGGACTAAGAATAGAAAAAAAAAGGGTTTTGGAAATGTCAGTGGCTTTGGCAGCTCATGTAGGTTGACTTGTCAGTGGCCCGAGAGGACCCCCTGCTTCTTTCATGAATAAAAGCCCCTGTACGGTCCCACTCCAGCTCTGCCCACTTTTACCTGCCTGATCCTACGTGAATCACGTCTGTTTTAACTCCACTCACTGTCTACAAAGGAAATGGTGTTGCTTTGGTTACAAACATACAGACAAGGAACGAGAGTGGGCCATTCAGCCCTTCCAGCCCATTCTATACAATCATGGCTGATCTGATTTTAACCTCAACTCTGCATTCCTGTGTATCCCCTGATAATCTTTCATCCCCTTGGTCATCAAGAACCTATTTCCCTCTGCCTTAAAAATATTTCAAGATTCTGCATCCACTGCCTTTTGAGGAAGGGAATTCCAAAGACACTCAACCTTCTGAGAGAAAACTACATTTCCTCATCATTGTCTTAAATGGGCAGCCCCTTATTTTTAAATAACGAGCCCTCGTTCTAGATTCTTCCATGAGAAGAAACATCCCTTCAACATACACCCGGTCAAGTCCGATCTAATATGTTTCAATTAAGTCATCTCTGACTCTTCCAAACTCCAAAGGGTAGGATACAGGCCTGGCCTGTCTAGCCTTTCCTCATTAGGCAATCCACTCATTCCAGAGATTAGTTCAGTAAACCTTCTCTAAACTGCTTCCAATGCATTAACATCTTTCTGTGAGTACAGTGATCAGTATTGCAGATGCGGTCTCATCAATATCCTGTATAACTGAAATCTCACCTTATTATTGTTATATTCAATTCCCCTTGCAATAAAACATAACATTCTGTTAGCTTTCTTGATCACCTGTTGTACCCGGACTGGAGGCCTGTGACCAGCGGTGTTTCACAGGGATCGGTTCTGGATCCTCTTTTGTTTGTCGTTTATATAAATGATTGGGATGAGAACATAGAAAACATGGTTAGTAAGTTTGCGGATGATACCAAAATTGGTGGCATAGTAGACAGTGAAGAAGGTTTTCTAAGATTACGACGGGATCTTGATCAAATAGGTCAATGGGCTGAAAAATGGCAGATGGAGTTCAATCTGGATAAATGTGAGGTATTGCATTTTGGTACAACAAACAATGATAGGGCTTATACAATTAATGGTAGGGCCTTGGGTAGTGTTGTAGAACATAGGGACCTATGGTTGCAGGTACATAATTCTTTGAAGTTTGCGTCACATATAGACAGGGTGGTTAAAAAAGCTTTTGGCACGCGTGCCTTCATTACCCAGTCCTTTGAGTATAGGAGTTGGGATGTCATGTTGAGGTTGTACAGGACATTGGTGAGGCCTCTTCTGGAATACTGTGTCCAGTTCTGGTTGCCCAGTTACAGGAAGGATATTATTAATCTGAAGAGGGTTCAGAAGAGATTTGCCAGGATGTTGCTGGGTATGGAAGGTTTTTGTTATAAAGAAAGGCTGAATAGACTGGGACTTTTTTCACTGGAGCATAGGAGGTTAAGAGGTGACCTGATAGAAGTTTGTAAAGTAATGAGAGGTATAGATAGAGTTAATGGTAGTTGTCTTTTCCCTAAGCTGGGGAATTTCAAGACTAGGGGGCCGATTCTTAAAGTGAGAGGAGAGAGATTTAAAAAAGACGTAAGAGGCAAATTTTTTACACAGAGGGTGGATCGCGTGTGGAATGAACTTCCTGAGGCAGTGGTGGATGTGGGTACAATTAAAAGACATTTGGATAAATGCGTAGGAAAGGTTTGGAGGGATATGGGCCAAACGCAGGCAGGTATGACTAGTTTAGTTTGGATATATGTTTGGCATAGACTGGTTGGACTGAAGGGTCTGTTTCTATGCTGTATGACTCTATGACTATGACTTGCAAACTGACCTTCTGTGATTCATGCACTGGGACATCCTGTTACAAGTGGTGTCAGTCTTGGCTATACCTGTGTTACCTTGGGATAGATGGAACGTTCTCTGTTCCAGTCTACTCCAATGCCCTTCCTCACCTCAGTGAACCACATGCAGAAATGTTGAGGCAGGTGACCAAAACACTAGGCCAAAGGGAGCATCTTTAAGGATTGATAAATACTGTGAATGGAAAAACAAAGCTGGAATACAGACAAGCGAGTGGGAATGATTAAGGGCAGACACTGGCCTCATGGTTTATCAAAGTCCCCCCACCTAGTGGGCGGGTGATGGGACCATTCAATCCGTGTAAGTGTCTCCTCCCATGGAAGAGGAGAAACCCCAGAAGGGATAATGGCATACAGGTAATTTTGGATAAAGCAGTGTGAAATTACACTAATATAAGCCAGGACTGTACCCTTCTTGGATGTTTATTTGTAGAAGTAAGACTGATCACCTGATGGCTCTTTCCACATGAACTCGCTGCCCGTTTTGGTGGATCAGACAAAAACCCTCAACTTGATTGCAAGGAACCTAGACCCGAAGTGCTGTAACCTACAATGCCATGGACCAGACACTGGAACGTGGAGCTAGAATGGAATGGATAGATTATACAGTCAGGGCAGACAGGATGGACTGAATAGCCTCTTTCTGTGCTGTAAAGTTTCTATCTATGATGTCCGTAGTTC
The DNA here is from genome assembly GCF_021869965.1 of Rhincodon typus. NCBI lineage: Eukaryota > Metazoa > Chordata > Chondrichthyes > Orectolobiformes > Rhincodontidae > Rhincodon > Rhincodon typus. The sequence continues at coordinate 12,925,007 of NC_063368.1, forward strand.
CTCATCTTCTAACATTTTTGTGACCAAACAAAAGTGTTGAAATGAGGGGATGGGAAAGTGGACAATTTCTTGCCACCCACTATGGTTTTTGTTTCTTGTAATTCTGTCCAAAAGGTAAATCTTTCATTCCTAGAGACTCAATCCTGGAGGTTTGGCAACCTTACCCAGCACAGGGAGCTGAAAATCCTTGCAGCACAGTATGACCCAGGTATCTGTAGATCACTGACAGTGGTTTTTCATAGACAGACCTCTGGTTGGCTGCACTTAAAAGATCCACTGTCTATATTTGGAGAATGGCATTGACTTAGTATTGTGTGCAGTTTTGCTGTCCTAGTCTGTGGGAGGACATTCTTGCTAATGAGGGAGTCCAGTGAAGGTTCACCAGACTGATTCCTGGGATGACGGGATTGACATTTGAGGAAAGGCTGGATCAACTGGGCTTGTACTTGCTGGAATTCAGAAGAATGAGGGTGGAATCTCAAAGAAACGTATAAAATCCTGATGGGACCAGGCAGGCTACATGCAGGAAGAATATTTCCGATGTTGGGGAAGTCCAGAACAGGGGCTCACAGTCTAAGAATAAGGAAAAGAGTAAGCCATTCAAGACTGAGATAAGGAAGAATTTCTTCACTCAAGGAGTTGTGAACCTGTGAAATTCTCTCCCACAGAAAGCTGTTGGGGCCAGATAAATTCGATATATTCAAGAGGGACCTGGATGTGGCCCTTGCGGCTAAAGGGATCAAGGGGTATGGAGAGAAAGTGAGAGGTGGATACTGAAATTGCATAATCAGCCATGATCATATTGAAAGATATAGCGGGCTTGAAGGGCCGAATGGCCAACATTTCATCCATATTTGCACCTCCAAATACATATCTGTTTATACCCCTTTCTCACTGGGGGCAAAATGGCTGTCATGAATGGCCAATTGGAAGGTTGGTAGTTTGTTGTGAGTGAAGTGCCCTCTGGGTTTTCCCAAAAGCTGTGTTGATGAGATATAGTGTAAACGTGAGTCTTCCTTTCAGAGTCTATTTGCAGTTGAGGGTAGAAAGCTCCCAGAGAAACCACTGAGGTGATATCTTGATGCCTTCCCCAGTCATACAGCAGGAAAACCTGGCTCTGGGCCTGTGCTAAGTAAATCTCAGTGAGCAACAGTAACTTGCCTTCGTACAACTGACCCAAGGCCAAGATGAGAACGGTCAACTGGAATTCGACCTTTCTGGTTGCTGACCTTTGCTATCTGCTGGGAAGGATTGTAGGGTGGACATTTTGAGGTGTGTGAGGGGTCAAGGTGGAGGCTGTACATCTGGATAACCTTTTGTGCGCTGGTGCATCACAAAGATTGAGCAATTCTCTGAGACGGGTTGGTCACCTGAAACTTAAGGTGTGGGTATTTGCAGAGTTGGCGACAAAGTTAGATTCAACACATCCAGAGACCTGACAGCCTTGCAAACCAATGTTCGAAAGCCTAAGGCCCAGCTTCCAGTTTGCGCAGATTGAAAGGGTCACTCCCAGGTCAAGGTCAAAGTAGGAGTCAAGGAGGCAGTATGGTGGATTCCAAGTGTCACCAACTTTGCAATTGCCAAGATTTGAGGGTTAGTCTGCTACAGACAACCCATGAGAAAAATCATAGGAGGCAAATTAAAAACTAACAACAAATATTTGCAGGTTGTGAAACAGCCTTTTTATTCGCCCTGCAGTGAATATGAATTTGACAAATTCTGCTCGCTTTCCAGTTGGCTGTTGGAAGCTTTGAGGATGGACCAAGGCAGAATTTCAGAGGCAGGGTGTGAAGATCATGTGATGAAATCTCCAGCAGAGTTGGCAACCCTCAGGGTCGGCAGTCTTGGATCTCAAATATCCTGCCCTCAGTTGTCCACATCACCCACGCATAGTTTCTGAGTGTAGTTTAGTTTTCAGCTGCAGCGAGATACAGAGTCGTATCTAACTGGATCAGGAAAGCGTGAGCATAGTTGGCACAATGGGTCATACAATTGTGTCTTGAATCAGAAGGTTGTGGGTTTGAATCCCATTCCATTGTTTTGCCCACATAATCAGGACAGCACTCTCTGTGCACTGTTTATCAGGTGAGATGTTAAACCAAGGCCTGACTACCCCAGGAGGTGAATGCCCAAGACCCACATCCTCTTTCTGAACAAAAGCAAGGGAGTTCTCCTTAGGATCTCCCTAAGGGTGGCACGGTGGCTCAGTGGTTAGTATTACTGCCTCACAGTAGGGACTTGGGTTCGATTCCACCCTCAGGCGAATGTCAGTGTGGAGTTTGCACATTTTCCCCGTGTCTGCGTGGGTTTCTTCTGGGTGCTCGGGTTTCCTCCCACAGTCCAAAGATGTGCAGGTTAGGTGAATTGGCCACACTGAATTGTAAATAGTGTCCATGGAGGTGCTGGCTAGGTGGATTAGCCATGGGAAATGTAGGGTTACAGGTACAGGGTAGGGGTGTTGGTCTGGGTGAGATGCCTTTGGTGGGTTGGTGTGGACTTAATGGGCTGAATGTCTTGCTTCCACACTGTAGGGATTCTGTTTGATGATTCTATGATCCTGAGGGCAATAATTATCCTTCAAACAACATATCTAAACAAAGACAGATGATTTGGTCATTCATCATGTTGCTGTTTATGGGAGCTTGCTGTATGCAAATTGGCTGCTGAGTTTACTACACTACAGTGTCTACACTAGTGTATTTGGCTGGAAAGTCTTTGAGGAACGTTGAGGTCCTGAAAGGCACAATATCAGTGAAGTGAAGGTCGCCTTAATCCCAAAGGACCACAGGCTGCTCTTTCAGTAGGAGAAGAGAGGGTGAGAGAGAGAGAGAGAAGACTGGCACTGAGTTTAACCCAAGTGGGGTCAGGAATGGGGTTACGTTGAGATGGCGTGGCTTTCATGATGGCCTTGCCCACAATTGAACCTTTGCAGCTGGCATTACCTTGCATCACAAACTGCCTGTCCAGACAACTGAGCTAATTGACCCCAGTGCATGTTTCATTTGGTTAATGCTTGGATTTTGTGGTTATTAATAATGAAATAGTGAAACTTGGAGCCATTTGTGGACTGAGGAGAGGAGGATTTTTCTGTATTAAAAACTGAGGCAGATGAAGCCATTTAACTGTGTCACTGATGGGCCACCTCTGGGGGCTATAATTACAGTGTGATATGTTTACATAGGAAATTCCTATAAATATGAGCATGGTGAATTATAAGGCAGTGCTCGTAGATGGAAGTTCTTTAATGTATCTACTTTTTTAACCTTTTCCTGGAGTTTGCGGATCTCCTTAGAACATAGAACGTAGAACTGTACTGCACAGGAATGGGCCCTTTGGCCCACGATGTTGTGGCAAACATGACGCCAAATTAAACTGATCCCTTCTGCCTGTCTCGGGTTCATATCCCTGAATGCCTTGCATATTCATGTGCTTATCTAAAAGTCCCTTAAATGCCCCTATCGTATCTGCCTCCACCACCATGCCTGGCAGCGTGTTCCACACTCCTACCACTCTCTGTGTAAAAAAAAACTTGCCCCTCACATCTCCTTTGAACTATCCCTTATCACCTTAAATGTATGCCCCCTAGTTTCAGACATTTCAACTCTGGGAAAAAGATTCTGACCGTTCACCCTACCTATGCATCTCATAATTTTATAGACTTCTATTGAGTCTCCACTCAGACTCTGCTGCAACCTGAATTTTTCTAGCCTCTCCTTAGAGCTCAAACCCTCTAATCCAGGCAGTGTCCCAGTACAGTGTGGAGCTGGAGGAACACAACAGGCCAGGCAGCATCAGAGGAACAGGATCCCGAACGGAAATGTCAACTTTCCTGCTCCTCTGATGCTGCCAGGCCTGCTGTGTTCCTCCAGCTCCACACTGTGTTATCTGTGACTCCAGCATCGGCAGTTCTTACTATCTGTGAGCATTCTAGTAAACCTATTCTGCAACCCGTCCAAAGCCTTCACATCCTTCTTAGAATGTGGTGACCAGAATTGAATGCAATATTCTGTGGGGCCCTATGGCCCTTCACCAGGGGAGAATATGTTACAGTGGTAGTATAGCTCATGGTGTTGTCCAGAGGCCCCAGGGAATTGCTTCAAATCCTATCAAGGCAGCCAGTAGAATTTATATTTAACTAATAAAATCTGGAGCTGAAAGCTAGCCTCAGTAGTGATGATCAGCTATTGTTGTAAAACCCTGTCCAGTTCACCAGTGTCCGTTAGGGAAAGGAAATCAACCATCATGTGACTCCAAACTGCCCCTCTGAAATGGCTGAGCAAGCCACTCTGTTCCAGAGGATGGACAATAAATGCTGGCCTTGCCAGCGACACCTGTGTTCCAAGGAGTAAAAGATACATCAAGTTGGTGACTTGGCTAATCAGCTGTGGACACCATGGCTGGAAGCCAGATCCACAAATGGGTGTGCTGGAGCAGGGTGTTAAACAGAGTGATCGCAAACCATTGGAATTTTGGTCGTTGGGACCCCACCTCCCACCTTCCAGGTTCCAAAGCCTGAGATCAGGCGACTCTGCAAGGCCTCATTGAACCCAGAACACCCAAAGCTAACTTGACTCGACGTGGCACCCGGGGATGTTCTATCCTGCTGGCCCCAGTGGGAAGCCCTGAACGGATATTCACTGAAATATAAATATTCCCCCTCTGGGATTTTCAGACGGACGCAGATACAGCCAACCAGACTCTGATTAAGATGCAGACAGGGAGACACAAAACGACAGGAATAATGTGCAAATAATTTGTGGTTGCATGGAAACATGCTTCCTGATCGTCATGGCCCATGGTAGTGGATGGTTTTATGTTTATGAAGGAAATAAATTTACCTGTGGGATTTAGTTCCAGCACCCAGCTAAAAATAACTCAAAAGTTAGCCTGTGTAATGGAATTGTGTGAGGAAATTGCGGGCACAGTGATGGCAAGGCAGAGATGGGTATTGGAGGATCCACCAGAGGGAGGAACTGAGGATCAGTAGGAATAGCTGAACGGAAAGGTACAGTAACTGAAGAACTAGGAACAGGAGTAGGCCTTTTGGCCTCTCAATAAGATCATGACTGACCTGATTATGGCCTCAATTCGACTTTTACTGCCTACCCGCCCCACATCCACAACGCCTTGTCAAACAAAAATCTATCTAGTAAAGTCTTGAATAAATTCGATGACACAATGTTCTCTGGGAGAGAGAATTGCCCAGACTAACAGATCTCTGAGAGAGGAAATTCTTCCTCACCTTCATCTTAAATGGGACACTCCTTAACTTTCAGCTTTGCCCCTGGTTAGCACCTACCGTGTCAAATCCTTCTCAGAATTTTCTGTGTTTCAATAAGGTTATATCTCATTCTTCTAGAACGCAGGCATGGACCTGTTCGCTTGAATGGGCTCTTTCTACGCTTCATATTCTGTGTCAAAGTAATTTTGTCCCCCTCTCTCTGTCTTTCACGATCATCCCCCAAAATTGTACTCTCCACTGCTTGCTGGGGAGGAAATTTCCACAGAATAACTCCCCTCAGAGAGAAGAAACTCATCCTCATCTACATCTGAAATGGGTGACCCCTTACTCTGAAACTGGCCCCCAGTTCAAGATTTCCCAGTCTGGTTGGGACACATTCCTCTCTGTAGGCACCCTGTTGGGCTCCCTCAGAAATTTACATTTCACAGGCATCGCTTATTCTTCTAAATGAGAGCATAGGCCCAATTTGCTCATCATTCCTCATGGGACAACACTTTAAATCCATCTTTCCTGAACTGCCTGCAGTCTAAGTGATTTGGATGTGAATATTGGAGGAGTTTGCAGATGATACTAAAATTGGTGGTGCAGTTGTCAGTGAAGAAGGTTATCTCAGGGGACAATGAGACCTTGATCGGACGATGGGCCAAGGAGTGGCAGATGGAGCTTAATTTAGATAAATGCGAGGTGCTGCATTTTGGAAAGGCAAATCAGGGCAGGACTTATACACTTAACGGTGAGGTCCTGGGGAATGTTGCTAAACAAAGGGACCTTGGAGTGTCAGTTCATAATTCCTTGAAAGTGGAGGCACAGGTGGACAGGATAGTGAAGAAGGTGTTTGGTACACTTACCTTTATTGGTCAGTGCATTGAGTATAGGAGTTGGGAGGTCATGTTGCAGCTGTACAGGACATCGGTCAGGCCACTTTTAGAATTCAGGTATTTCTGCTATAACGTGTGTTTTGTTAACTCTAATTGGCTGTAACGTGGTTGGTGAATAGTGGATGCTGTTTGGATTTCTACTGTATAGTACAGCGATTTTCCTATAACACGATTTTTCTACGGCAATTTTCTATAGCGCAAGGTCACACAAGAATGTAACTATCATGTTACGGGAGAAATACCTGTACTGTATTCAATTCTGGTCTCCCTGCTATAGGAAAGATGTTGTTAAACTGGAAGGGGTTCAGAAAAGATTTACAAGGATGTTGCCAGGATTGGAGGGTTTGAGCTATAGGGAGAGGTTGAATAGGCTGGGTCTTTTGTCTCTGGAGCATTGCAGGCTAAGGAGTGACCTTATAGAAGTTTATAATATCATGAGGGACATGGATAGGGTGAATAGCCAAGGTCTTTTTTCCCCAGAGTAGGGGAGTCAAAACTAGCATAGGTTTAAGGTGAGAGGGGAAAGATACAAAAGGAATCTAAGGGGCAACGTTTTCGTGCAGAGGGTTGTGTGTGAATGGAATGAACTGCCAGAGGAAGTGGTGGAGACTGGTACAATTACAACATTTAAAAGGCATCAGGATGGGTATATGAATAGGAAGGATTTAGAGGGATATGGGCCAAATGCTGGCAAATGAGACTAGATTCATTTAGGATATCTGGTCAGCATGGACACGTTGGCCCGAAGGATCTGATTCTGTGCAGTATAACTCTAAGTGAACCTTCCTGATGAAGGAGATCAAAACTGTGCACAATCTTCTAGCTGCAGCCTCCTTAAGACCTTGGGCAGTTGCAGCAAGACTTCCCAACTTCCATACTCCGACCCCTTGTAGGAGGAAGTTACAGAGGAGAGGGGTAGGAAGCAGCCTGAGAGCTTTGTTGGAAAATGTTTGGGAGGTGCATTTGGAGGCATGATGCTGTATATGTATGTGGATGTGTTATGACAGTTAATGTGACTCAGTTACATCCTTTCTGGGCTGTGTCAGAAGCCAATGGCTTAATTCTTTAATATAGTTCTAGGCGCCTTCCTCTCAGTGAGCTCTTATGCTGAGACCAGCCTCGGCCTGTCAGACAATGCCTGTGGTTGTTACAAGACTCTCTCAACCGTTCTAGACACAACAGGCTGAAGGCGTTACAAAAACAGAAGTTGCTGATAAAGCTCAGCAGGTCTGGCAGCATCTGTGAAGAAACAATCAGAGTTAATGTTTCGGGTCCGGTGAGGAAGGTTCTGAGGAAGGGTCACCAGACCCGAAACGTTAACTCTGATTGGTTCTTCACAGATGCTACCAGACCTACTGAGCTTTTCCAGCAACTTCTGTTTTTGTTCCTGATTTACAGCATCCGCAGTTCTTTCAGTTTTTATTTAGGCTTAAGGTGTTGTTCATCTCATTGCCATGTGTGGGATCTTGCTCTGCGAAAAGGAAAAGCACTCCCTTTCCTCTGAATGCAAAAGTACGAGAAGCTGGCTCCTGCTTGTTCTCTGTGGGATCTTGCTATGCTTTCCCGTGCTGCTGGAGTCTGTTGTCCTCGTGAAGCAATATGCTGCAAGGCGAAGTGCCAAGCTAAGATTTCTTTTACCCTGCACGTCTGCAGCCACTCGCTCTCAGCTTGGGTCAGGCTCCCTCTGGCTTGTTCTACTCTCATTTTTCTGCTAATTCAAGCCTTGTTGTTTGATTTGATCCAGAGCGAAAATCAAAATGAACCATCCCAATAGAACAAAAGTCAAAAACACTGATTAATCTTATTAGTTATCATTCGTGGACCAATCACTTTTATAATTTGTATAAGCCAAAACTTGAATGTTTACATTTTGCAAGCATTTGTTTACTGGTTGCTTGGTATGGCAGAACTTGAATATTGGTGAAAAAAGAGAGAGGTTCCTGAAGTTTCTCACCCTGACCTCATCAGGAACAAGTCAGAAGTCACACAGCTCTAGGTCATCAGGTGACGAAGGAGCAGCGCTCCGAAAGCTTGTGATTTCAAATAGACCTGTTGGACTATAACCTGGTGTCGTTGTGACTTCTGACCGTGTCCACCCCATTCCAACAGCGGCACCTCCACGTCATCAGGACTCACACAAGAAAGCCAAATTTCAAACCATCGCAACAATTTATAGAGTAGAAAGGGGTGACAGTTGGATGACAAGTCAATTTTGGTTGTTCAAGGCGATCAATTGAGCCCGTAATGAGATTGTTTATCCTCATTTGAAGTGATTTACATTCAGATGCAGGGACTTGGTCTCCGCAAACAAAAGAAATCTATTCAAGCCTTGAATCCTTGTTGAATTACCTGGGGGTTTGGGGAACTGAGGATTCACTATTGTTCCCTTCACGGCAACACCTTGGCCAATCACAATTGATCTGCCAACCAATTTGTGCCTAAATCTCCTGTCGTCTACATTGTTGTGATGGTTTGAAATTTGGCATTCTTGTGATCAACCTGATGCGTGCAAGAAAGGCTTCACAGACATGTCTGCCTTTTATTGACCAGTATTCATTCTCATTCGTATCGACTAATTTACAATGAAGCTGCGTTGTTAACGTCTTGAGGATTATGTGAAAGATTATGTCTTTGATTCCTTCAAAGTTTGGGTCAACTTCTGAACGAAGCTGATGAGAAATCATTCTGTTATTCAGCTAACGATTCCTGGGGTCATCCTCTACATGGGAGTATAATGGTACTTTGGACATAAATGAACAAACTATACAAGGACAGAGTCTGAATCCTGCAGTTTTGGTGATGCCAGGTGCATTAAAACAGATGGCAGTTTTGGTGGGATGTAAATGCTGAGATGAATTGTGTAATTAAACAGACCTGCATTTCTACAATGCCTTTCACAACTGCGCATCATCCCGAAGTGCTTTGTACCCAAGCCATAATCTCATTGTAGGATGGAGCTGACTCGATGGGCTGGTTGTTATAGTTCTGCTCCTATGCCTTATGGTTTAATGGAATGGGTGACAGGTTGGGGCGGACGGTTAAGTTAAGGCTAATCCAAGGACTTTTTTCTGATGTGCCAGTCTTTTCTATTATTCCCTTTGAATCATTGTTTTATTTTTGAAAATTTAATTCTCATCTAGTCTGGTGTATGGAGGGTCTCGCAGTTCACATCCCGAAACAGACATTCTACACAGACAAGCCTACGCGACACCTCATCCTCTTCAAGGCTATGCAACCAATCATCATCCCGCTGGTGAGTAGCAATTTTATTAACTTTTCACTCATTCGCAGGATTATGGGCTTTGCATGCTGGACCTGCAATCATCATGTCTTTTATTGTCCCTTGAGAAGTTGGTTGTGAGCTGCCAACTTGGCCCATAATGCTGTTAGGGAGGGAATTCCAGAATTTTGACCCAGCGACACAGCGATATATTTCTAAGTTAGGATGGTGTGTTGCTTGGAGGGGAATTTGCAGCGGGTGGTGATCCCTTGTACGAGCTGCCCTTGTCCTTCTGGATGGTGGTGGTCTTTGGCTTGGAAGGTGTTGTCTAAGGAGCCTTGGTGAGTTATTATGGCGCATCTTGTAGATGGTACATCCTGCTGCTACTGTGCTTGGGAGGTGGAAGCAAGTGAATCTTGAAGATGGTGAATGGGGTCCTGATTGCCAGTCAAAAGGCTGCTTACCATTGGGACATACAAGTTCGAAAAGGAACAACAATTTTTATCACCTGTTTGGTCGGTAAGTTGACTAATTCAAGTTTCAGGTCTGGGTCACTACTGCTGATGAGAAGTTACAGCCATTCAAGCCAGGAAGCTGCCTCTGCAAGCAAGAGGAACATTTTAATTTTATTTCCCATAGGATGTGGGTGTCACTGGCTGGCCAGCATTTATTGCCTGTCCCTAACTGCCCTTGAACTGAGTGGCTTGCTAGGAGGCCATTTCAGAGGGCAGACCAGGTGAGGATGGAAGATTTACTTTCTTGAAGGACATTAGTGATGCTGGATGGGTTTTCCCTGACAATTGGCAATGGTTTCCTGGTCATCAGTAGATTCTTAATTCCAGATTTCTTTTTATAATTGAATCCAAATTCCACTATTTGCCATGGCATGATTCAAACCCCAGGTCCCCAGAACATTAGCTGAGTCTCTGGATTAATAGTCTAGCGATATTACCACTAGGCTGTTGCCTCCCCTATGGTCAGGCAGTGTGCCTAATTTGAAATAAAGAATAGCATGGGGGAGTGATAGTTGCTTGGTGTATTCCCCTTGGAAACCAATCAATCAATCAGCACTCCCTTCTTGTGTAACTTCTGTGCTTTCTGATAATTCTGACTATAATAATTGTTCCTTCTACCCTCAGCGCAGGTTCCAGGGATTAAAATGTCCTGGTGTCTGGGGGCAGGGAGAGGAGTCATTTCCAACTCACTGTCGTGGAGGAGGGAAGGTTTTTGGAAGAAACACTCAGCTTCTGAGTCGGAAGGTTTGGGTTCAAGTCCCACTCCAGAAGCTCGGCTGGTGCCTGAGGGAGTGCTGCACTGTCGGAAGTACTGTCTTTCAGATGAAACCTTAAACCTAAGCCCCATTTCCTCTCTCAGTGGGTCAGAGAGATGCTGCGGCGCTAGAAGAAGAACCAAGGGGGACTTCCGTCCCCCGTGCCCTGGCTAGCATTCCCTCGAAATGAACCTGTCCCTGGGCAGAACTCCGAGTTGCAAATTCTGCACGTGGAAGCGGTGCGTTGTAGTGCAGCTCAGAAGAGAGATTGGTTCTGGCCAATATTTATCCCTTGGTCAACATCGCAAAAAGCAGAATACCTGATCATTACCATCTTGCTGTTTGTGGGAGCTGGCTGTGCGCAAATTGGCTCCTGCATTTCTTACATTACAACAGGTGACCGCACTTGTGAAAAGGATTTTCTTGGCCATTAAGTGCTTTGGATCGTCCCGAGTGTGTGAAAGAGGCTATATAAATGCAAGTTCTTTCCTTTTACTAAACACCTTCAGATAAAATTTCTGTAACCTTCCATTTTTGTTTGTTTGTTTTGTCACAGGCCTCTCGGGGCTTTTTGAGACTGGGCTTCACCACGCTGGCAGCACTACCCCAGACGCCTCTGTCATGAACCTCATTTCCGCTCTGGAATCACGGGCACCGCAGCCTGGACCCTCTGCCTCCTCCCTCCTCTCACAGTTCCGACCTCCATCCTGGCAGACAGGTGGGTGAGGCAGTTCATGCTGTTACCTCCCTTTCATCTGGTACACCGCAGTCACGGCTCCTTCGCAGTCCTCGAGTTGCTGTCTCGGAGCCATTTTTAACACTTCGCTAAAATGTTAAGACCCGCAATGCTGTTGGGATTCTGGGTCTAAGAGCTGGTCATTTATTTTTTTGAGGTTTTCTTCAGTGTTGGAGCTGATTTCTTCGGGCAGTAATTAGTGTTTTATAAGCTGTGGCATTGTTTTGGACATTTAAAAGGCATCTGGATGGGTATATGAATAGGCAGCATTTAGAGGGATATGGGCCAAATGCTGGCAAATGGAATTTAATTTAGGATATCTGGTTGGTATGGATAAGTTAGACCAAAGGGTCTGTTTCCCTGCTGTGTATCTCTGTGACTCGACTCAAATGGTAGCTAGGTCAGTTAGATGGTTTCTCAATGCCAACAGAGCAGGTTCAACACCCGCATCATTTGAGCTCCCACCTTCTCAATCTTGCCCCTCGCCTGAGCTTAACCTGACCCTCAGGTTAAATCATCACCACCATTCCTGTCTCTCTGATGAGAAAGAGAGACACTATGGCGACTTTACTTACTCATTGTTACTCAAATGCTGACAGGACAGATACACATTTCGACAATATTTTGGAAGTTTTAGTTAATGAGGTAATACCACCCATGTGAATGTAAAAATGGAATATACGTTATTCAGGCCCTCAAACCCATTTCACCATTGACCATGAGAATACAAGGTGTAGAGCTGGATGAACACAGCAGGCCAAGCAGCATCAGAGGAGCAGGAAAGCTGACGTTTTGGGTCTGGACCCTTCTTCAGAAATGGGGGAGGGGAAGGGGACTCTGGAGTAAATAGAGATGGGGGGGGAGGCGATGATGGAAGGTGGATAAAGGAGCAGATAGGTGGAGAGAAGATGGACGGGTTAAGGAGGCAGGGATGGAGCCAGGAAAGGTGAGTGTAGGTGGGGAGTGAGGGTGGGGGTTGGTCAGTCCAGGGAAGACTGACAGGTGAAGGAGGCGGGGATGGAGCCAGGAAAGGTGAGTGTAGGTAGGGATGGGGTTGGTCAATTGAGGGAAGATGGACAGGTAAAGGAGGCGGGGATGAAGCTGGTAGGTAGGAGGTGAGGGTGGGGGTGGGGGTTGGTCAGTGAGGTGGGAGGAGCAGATAGGTGGGAGAAAAGACGGACAAGTCAAGGAGGTGGGGACGAGCTGGGCTGGTTGTGGCTAGCATCAGCAGTTCCTATTATCTCTGACCATTGACCAAGTCTGTAGCTGACCTGATTGTTTCATGTTCCTACCAACTGCGATAATCTTTGCCCCTAACAAGAATCTGCACACCTCGCTTTAAAAATACTCAAAGACTCTGCTTTGATTGTCTTTTGATCAAGAGAGTTTCAATGACTCAAGACTCTCTGTGAATAAAATTTTCTCTTTATTTCTGTCTGAGAAGGAATCAGGGGTTATGACAGGAATAATGGGGTTAAGGCAGAAAGGTGGAGTTGAGAATTATCAGGCCAGCCATTTAATGGTGGGACAGACTTGATAGACCGAATGGCCAGTGTCACCAACTGGAATGAGAGGGTTGTCTTTGCAAGGAAAGGTTGGGCCAGTTCAGCTTGTTATCTGCTGGAGTTTAGAAGAGTATGAGGTCATTTGATGGGGACCTGAGGAGCAGTGACAGGCCAGATATGTATGTACCAGCATGGGACAAAAGGCCATAAGATGCGGGAGCAGAATTGGGCCATTCGGCCCTTTGAGTCTGCTCTGCCATTCGATTGTGGCTGATACGTTTCTCAACCCCATTCTCCTGTCATTTCCCTGTAACCCTTCTCACCATTAGAAGAACCTATCTATCTCTGTCTTAAATACACTCAATGACTTGGCCTCCACAGCCCTCTGCAGCAATGAGTTCCATAGATTCACCACCCTCTGGCTGAAGAAATTCCTCCTCACCTCATTTCTAAAAGGTCATCCCTTCACTTTGAGATTGTACCCTTAGGTCCTAGTCTTTCCTACTCATGGAAACATCTACTCCTTGTTCACCTTATCCAGGTCTCTCAGTATTCTGCAAGTTTCAGTCAGGTCCCCCTCACCCTTCTAAACTCCATTGAGTACAGACCTAAAGTCCTCAACAAGCCCTTCATTCCCACAATTCATTCTTGTAAACCTTCTCTGGACCCCATTGATGGCCAGCACATCCTTCCTTAGATACGGGGTCCAAAACTGCTCACAATATGCCAACTGTGGCCTGACATTTACCCACAGTTCACTGCATGATGATGTGGTTCACGACCTTTTGAGTAGTCCCACTGGCCACTGAGTGAGATGGACCGAACGATTGGCTTAAATAAAGACTGAGAGCTTATTGTCCAGCAATAATAGACTGGTTTGTTGCCTGCACGCCAGTGTGAGTTGAAACCTTTGCGAGAGGAAGCATGAAATAAGCAATTATCTTCCCCTGCATGCTGTTGCTGATTGGAATGCACTGCCTGAAAGGATGATGGGAATTGCATAAGGATGGGTAAAGGAGAAAATTCACAGGGAGTTGGATCGAAATGGAAAGTTGTTTCAAGGAGGACAGCAGATGTTGAAAGAGATGCTCCCCTCAGTGAGGGAGACTAGGACTCGAGGGGGTCATTGACATAAGTCAATCACAGATAAATCAGAGTAAATCAGGAGAAACCTCTTGATCCAGACAGTGATTACAATGTGGAAATTGACACCACGGGGAAAGATTAAGACAAATAGATGTATTTAAGGGGAAACTAGACAAATATTTGAGGGACAATAGATCAGGAAATTATTGATGAAGTAGGATGGGAGAAAGCTTGTGTGTAAGTTTTTTTTGGTTTGAATTTTCTAGAGATGATGCTAGTTTGGAAGTGGGTTGATAATTTATTTCCAGAGTTTAATTCAATGCTTTAAAATATCTGCACTGACCTTCCAGCTCTGCTTCTTTAGCTTCTCTGGGTCTGTTCACTTTACTCTGAATCAACATCTAGGCCTAAGCAATTGAGCCAAGTGAACACAGATCAGTTACCAGGCTCTCATAATCAAACACAGAAAGTTGAACCATTGATCATGACAGACCGGTTAGGCCAAATAGCCTGTTATTGTACTGTAAAATCTATGTACAATAATCTCTCCCTCTGTCTTGTCTTTGTAGCCATGCACACCCCAGGACCCGCTGAATTATTCATCTCTGGAGCTATTCCCGGTTCTGGGACTTTTCCATCGTCATCTGCGCTCTCGGCCTATCAGCACCCAGCCTCCTTCAGTGGGCGGAGTTTCCCGGTGACCTCGTCGTTGACCCTTCAGGATGCCACCTTCAGCCCAAGCTCCAACGGCCTGCTCTCGCCCCACGACCCGCTGCTCCACATCAAGTCGTCGCAGTCCAGTGTCCCGTCCTCGCTGACCTTCGACCGCCTGGGCAGTGCCGTCCTGGGTACGGGCCTGCCGTCGCAGAGCTCGGCGTACCGCACGGCGCAGGAGTCGGCCTCCCGGCACCTGCAGTCGCAGTTTAACCTGCTGTCCTCGCCTCTGGGGCCTTCAGACCAGGCCTCGCAGCTCTACAACACCTCGGTCTTCTCCAGCTCGCCGGCCTCTGGCATCGAGAGGGCTATCCCGCGGCAGGACAGCGTCATCAAGCACTACCAGCGGCCCACCGGCGCCCAGGCCCAGCTGCCCGCCTCCCACCACTCCCTGCAGCACTACCTCAGCTGCGGGGGAAGCCACAGCTTCCAGCAGATGCCCAGGCACTCCACGCTGTCGTGCAGCCCGCTGGGTGAGCAGTCCCCAGTGAGCAGCGAGGGCGGCCAGAAGAGCTCCCAGGCCCGTGGCGAGCACTCACAGAGCTACCGGCCCATCATCCAGTCACCGGGCTACTCCTCCTCCTCATCGTCCTCCTCCAAATCCAAGAGCTACTCTGCCTCGCGGCAGGCCCAGAGGGGAGGTGCCGCCGGTGCCGCCGTCACGCCCAAGTGCCAAAGCATCTCTTCCAGCGGCCAGTCGCACATCTTCTCCTCGTCCGCCCCCAAGGCCAGCTCGGTGATTTCCACCCAGGCCCAGGCCTACTCCCCAGGCCAGTCGCAGGCCCTGCTGGGCATGAACCAGTCGCAGAGCTACACGGTGTCGCAGGCTCAGAACCTGGCGGCGGCGGCGGTGACCCAGTCGCCGGGCTTCAGCTCCAGCCAGTCGCAGGACCTGACCGCGGTGAGCAAGGCCCAGAGCTACTCGGGTAGCCAGCAGGCTCAGCCCCAGCCGCAGCCCCAGCAGCAACAACAGCAACAACAGCCACAGGCCCTGCAGACCTGCGTCAGCCAAGCACAGAACTACTCTCCAGAGCAGCTCCAGGGCCTGTCGTCGGTTGGCTCCATCCAGACCTACAGCGTCCAGTCGGAACCCCATTCCTCGGCTACACCGGGGCAGAGCTACGGCCCGGCCCACTCGCAAGGGATGCCTGCGGCCAGTCCCTCCCTCAGCTACGCTGCCGGACACTCCCCGGCCTTGAGCTCCCACGGGCCATCCATCGTCTACTCCTCAGCCAGCCACGTCCAGAGCCTGCCGGATGCCAGCCCCTCGCCGATCATCCGGCCCCTGCAGTCCCCAACCAGCAGCCGACCCCAGGGCGTGGGGTCTCCGGGCCAGTCCCAGAAGTACCTGTCCTCCGTCCTGTCGCCGTCCTTCATCCAGCCGCCTCACTCGCAGGCCTTCCAGCCCTCGCAGGCGCCCCTGGAGCGAGCGCCAGCCTACGGCAAGGCCAAAGCCGACCAGGAGCTGCTGGCGTCGGAGAGGACGGAGGATGAGGACTTCCTGATCCAGCACCTGCTGGACTCCCAGAGCCCGCCGCGGGTCTCGTCGCAGAGCCTGGCCGAGTGCGAGGAGCGGGCGCCCAAGGGCATGGTCTACGAGATGTCCAAGTCCGAGGAGAGGTACCACCTGCAGAGCGTCATCCGTACCAGCTCGAGTTTGGACAGCCAGGTCCTGGAGATGTCGCTGCAGGGTCTGAAGGAGAAGAAGAAAGGCGAGCGGCAGAAGGAATATGGCCGCTCCTCATCCGATGCCCTGGTCACCTCGGTGGTGCACTACAGCCACCAGCCCAACAGCATCGACGGCCTGGCTCAGGACATCAAGAAGACGGTCGACCACCTCCAGGGGGCGCCCCACTTGGACGGTTCCGGAAAGGAGCTCAGCACGGGCCACTCTTACCTGCAGAAGACCCCGGAGCCGGGCTCTCGGGCCCACCACCTGGGCCCTGACTCCTCTCAGCTCGAGAGCCACGGGATACTGCAGGGCCAGGCCGGCTCGCAGCTGATGCTGGAGGCCTCGCCGGAGATGCAGCTGCCGCTAGGCCACCAGGCGCCCGGGCAACAGTCGCAGCTGCTGCAGTCGGTGCTGACCCACACCCAGAGCCAGCAGCAGGCCCAGCAGCAGATGCTGGAGGTCCACCTGCAGAGTCAGCAGCTACAGGCCGCCCACGCCCACGCCGCGGGCCTGGACTCCCGCCTGCTGCCCGGGGAGCCCCGCTCGCCCCAGCTCGCCCCTCCCGACGCCATGGAGCGCCTGCCACGCTCCGAGAGCATGCAGCCACAGGAGATGCAGGAGTTCCTGGAGCCCGAGCTTCACCTGGAGAGTCACCTGGCCCAGGCTGGGCAGGTCCAGCAATCCCAGCAGCAACAGCCTCAGCCTCAGCCCCAGCACCTCCTCCCCGAAGCCAGCGAGCCGCTGCGGCTGGACAGCTCAGAGACCTCCCAGCAGGTCTCCCAGCAGCAGCTGGAGGGCAAGGACCAGTTCAGCTCGGGCAGCCCACAGAGCGCCAAGCAGAGGTTCGTGCCACTCACCTCCATCTGCTTCCCGGATTCCCTGCTGCAGGACGAGGAGCGCAACTTCTTCCCGGGCATGGAGGACATGTTCTGCTCGGCCCCTTGCAGCAACGAGGAGTACAGCAAGCAGCCGTGCGGGGACGATGCCGGGCAGCCGATGGATAGGAGCGACGGTGGTATGAAGTCCGGCTTTGACATGATGCACTCGAGCCAGAGCTTCCCGGGGTACTGCGCCTCTGAGCCGGCTGGGGGGCAGCAGAACGTCCACCTGGACCTCAACCCGGTCGCCATGAAGCCGGAGCTGGAGCCGCCGACCGTCCAGGCCGAGCATCTGGGCCTGACTCCGCCTGGCCACGGGCCCACCAGCGCCGATCTCAAGTCGCCCCTGACGACTGCCAGCTTCTGCTCCATGAAGACCAAGAAGTTCCTGAAGACCTCCTCACTCCACCTGCTGAAGAAGAAGGACTCCCCCCCGCAGCCGCCAAAGAAGAACTACGCCCAGGAGTACGAGTTCGAGGACGAGGAGAAAGAGGACGTCCCGGCCGACATCCGACTCAACAACCGCAGGCTTCCCGACCTCCTCCCTGACCTGATCTCCAGCTGCCGCACCCGCACCAACCTCAGCCCAGTCTCTGACATTGACTTCTGCTCCGGCAACAACCTGAACGAGGGCAAGAAGAAGGCCAAGAGGACGTCCAAGCCCAAGGAGAAAGGGCCCCCGAGACCCAGGGGACGGCCGCGGATCCGGCCCCTCGAGCCCCCTCAGGGCGTGACTCAAGATGGACCCAAGAAGAGGGGCCGGGGCAGGGGAAGGGGCAAGAAGATTATGGAGAACGAAAACGAGGGCTTCAAAATGGAGAAACAAGCGAAACCCAGCAAGGTAACTTTCCACTTCCTTCCCGACTTTAGAGCGAGTCTCATGCAGATGTTGGGAAATTTTGAGGCTTTATGGGAAAAGCACAGGAGGGCATTGTTCATTCAGCTGAATGTGGCCTCGAATGATCTGGGACATGTCCACCTGAAATGGAAGAAAATAGGAGCAGGAGTAGGCCGTTCAGCCCCTCCAACTTACTCCACCGTTTGCGAAGGTCTGATTGTGGTCTTACGCCACTGCCTGGCCCCCATAATCAGTCCCATTCCAACCTCTCAAAACCGTCCAGGATTGTCAGGAGGTGTCAAGGTGATTGAGATAAGTTGAATGATTGAGCAAACACGTGGCAGCTGCAGTACAATGTGCCCAGGTGTGAAGTTATATATTTCGGTGTGAAAAAACAGAAAGGAAGAGTATTATTTAAATGGTGGGATCCTGGGAAGTGTGAATGTACAAAGGAATCGGGGTGTCCTTGTGCCCTTTCGATGGAAGTAAACAGAAAGGTGCAGCAAGCAAATGGGAAGGCAAATGATACATTGGCCTTCATTACAAGAGGATTGGAGTTTGGAAGTAGGGATACCTTCCTGCAGTATACAGGGCTTTGCTGAGGCCAAACCAGGAGTATTGCATGCTGTTTTAGACTCCCTACCTAAGAGAGGATATACTTGCCGTAGAGAGAGTGCAGCGGAGGTTCACTAGGCTGATACTGGGGATGGCAGGACTGTCCTGTCATGGAATACATCGAAGGCCAAACGAAATGTAGAAACTATAAGAGGACTGTCCTGTGAGGAGAAATTGGTTCAACTGGGCCTGAGCTATAAGAAGAGGCTGGAAAACTCAGGTTGTTTTCTGTAGAGCTGTGGAGGCTGAGGGGAGACTTGATAGAAGTCTATAAAATTATGAGATGCATAGATAGGGTTGATGGTCAGAATCTTTTTCCCAGAGTTGAAATGTCTAAAACTAGGAGGCATTCATTTAAGGTGAGAGGGGGAGTGTTCAAAGAAGACATGAGGGGGAAATCTTTTACACAGAGTGTGGTAGGAGTCTGGAACATGCTGTCAGGAGTGGTGGTGGGGGGCAGATATGATAGGGGCATTTAAGGGACTTTTAGATAAGCATATGAACATGCAAGGAATGGAGGGATATAGACCAAGGGCAGGCAGAAGGGATTACTTTAACTTGGTGTCATGTTTGGCACAGCATCATGTCCTGTGCTGAACTGTTCTATGTTCTGTGTATTCACTAGAGTTTAGAAGGATCAGAGGGGATCTGACTGAAACATATAAAATATTAACAAGGCTGGACAGACTAGATGCAGGGAGGATTTCCCCAGTTGCGGGAGTCTAGAACCAAAAGAACACAGTCTCAGGATTTGAGATAGATCATTTAGGAGAGGATTGAGATGAGGAAAAGTGTCTTCCCTCAAAGGGTAGTGTACTGTGGAATTCTATACCACAGAAGGTAGCGGATATATTCAAGAAAAAGATTTAAAAAGCTTCGAGGTCTGGGGGAGAAAAACGGGAATATGGCATTGATATAGAAGATCATACTGAATGGCACAGCATGCTCAAAGGTCCAAATGGCTTGCTCCTCTTAGTTTTTACGTTTCGTTTGGCCTTCGATGTATTCCATGATCCACGGCCTCTCCACGGCTCTCTGGGAAAGATAATTCCAAACACTGTCAATTTTCTGAGAGCAGAAATTCCTCCTCATCTCTGTCTTAACTGGGAGACACTTCATTTTGAAAAACATGGCCCCTAATGTTAGATTCTCCAACAAGGGGGATCCTTTCAGGATCTATTCTGTGAAATCCCCAGATTCAAATCAAAAGGAAATCTGGCGAAAACATGCCGGAAAAGCTTTGTGGGAGAATGGGATTATACAGGCACTACTCAGACCATAGCTGGAATATTGTGAACAGTTTTGGGCCCCTTATCTAAGGAAAGATCGACTGACATTGGAGGCAGTTCAGAGCAGGTTCACTCGGCTGATACTGGGTATGGAGAGATGTCCTTGTGAGGAGAGATTGAGTACGTTGGGCCTGTTCTCATTGGAGTTCAGAAGAGTGAGAGGTGACTTTATAGAAACATACAAGATTCTTACGAGGTTTCTTGACAGGGTCAGTGCAGAAATGTTGTTTCCCCTTGTAGGAGACACAGGACATAATCTCAGAGTAAAGGTTCACCCATTTAAAACAGACATGAGGAGGAATTTCTTCTCTCAGAGGGTAGTCAACCTGTGGATTTTTTTTACTGCAGAGGGCTGTCGAGACTGGGTCATTGTGTACGTTCAAGGCTGAGTTCGGTTTTTAAATCGGGGAATCAAGTTTTATGGGAAAAAGGCAGGAAAGTGGAGTTGAGGATTATCAGATCAGCCATGATCTCATTAAATGCCAGGATGGACTCAATGGGCCGAATGGCCTACTTCTGCTCCTACATCTTATGGTCTGCATGGCTCTTAGTTTTTCAGCGTCGAAAAGTCTCGGAGGAACAAGAGCTGACCAATCTGCCCATCGAATGTGCTCTGTCTCCCAGTATCATCGTGGATAACCTTCTGCTTCAACTCCACATTCCTGCCCACTCCTCAAGTGGTTCGATTCCCTGAGAAACTAAATGTCTGTTTCCCTCAAGCTTAAACAGCCTCAATGTTGGAACATTATGCTTTGATTATACAGAATCGTAGAGGGGGGATCTGTATCGGAGCATTCTGTGCATCTTACAACCCCTTACCCAAGGAATGATAGATTTCCCATTGAGCGAGTGCAGCAGAGATTCGCCTGGCTAATTCCTGGGAAGGTGGGACTGTACTGTCAGGGGAGAGACAAAGGGTTCTTGGGATACAGGAGGACCATCTGTATTCCCATACTCTTCCTTCTCACTGTCTTCCAATGAAGATTCAGGCCACCTATTCCTGTTCTTAACTCATTTTGTTTTTCACGGCAACATGTTGTCTTCCTTTCCCCAACCTGCATTTCCTTTTCTCCCTTCTAGATGTTTTCAGTTTTGGTGTTTGTCACAATAATTTTGTCTCTTCACTCGTGCCCTTAGTTTGAAGCCTTAACAACAACATGGTGATGTGTGCACTTTTCCCTCCTCAAAGGCCAAGGTTCAAGGGTCAAAGACAAGTGAGCTTCTACCCATCGAGGCTCCAGAGTCTGTCCCAGCGGAAAGCGTCTTGGAGAACAGTCAAACCCAAGAAAAGATCAAGAAGAAAATAAAAGAGGTGGAGGAGAAACAGCCGGAAATGAAATCCGGATTCATGGCCTCGTTCCTGGACTTCCTGAAATCGGGAAAGAGGCAGCAGCTGCCAGCCACGACCTCTAGCCCGCAGAAAGGGCGCCCCTCGTCGGTTATTAACCAGCCATCACAAGCTTCCTTCGGCCTGACGCAGTCAATGCTGTCGGGGCCCCTCGACGCCTCAGAGAGCGACAGCCTAATGAGCTGTGCCAGCCCCTGCAAGAGGTTCGACGATGACCTCAAGAAGAACCTGGAGACTCTGCCGTCGTTCTCCTCTGACGAGGAGGATTCAGTCAGCAAGAACCAGGACCTGCAGAAGAGCATCAGCTCTGCCATCTCTGCCCTCTATGACCCAATGGATCGCAAGGAGAATGACATGACAGGTACCGTGCTTTCTTTCTTAATGTAAGGGAGTCAAGGTGGGAAGCCAGCAGGAACTCGAAGTTAAGGTAGGAGATCAAATCGCATCGTATTGACCTATTTTTCTAATCAGTCTCTTCAGAGATGTTATTGCCCACCTCTGGAGCAGTTGGGACTTGAACCTGGGCCTCCTGATCTAGGGTTAAGGATTGCACCACCGCACCACAAGAGGGCCCTTATTTTGTCACGATTCAGAACATGAGACATCATCACATGGAAACTTGTAAATTTCTTACATAGCTCGATAGGCTACATTCGGAAAGAATCTAGCTGGAGAGCGTCTGGACTCAGGAGATCCACTGTCTGAATAAGCAGTGGTATATTTTGGCCTGAAATGAGGGATTACTTCACTCAGAGGGTGGTGAAATCTTCGGAGTTCTCTCAGTCATTGAGTATGTTCAATCGAATGATTAATAGATTTCTAGATATTAAAGATATCAGGGAAATGGGAATAATGAGGAAAAATGGCTTGCGGTAGAAGGTCAGCCATGATCTAGTTGAATGGCAGAGCGAATGGCCTGCGTCTGCTCTTAGTCTTTGTTCCAATCCCAGCTGTGTCTGGAGAAGGTTTTTTTTTTACAGGGATGGCACCAGAACTGTGAGGTTATAGTTATCAGGATTGTCCAAACTGAGCACTTTTGAAGGTTGATTCAATTGAAGTCTTCAAAGAGGGTTGAAAGGGTAGACGCAGAGAAGATGTTTAGATTTGTTGAGGAGACAGAAACCAGTAAATCCAGTCAGGAATTCAGGAGTAAATCTCTCCCTTCAACAGAGTGTGGAACTCTGTATCATGGTAGTCATTGGGTGGGGGGGAGGGGTGAATGTATCGATGCATTTAAGGAGAAGCTAGACAAGTGGATGAGATGTAGCAAATAGGTTAGAATACAGGGTCAGATGAAGTGGGTTGGGCAGAGATTACACACTAGCACGGACCAGTTGGACCAAATCTGCTGTAAATTTGATGCTTAAACATTGTACCCAAATTAGATATCGCCCTCGAGATTGGAGGACAGAGTTTCTTGTATCATGGTCAATTGGGTTTCGTTGTAACCTAGCAAATACGGGAAAATCAGGCAGAGAGGAAAGCATGCTCATAAGGGACCCTCTCTCGTTTCTTCGCTCCATGGTATGCACCAAAATTGGGAGAGGCCCCTTAGCTAAAAAGCCACGGGAATTTGGAACTCATTAGCGTTAGGAGTGGTTGAAGTGAATGTTATCGATTTGATTTGTCACATATACCTAAGTACAGCGAAATTCTTTGTTTTGCCAGCAGTACAGGCAGATCATTAGCAAATAAGGACGTACAGATCATAGGGTGCTTAGACAGACCAAGGCATACAAGGTTATGGCTGCACAGGAGGTGCACAAAGCAAGATTAACATTATTTGAAGTTATAAAGTCCATTCATCTGTCTAATGACAGCAGGGAAGAAGCTGTTCTCAAACCTGTTGGTGCATGTGTTCAAGCTTCTGTATTTAAAGTAAGGTCAAACAAGCACAGGAGGGTCAAGGGACTAGAGGGTTAAGCAGATTGATTAGATGAGGAAAGATGGGAGGAAGCTCAAAGTGCAGCTTAAACACTGGTTTGGAAAGGTGGGCTGAATGGTCTGTTTCTATTCTGTATTTCCTTTGGAAAAGAAAAGGGAGATATCAGTGAAATTTGGGGTTGAGTAGGAGAAGAGAGACTGTTCCTTGAATCTGACTATTTCCATTTCAATCTGTGTTGTTTTGCCAGATAATATGACCGTAGAAGATAAAGAAGTCAGCACATCACCTTCTGAGGCCTCCCAGCCAGAGCAGCCTGCACCCCCATCTCCGGTCTTGCCTAAAGAGTCGATCCCAGAAGAAGAACCTTCTCCTGCCCCCGAGTCCCCACCACAGCCAGAAGAGAAGGAGGCTCCTTCCCCAGTCAAGCTAGCCAATAAACAAGACACAGTGGCCATTTATGGCGAGACTGACGAAGATGATGAGGAGAGTGGCGGAGAAGGTGCCATACGGAAGTGGGACGAGTTTGTCATCAAAATTGACGACATCAAGGAACTTAAGGTATGATTTCCCACCCGTTAACACTCAAAAATTAATGAAACCTTTACAAAATATTATCGAGATTCACATGAATATTATATTTAGCGCTAACTAGTGACCGTTCTTGGGGACATCAGTAATGAGGAACTTCTTGTTTCTTGGAAGGAAGTAGGTTAAATGGCTGACGCCCAAAAGGCTATAAAATAGAAATGACTATGTATTTTCTGTTTGTGACTTTTAGGATCTTCTTTCCTCACATGGTCATTAAGGCAACTATTGAGAAGGAAATATTTCTCTAAATCTTCCTCTCTTTACAGCAGAGGCCTAGGGCAGGCCCCTAGTTCCCACTCACCAATGCTGTCCCTTTTAGTGGGGTATAGTTTAATCCTTTAGTAGTATTTCATATTGGGACACGTTTTGTACTTTAGAAATGGTCTGGAAATCCATAGTCATTACAGTTTGGAAAGAGGCCATTCAGCCCGTTGGAGTTTTATCAAGGTTTGGAAATACTCAGGAGAGGCAACGGCCTAGTGGTATTATCACTGGACTGTTAATCCAGAGACCCAGATAAGGCAGATGGTGGGATTTGAATTCAACAAAAATACCTGGAATTATGAATCTAAAGATGACCATGACTCCATTGCTGATTGTCGGGAAAAACCCATTTGGTTCACTAATATCTTTCAGGGAAGGAAACTGCCATCCTTACCTGGCCTGGCCTACATGTGACTCCAGACCCACAGCAATGTGGTTGACTCTTAACTGCCCTCTAGGCGATTAGGGATGGGTAATAAATGTTGGCCTAGCCAGCGATGCCCTCATTCCCCTGAATGAATAAAGGAAAAAAAACTGGTACCATTTCCTAGAAGGACAAGGACAGTACAAACATGGGAACACCACCCCCTGCAAGTTCCCTCCTTGAGCCACTCACCCTCCTGACTTGGAAATATATCACTATCGCTGGGTCAAAATCCTGGATCGCCCCCTCCCTAACAGCATTGTGGGTAAAACTATAGCACATGGGCTGCAGCGGTTCAAGATGGCAGCCCACCACCACCTTCTCTGGGGATGGAGCAATAAATGCTGGCTCAGCCAATGATGTCCACATGCCATGAATGAATTTTAAAAAAACCCACATTGTTATTTCCTAAATAGACAAGCTAATGTTAGCGCAGTTAAAATCCTTTGCAATTATGTAAGCTAAATCTTGAAACCTTTAGCCAAATTATTGAGACAGAAATCTCAATAGGGTATTTTGGTTATGTTACTGGACTAATAATCCAGGTGTGGGATTAGCAACAGAACAATTGTTGAGTTCAAATCCCACTGTGGCAATTTGAGAATTTTAATTCATTTTAAGCAATCTTGTAAATTAAAGAAAAAAAGAAAGTAACTGGTCTAGAGCTGTTGAATTATTCATTTGCTGGGGTTACATGACAGCATGGGGCTTTAATGTGATCTCTGAATAGTGATTGAATTAAAAATTACCACCCCTTTTTCATTCACTAATAGGAAATGGGTATCCCTGCAAAGACAAGGCTAATTGCCCATTTCCTGTTGCTGTCGAGAACCTGTCAGCGGCCAGTTATGTTGTCACGATAGAATTAAAAATCAGTGAGCGAAATCAGGTAAGAGTTAATAGGTTGGGCCTGTACCCATTGGAGTTTAAAACAGTGAAGAATGAAAGGTAGTAAGAATTGCTGATGCTGGAGTCTGAGATAACACAGTGTGGAGCTGGAGGAACGCAGCAGGTAGCATCAGAGGAGCAGGAAAGCTGACGTTTTGGGTCGGGACCCTTCTTCAGAAGAGTGAAAGGTGATCGTATTGCTACGATAATGGGGTGTTGATGAGGTGGATTCCGAGAGGATGTTTCCTTTGTGAGAGAGTCTAGATCTAAGGGGCACAATTTAGAAATATGGAGAGCCCAATTTAAGACTGATAGGAGGACAATTTGTTGGTTTAGTTAGTCTTTGGAATTCTTTTCCTTGGAGCGCAGTGGAGGCTGGGACACTGAATACATCCAAGGATGAGTAAGATTTTTGGTTGAAAAGGGAGTCAATGGTTATAAGAAGCAGACTGGAAACCAGGGTAGAGGCAGATCAGCCATGGTCTTACTGATTGGCAGAGTGGGCTTGAGGGGCTGAGTGGTCTTCTGCTCCTAGTTCTTGTGGGACAACCACATTGCTGTGGGTCTGGAGTCAGATACAGTCCAGGCTGAGTAAGGATGGCAGATTTTTTTCCCTAAAGGGTATTTGTCAATGAGATGGGCTTTTCACATTGATGCACTAACCTCATGGCTATGATTACAAACTTTTTTCTCTGTATTATTAATTCTGGCCACTGTTCTGTCCAAGCTATACAGCTGTTTGGTAGCCTAAAGGGTCCTGCACTTTAGATAGAGTTAATGGGAGTTGTCTTTTCCTGAGGGTGGGGGATTTCAAGATTAGGGGGCACATTTTTAAGGTGAGAGGAGAGAGATTTAAAAAAGACATGAGGAGCAATTTTTTTACACAAGAGGGTGGTTTGTGTGTGGAATGAATTCCCTGAGGAAGTGGTGAATGTGAGTACAATTACATTTAAAATACATTTGGATAAGGTCATGAATAGGAAAGGTTTGGAGAGATATGGGCCAGGAGCAGACAGTTGGGATTGGTTTAGTTTTGCACAATGGTCGGCATGGACTGGTTGGACTGAAGGGTCTGTTTCCATGCTGTATGACTCTATGACTCCATGTAGACGGCTGCACCAAGCATTTGAAGGGTCTTCACACTTAACCAACTCACTCACTTGCTTCAGAATGCTTAAAATGCAGTCATATTGGAAAGCCATTTGACAACTGCAGTGCTGTTTTGAGGCAGCAAAATGTGGGAAATATATTTACGCAGCAAGTTGTTGTGATCTTGAACACTCTGCCTGAGAGGGCTGATTAATTAATTATTTTTTAAAGGGATTGGGACGAATATTTAAAATTTTACAGCTAGAAACAAGCTATTCAGTCCATTGAGTGTCACAGAAGCTTTCTCCCTCCTCTATTGAATCTCGGGCCTGAACTTGAAAAGCAAAAATTTGCATTGTTAAAAGGACTATGTGGAAAGACTGGGAGGCTTTCAAAGAGCCAGCACAGGTATGGTGGCTACATGGCCTCCTTCGTTCTGTACCATTCTGTAGCCCAAGGCTGACTTTGTCAGAGATAGTAGGAACTGCAGATGCTGGAGAATCTGAGATAATAAGGTGTGGAGCTGGATGAACACAGCAGGCCAAGCAGCATCGGAGGAGCAGGAAGGCTGACGTTTCGGGTCTGAACCCTTCTTCAGAAATGGGGGAGGGGAAGGGGATTCTGAAATAAATAGAGAGAGAGAGGAAGGTAGATGGAAGATGGATAAAGGAGCAGATAGGTGGAGAGGAGACAGGCAGGTCAAGGAGGCGGGGATGGAGCCAGTAAAGGTGAGTGTAGGTGGGGAGTTAGGGTGGGGGTTGGTCATTCCAGACGGACAGGTCAAGGAGGCGGGGATGAGGCTGGTAGGTAGGGGGTGGGGGTTGAGGTGGGAGGAGTGGATAGGTGGGAGAAAGGATGGACAGGTTAGGGAGGCAGAGATGAGCTGGGCTGGTTTTGGGATGCAGTAGGGGGAGGGGAGATTTTGAAGCTTCTGAAGTCCACATTGACACCACTGGGCTGCAGGGTTCCCAAGTGAAATATGAGGTGCTGTTCCTGCAACCTTCGGTTGGCATCCTTGTGACACTGGAGGAGGCCCAGGATGGACATGTCGTCCAAGGAGTGGGAGGGGGAGCTGAAGTGGTTCGTGACTGGGAGGTGCAGTCGTTTGTCGCAAACCGAGCGTAGGTGTTCCACAAAGCGATCCCCAAGCCTCCGCTTGGCATCCCCGATATAGAGGAGGCCACATCGGGAACAGCAGATACAATATACCACATTAGCAGATGTGCAGGTGAACATCTGTTTGATGTGGAAGGTTTTCTTGGGGCCTGGGATGGGGGTGAAGTGTAGGGGCAGGTGCAGCACTTCCTGTGGTTGCAGGGAAAAATGCCAGGGGTGGTGGGGC
The DNA here is from genome assembly GCF_021869965.1 of Rhincodon typus. NCBI lineage: Eukaryota > Metazoa > Chordata > Chondrichthyes > Orectolobiformes > Rhincodontidae > Rhincodon > Rhincodon typus. The sequence goes on from NC_063368.1 coordinate 12,952,778, forward strand.
TGATGGGGAGTATGGAGTGGACAAAAGAGTCACGGAGAGAGTGGTCCCTCTGGAAGGCAGATAAGGGTGGGGAGGGAAAAATGTCTTTGGTAGTGGGGTCGGATTGCAGATGGCAGAAGTGCCGGAGGATGATGCGTTGGATCCGGAGGTTGGTGGGGTGGTACGCGAGGACGAGGGGGATTCTGTTTTGGTTGTTGTTGCGGGGAGGGGGTGTGAGGGATGAGTTGCGGGAAATGTGGGAGACATGGACGAGGGCGTTCTCGACCACTGTGGAGGGGAAGTTGCAGTCCTTGAAAAACGAGGACATCTGAGATGTCCGGGAGTGGAACGCCTCATCTCGGGAGCAGATGTGGCGGAGGCGAAGGAATTGGGAATAGAGGATGGCATTTTTGCAGGAAGGTGGGTGGGAGGAGGTGTATTCTACGTAGCTGTGGGAGTCGGTAGGCTTGAAATGGATATCGGTTTCCAGGTGGTTGCCAGAGATGGAAACAGATAGGTCCCGGAAGGAGAGAGAGGTATCGGAGATGATCCAGGTGAACTTAAATTTGGGCCAGAAGGTGTTAGTGAAGTGGATGGACTGTTCAAGCTCCTCAGTGATCGATGTAACGGAGGAAGAGGTGGGGGATAGGGCAAGTGTAGCTTCGGAAGAGGGATTGTTCCACATACCCTACAAAGAGGCAGGCATAGCTTGGGCCCATGCGGGTACCCATGGCCACCCCCTTTGTCTGTAGGAAGTGGGAGGAATTGAAGGAGAAGTTGTTAAGGGTGAGGATGAGTTTGGCTAAGTGGATAAGGGTGTCAGTGGAGGGGGACTGGTCAGGCCTGCGGGACAGGAAGAAGCGGAGGGCCTTTAGGCCATCTGCATGGGGAATGCAAGTGTATAGGGACTGGATGTCCATGGGTAAAATGTTGGAAAGGATTATAAGAGATAGGATTTATAATCATCTAGAAAGGAATAATTTGATTAGGGATAGTCAACACAGTTTTGTGAAGGGTAGGTCGTGCCTCACAAACTTTATTGAGTTCTTTGAGAAGGTGACC
>NC_063368.1:12958818-12993818 GCF_021869965.1 Rhincodon typus
TGATCATGGCCAATCCTCTCTCTCAACTTCGTTTTCTGGCTTTCTCCTCTGACTCCGTGAGGCCTTTAAAATCTAAAAATGTCTCCATCTGTTGAATGTCAGATTTCGCTGAGGCTGACTACTTGCACTGCATACTGTTTTACAGCTCGCGATGCAGGCCGGAAGTGAGCCTCCTCCAATCTGGCGAGTGCAGAAAGCCTCGCTCCAGCAGTTTGTACCCGAGGTGCGGGATGGTCAGCGCCACTTCTCTTCCAGTGCTCAGGTAAGCTCAACTGCCCCTCCTTCCTTCCTTTTCCCTTTCGCTCCCCCATCTCTCTTCTCTCTGTCTGTGTGTCTCTCTCTCTCTGTCTGTCTGTCTGTCTCTTTCTCTCCCTCCCTCTGTTCCTTCCTTCTCTCCCTCCCTCTGTTCCTTCCTTCTCTCCATCTGTCCCTCCTTCTGTCCCTCCTTCCCTCCCTCCCTCCCTCCTTCCCTTCACCTCCCCTTGCGCTCTCACGCTCTCTCACTCTCTCTCTCTCTCTTCCTGCCACCCGATTCTCTCCCACCCTCCCACCAGTCTGGAAAGGACATACCTCAAGTGGTTAAGTACCCACAGAACGTAAGCAACAAAGACAAGAGTGTCTGTGGCTCAGTGGGCAGCACTCCCATCTCTTGAAGCACAAAGGTTACAGGTTCAAGTCCCACACCGAAGACGTGAGCATTAAAATCCAGGCTGGCGCCCCCAGTGCAGTCCTCAGGTGCCAGAGGTGCCCCCTTTTGGAATGAGATGCTCAGCCATTAGTCCTGTCTGGTGGATGTTCCAGAACAGAAAGTGCCCTGGTATTATTTTGAAGAGGAGCCTATCCCTCAGCCAACATCTACACAAAAACAAAACAGGTTATCTGGTCATTCCCATATCACTTTGTGGGAGCTTGCTGTGCACAGTTAGCTACTACGTTTCTGACATTATAGCAGCAACTACCCCTTTTGAATATGTCTAATGGCCTAGTGAAGAGAAGGTGCTGTATAAATGCAGATCTTTCAAATCGTACATTTATATAAATCTGGAATTAAGGGTCCGATTATGAAACCGCTATTGATTGTCAGAAAAACCCATCTGGTTCACCTAATGTCCTTTAGGGAAGGAAATTTGCTATCCTTATCTGGTCTGGCTTACATGTGACTCCAGACCCACAGCAATGTGGTTGATCTGGGTAATTAGGGATGGGATGTAAGTGCTGGCCGAGTCAGCAATGCCTGCATCCAGTGAATGAATAAATAAAAAGGCATAATTCACAACTTCTGTTCCTAAAAGCTTTACGGCCAATGAAGTCCTTTCAAAATGTAATTCCTATTGTAATGGATTAAATATGGCTGCCAGTTTGTGCACAGCAAGCTCCCACAAACAGCAATGTGAGAAATGACCCGATAGTCTGTACTTTCCATGATGTTGTTCCAGGGATAAATATTGGCCAGGACACTGTGAAGAAGTCTTGATTCCTTTGATGGCCAAATTTAAAGGGCAGGTGGAGGTCTCTGTGCAATATTTCCTCTCCTTTTTTTAAGGAGAATGGGGAGGGGCTTGGGGAGAGAATTCCAGAGATTCGGCCAGCCACTGGCCACCCTCTATACCACCTGTGGGCAAAGTAGTTACTGCCAACTGGGATATTCAACTACAGCAGCCATCACCAGTTTTTCAGAAAGGACAGTGATCTGGGATGGAAATCCTAGATTTTTGTTTCACTCATAAGCCTAGGCTGCTGGGATTTGAGTGTCATTGAGTAGAAGTATCTGACCCAGCACAGTTCTGGGATCAAATCTGCTGTCTGCAGTTTAGAAAATTGTCATTGTTGGTTTATGGGTGTTGTTGGCTAGGTATCCGTGAGAAGGTGGTGGTGAGCTGTCTTCCTGACAGCTCCAGTCTTATGTGGTGTAGGTAGAGCCACAATGTTATTAGGGAGCAGTTTTCCCAGAATTTGACCCAGCAACAGTGAAATAATAACCTTAGCAACATACTGCGGATGCTGGAAATTTGAAATAAAAACAGAAAGTGCTAGAGAACTTAGCATGTCTGGCAACATCTGTGAAGAGAGAGAAACAGAGTTAATGTTTTGGGTCTGATATAACACTGTTCTGAAGAAGTGCCACACTGGACGCAAAATTCTGTTTTTCTCTTTCCATAGAATCTGCTTGGCCTGCTGAGTTTCTGCAGCATTTTCTGTGTTAATTTTAGATCTATGCTCTGTGATGCCCCCTGTTCAAGTAAGTAGGCCATCTCTGTTCACTGTATTTGGGTCCTTTGTAACCTTACAATCAAAAGTCACAATGCAAGGTTATAGTCCGACTGGTTTATTTGAAGTCACAAGCTTTCGAAGCGCTGCTCCTCTGCCAGGTGAAATGTTCACCTGGAAATCCAAAATGACAACAGAGAGTGCTGTAGAAACTCAGCAGGTCTGGCAGTGTATGTGGAGAGAGAAACGGAGTTAACGTTTCAACTCTGGTGTGACTCCTCACCGGAGTTCTGAACAAGGAATGGCCATGTTTCTCTACATTGGGATTTTTTTTTTTATTCAGCCGCGGGACAAGGGCATTGCTGACTGGCCAACATTTACTGCCCGTCCCCACTTGTCCCTCGAGAAGGTGGTGGTGAGCTGCCTTCTTGAACCACTCTTGTCCATGTGCTGACCCACAATGCTGTTAGGGAGGGAGTTCCTTCAGGAATTTGAAGGTGGAGGTGTTCCTGTGCCCTGGTCCTCAGTGGTAGCGGCTCTTGGTTTGGGAGGTGATGGGTCGAGTCGTTTCCATCTTGCACGCCCACCATAAAAAATGGCCGCCGATGGTACAGTGAAGTGAGCAATGAAACCTTCTCCTCTTCCTCATTAGTATATCGAGTACCCAGATGAGGTGAAGACGGACTACCAGCGGCTGTACGTGAAGTTTCTGGAGAATGTGGAGAAAAAGGACTACGTACGGATCTGCTCAAAGAAGCCCTGGCACAGGCCCTTGCACCTGGCCAAGAAGCAAGACTCTGTCGCCATTTCTGGCGAGACAGACGAGGAGGATGAAGAAAGCGGAGGCGAAGGCGTGTTCCGGGAGCGTGACGAGTTTGTCGTGAAGATCGACGACATCAAAGCACTTAAGGTAAAGCAAGCCCCCTGGTGAAACAGTAACTTGCACCTTGGACAAAAAAAAACAGTGTCCACCATCATCATAAACCAACAATCCCCCCAACTCCCCCAAACCGAAACCCTTTGCAGGAATTTCGGGCAAACCAAGGTGGACGCAGAACCAAGTACAGAGGTATTGAGGCAAATAAAATAAAGTGTGGGCAAAGGGGAAGACTCATAAAGAATGAATTAGAGGCGGAAGGGTCTGGAGAGGGATTTCCAGAGATTCAGCGTTATGTGAAGATGTGACTACCTATGGTTAGCGAAGGGACGTTTAGGAATCTGGAAGAGGCCAGGATTTGGGGGAGTTCCGGGTCTGGTGGAGATTAGAGATATGGAGTGATGAGATCATCAAGGAATTTGAATATGAGGATGGGGAATTTAAAACTGAAGTGTTGCTGAATCTGGAACGTGATTTCTACCTTGTTCTAGTCTAAGTATAAAGACCAACATTTCATTATCCTTTCTGAGGATCATTGGTTTGAGCCTTGAGGAAATGATGGGCTGAATGGACCATTCCTAGAGACTTTAAGCTCCTCCCCGTGAAGATACCAGTTCATGTTTGAATATGGAGCTGGTGCCAAGGGTATGCACCTAGGCAATGCATATAGTTGGGATATTCTTCCACAGGTGGCATCACTGTCTCTTTGAACATGGTCTTGTTGGGGCGACTCTACTCTCTTACAATGAATGTAAAGCTCCTTCGACACTGTCCCCATTAACACCTCCGGGATGGCGTCAGCACTGTTTTAGGTGCAGGGTAAAACACTTTACTCTTTTAAAACAAAAGTAAAGTTCTTTTGACACTGTCTCCATCAAACACTCCCAGGACAGGGACAGCATGGGATTAGAAACAGAGTAAACCTCCCTTTACTCCTTTAAACTGAATGTAAAGCTCCCTAAACAGCCCCTAATGAGGCGCAGTAACAAAACAGAATCATAGAGTAATACAGAATGGAAACACAGACCCTTCGGTCCAAGTCATCCATGCCGACCAGGTTTCCCAAATTAAACTAGTCCCATTTGCCTGAATTTGCCCTATATCCTTCTAAACCTTTCCTATTCATGTACCCTAATCCAAATGTCTTTCAAATTTTATAACTGTACCTGCATCTACCACTTCCTCTGGCAGTTTGTTCCATATATGCACCACCCTCTGTGTGAAAAAGTTGTCCCTCATGTCCCTTTTAAATCTTTACCCTCTCATCTTAAAAGTATACCCTCTAGTTTTGAACTCCCCTATCCTGGGAAAAATACCTTTGCTACTCACCTTATCTGTGCCCCTCGTGATTTTATAAACCTCTATAATGTCACCCCTCACCCTCTTACACTCTAGGGAAAAAAGTCCCAGTTTATCCAGCCTCTCTTCATAACTCAAACCCTCCAGTCTCAGTAACATCCTTGTAAATATTTTCTCTCCAATCTAATAATATCCTTTTTATGGTAGGGCAACCAGAATTGAACACAGTATTCCAAAAGTGGCCTCTCCAACGTCCTGTACAGCCACAACATGACATCCCAACTCTTATACCCAGTGCTCTGCCCAAATAAGGCAAATATGCCAAACGCTTTCTTCGCCACCCTGTCTAGCTGTGATGATGTTTTCAAGGAACTATGTACCTGAACCCCTAGGCCTCTCTGTTCGACAACATTCCCCAGAGCTCTACTGTTAACTGTATAAGTCCTGCACTGGTTTGCCTTACCAAAATGCAACACCTCACATTTATCTAAATTAAACTCCATCTGCCACTCCTCAGCTCATTGGACCAGCTGATCAAGATCCCGTTCTAGTGAGATAACCCTCTTCACTGTTGACTATACCACCAATTTGGTGTTATCTGCAACTTTACTAACCATGCCTCCTATATTCTCATCCAAATCATTTTTATAAATGATAAACAACAGTGGACCCAGGACTGGTCCCTGCAGAACACCACTGGTCACAGGCCTCCAGACCGAAAAGCAACCCTCTCCCACCACCCTCTGCCTCCTTCCGTCAAGCCAATTTTGTACCCAATTGGCTAGCTCTCGCAGGATCTGTTGATCTAACTTTACTAACCAATCTACCATGCAGAACCTTGTAGAAGCCCTTGCTAAAGTACATGAAGACAGCCTCTACTGCTCTGCCCTCATTTGTGTTCTTGGTCATGTCCTCAAAAAACTCAATCAAGTTTGTCAGACATGGTTTTCCATGCACAAAGCCATGCTGACTATCCTTAATAAATCCTTGCCTCTCCAAATGCATGTCTTTCAGAATCCCCTCCAACAACATATCCATCACTGATGTGAGAGTCACCGGTCCATAGTTCCCAGACTTTTCCTTGCAGCCTTTCTCAAACAAATGCCCAACATTAACCACCCTCCAGTCTTCCGGCACCTCACCCGTGGCTGTTGATGGTACAAATACCTGCGAAGAGCCCCGCATTTCTTCCCTAGCTCCCCACAATGTGGGGTACCCTTGATAAGGTTCTGGAGACTTATCAACCTTTATGCTTTTTAAACTTCCAGCAACTCCTCTACTGTAATGTGGACTGTTTACACGATATCACTGTTTATTTCTCCAAGTTCTCAAGCATACAGGTCTTTCACCACAGTAAACACTTAACATGAACTATTCGTTTAGTATCTCACCCATGTCCTGTGGTTCCACTCATAGATGGCCTCGTTGATCTTTAAATGGCCCTATTCTCTCCCTAGTTGCTCTTTTGTCCTTAATGAGCAACAAATTAATGCTAATGAAACTTGTATAAGGAAATGGAAACTTGTCAAATTAAAATAGCATTGTCCAGGGTGATGATGCAATCCAGCCCCTGCGGTGCCCTCAGGTTTGTAAAGGCCTCTATCGTGCTGGTGAGCCCTGCATGCTCCTTCTCTAGGGACACCCAAGTGTGGGTGTGACTGTGAAAGAGTGACAGACAGTCAGGAATAATGACCCCCTTTTTGGCCTGCTGCCTTGACCTGTTAATGGCCACTTTGGCCATGCTCAGGAACAGACCCATGAGAAGGCCCTTTGATTTACCTGCCCCTCCCCACACAGGAGCACGGGGCTGAAGTACAATGAACACTTAAGGAACAGCCCCTTCAAAAAACTGGAAAGGGGCTGCAGACAAAAACTTCCAGCATAAATGTGACGTGCGGTTTTGTCCCAAACACAAAAACTACACGTGGGCTGGCACCCAGTGTACTTACCCAACCAGTGGTGCATGGGACTGCTGCGTGCAGTACTGTCTCAACCGGATCCCTAAACTGTACCCCAAAGCAAGCTGAGATAACAAGGTGTAGAGCTGGATGAACACAGCAGGCCAGGCAGCATCGGAGGAGCAGGAAAGCTGACGTTTCGGGCCTAGACCCTTCTTCAGAAATGGGGGAGGGGAAGGGGGCTCTGAAATAAATAGGGAGAGAGGGGGAGGCAGATAGAAGATGGATAGAGGAGAAGATAGGTGGAGAGCACACAGACAGGTCAAAGAGGCGGGGATGGAGCCAGTAAAGGTGAGTGTAGGTGGGGAGTCAGGGAGGGGATAGGTCAGTCCAGGGAGGATGGACAGGTCAAGGGGGTGGGATGAGGCTAGTAGGTAGGAGATGGGGTTGGGACTTGAGGTGGGAGGAGGGGATAGGTGGGAGGAAGGACAGGTTAGGGAGGCAGGGACAAGCTGGACTGGTTTAGGGATACGGTAGGGGGAGGGCAGATTTTGAAGCATGTGAAGTCCACATTGATACCATTCACCCAGCTCTACACCTTGTTATCTCAGATTCTTCAGCATCTGCAGTTCCTACTACACCCAAAGCAAGCTGCTGCTTTCTGAAGGGAAAACGTAGGACAGCAATTGGAAAATCAACAGATTAGTCACAACTGGCATCGCCAACCCTTCCGAGATGTTCGAGAATCTCCAGAAATTGAAGAATGATCTCCTGGGCCATGTATGGGGGCTCAAGAGAGAAAAATAGTTGTGTTTGCTTTCTTATATGTGCTCACATTGGCCCAGATTGATCCGGGAGTAGCTACTGTGTTGTGGCTTTTTTTTTCCATCCAACGCTACTCCAACGGGTTTTCCCGAACCCAGCTGTCCCAGAAACACAGAGCACTGTGTCCCTCGGAGAGAACTCTGCAGTATCACTGGGGGTTTGGGAGCGTAACCACCAACCGCACATTTTTTTAAAAACAGCAGTTATGGTAAGTTTAAGATGCTAGTGAATGGGCTGAGTTGAAGTTGGCAAATGGGGCAGGTAGGTCAGGTGGCAGTTGGGTGGTGGGGAGGGGTTGGGCAGTCTGGTTTGGGGGGGTAACTGGACAATCGGTGGGGGTCACTTGGGGCATGTATTCAGGTAGTGGGTAGGGAAGGGTTGGGGGCCAATCGGGTATAGGGTGGCATTAGATTGTTGATGGGGGGACCTGATGGGGAGGGATAATCAGGCAGAGCAGGGGCTAGTTGAAGTGAGGAGGTCAGTGAGAATTGTTGGGGGGTGGGTTCAGGCATGGTGACTCCCAGGTTAAACCCATTACTAGTTGTCCCTCTTTAAAGAGAGAGCATGATTCTTTGGGACATTGGACTTCACTAGTTGTGTAGTTACCCAGGAGTTAGACTAGACTTTTTACAGTCTAACATTTCCAGGGTAACTCTGCAGGTTAGCAAATTGGAACTTGTCCAGAGGGCGACCGGGAGCATATAAGTTTTCCCTCAGATTTTCAAATTTCCTGGACAATCCCCTGGACTGAGAGGATTGGGATTCTGGCAGGACCCCGCTCCGGGTTTGGAATGCACATCTGGTCTCCAATGATCCAGGGACTGGGAAGGTTTGGGCCATTCAGCCCTTCGGTGATGAAACTAGAGAGTGAGAAAGAAGCCATTTGATTGGTCTAAAGTAATAGGGAGGATTGGCGAGGGAGGGGCAAATGGACATGGCACAGAAAGCTCCAGGAATGTGTCGAATCGGAGTTGGTAGTGCCCTGGTGATGATCGATAACGCCTCTGCTTCCTTTGCCCACAGCTCGCCATGCAGGCTGGACGGGAACCGCCACCCATCTGGCGAGTGCAGAAGGCCTTGTTGCAGAAGTTCACCCCCGAGATCAGGGACGGCCATCGGCAGTTCTGTGCAACCAGCAAAGTAAGGACGCAATCGCTGGCGAGAGGGAATTTGCATTTGTATAGCGACTTTTGTGACCTCGGGGTGCCCTTTTACAGCCAGTGAAACACTTGCGAAAAGTGCACTCATCGCTATCATAATGTAGAAAATGTGGCAGCCAAATTTGTGCACAGCAAGCCCCCACCATAGCCATATACCAATGACCAGGTAATCATTCTGTATTTTGTTTTGTCATGCTGTTTGATGGATAAATACAGTCCAAGACGCCAGAGATGAGAGCCCTCCTTCTCTTCAAATAGTACAATGGAATTGTTCACTTCCACCAGAAAGAGAGAGAGAGAGGTTTAATATCTCAGTTGAGAGACAATGCTGTCTTTCAATGTTGTAGCACTTGGCACTGCGCTAGGAGGGTCACCCTAGACTTTGTGCTGTAAAGTCTGGAGTAGGATTTGATCCCTCTGCTATGACACACAGGGGATGGTGGGAAGGAGGGAGAAGTGGAGTACAACTCCACGACTCACCTCCTCACTCCCCAAAGCCAATCCATCATCGACAAGTACAAGTCAGGAGTGTGATAGAATACTCCCCAATTGCCTGGATGAGTGCAGCCCCAACAACACTCAAGAAGCTTGACACAATCCAGTACACTGCATCCTGCTTGATTGGCATCACATACACAAGCATCCATTCCCTCCACCACCCACGCTCAGCAGAAGCAGTGTGTACAATCTACAAGATGCACTGCAGAAATTCGCCAAAGATCCTCGGACAGCACCTTCCAAACCGACGACCACTTCCATCTAGAAGGACAAGGCCAGCAGATATGTAGGAACACCACCACCTTCAATTTCCCCTCCAAGCCACTCACCATCCTGACTTGGAAATATATTGCCTTTCCTTCACAGTCGCTGGGTCAAAATCCTGGAATTCCCTCCCTAAGGGCATTGTGGGTCAACCCTACAGCAGGTGGACTGCAGCAGTTCAAGCTCGCCACCACCTTGTCAAGGGGCAACTAGGAATGGGCAATAAATGCTGGTCAGCCAGCGATGCCCACATCCCACGAATGAATAAAAAACAAAGCCACTCAGCCAACCAGTGATGGGCCATGAATGTTGGCAATAATGGTTTCAATAAAGAGAGCGGTTTAATAGACTTAGAAGGTGCTCCCAGTCAACGAATGTACATTTTCTTTATTCTTTCGTCAAATGTGGGCATCGCTGACAGCCCATCCCTAATTACCCTCGAACTGATTGGCATGCCCGGCCATCTTAGAGGGCAGTTAAGAATCAACTGCATTGGTCTGGAGTCACATGTAAGCCAGACTGGGTGAGGATGGCAGATTTCCTTCCCTGAATGGGGTTTTACAACAATCCATGGTCTAGCTCTACATTCCTGATTAGTTAATTGAATTCACCTTGCACGGCAGCCTTGGTGGGATTTGAACCTAGTTGATCCTGTGGACCTTTGGATTACAAGCCAAGTGATGGTACCACTACCTTCATTGTGAGTTTGTGGAAACAAAATGCATTGATCCATGATCCAGATGGGTGATTTTTCAAGGTGATTCCTGAGCACCCCCATCCATCTCTCACCTCACTCCCATCCTGTCAGCCACCTCTCCCTCCAGCACCCTTGATGCGGACACTTCAGCAATATTCCATCTAAACCAAGGGGCTGCTCCGAGGCTCTTCCCATGCTTATTGCCAATGCCAACACATAGACCTCAGGTTCAGGAGTTGCTGCCATGCACGGACCTTGGAGGTCCATGCACTGAAAACAGAATTAGAGAGAATGTTAAGTTGGGGTCAAGAGCCCGTTAGCCCTTGCTAAGTAGGCAATTGCTAAGCAACAGGTGGGGTCACAGGCCTAACATATTCTGCCTTTTCCTCTTTCAGTATCTTGGCTACTTTGGTCACGCAAAAAATGAATACCAGCGACTCTACGTTAAATTCCTGGAGAACGTCAACAAGAAGGACTATGTCCGTGTGTGCTCCAAGAAGCCTTGGCACAGGCCGCAGCAATCCCTGAGGTACAGACGTCTATCTCCGTGAAGGCAGCTTTCAGTTAGTGCTAGTGTGAGCTTCCTCCTTTATAAAACATGATAAAAAAGTTGTTTGAGAAAGTAATAGGGTCTTTGGGTGAATACTCAGGTGGTAAGCACCAGACGAGGTCTTTGGGGCCTAGTGCAAGTGCGGGGGTTAGAAGCCTTGATTGGAGTTGGGTTACGGAGGGGTCTCACAGTGGGACTTTGATTGAGTGTCCTCACACATTCCAAGCCTCTTGGATCAGGAGCATGAAGCCTTGCTGATTTTCCCTTTGCCCCTTACTAAAAAGAAAGAGAATTTCGCTGCTGTTTTCATGACCACCCACCATCTCAAAGTACTCTATAGCCACGTTTTGAAATGTAGGCACTGTTGGCGGAAGTACATGAGCCAATTTGTGTACAGGAAGCTCCCACAGACAGCAACACGGCGATGATAACAAATATTTGGCTTCCCTGTCAGTGTAGTACTCCTCCTTGACTGTCAGGCTTGGGTTTAGTACTCAAGTCCCAGAATGGAACCAGGGAAGGGGCCAACTAGATCCCGCCCCCTGGCGACAGCCACCCTGGCTCATATCCCACTGCATTTTTCCCTGACGGGGCAAGGGTAGAGAATCTGAATGTAACACTCCCTCTCCCGGTGCTGACTTGTCGAATTTGGTGCTTTAGACGGCAGAGCCAGACAAAGACCACTCCTAATCGAGTACCGGTCGTGGTTAAACCGGAGCCACCTGCTCGGCCAGCATCGAAACCCAAGCAGAGACCATCCAAAGCCAAGGCCGAGCCCCCTCCGAAGAAGCGGAAAAAATGGCTGAAAGAGGTTGCTTCATCAACGGAATCGGACTCTACCCCCAACCAACAGAGTGAAGAGGGTGAATGGCTTAGTTTGATTTCTCTTCGCCACCATTTTGTGTTTAAGTTGTGTTGTGTTGACTGTTGGCTTGTTCCATTTGGATTTTTTTAATGGAGGAAATATTCAGGAGGCAAATGGTGAGGATGTGGGAGGGAGTGGAGCACTTTCTAGATTTGGGATCCATTCCTTCCCAGCTCAAGCATGAGAGAAGCTCGTGTCTGAGTTAAGCTTCCTTCAGAATGCAACATTGAACACAGACAGTACAGGGTTAGATACAGAGTAAAGTTCTCTCTACTCTTCTAAACTGAAAGTAAAACGAAAATAAAGCTTCCTCAACACTCTGCCCATCAAACACTCTGAAGCCAGGTACAGCACGGGGTTGGACACCGAGTAAAGCTTTCATTATTCTTTTAAACTGAAAGCAAAGCGAAAGTAAAGCTTCCTCAACACTGTCTCCGTCAAACACGGGGTTAGATATAGAGTAAAGCTCCATCTACTCTCTTAAACTAAAAGTAAAACCTTTCTGTTCTTTTTAACAAAAAAGTAAAGCTCCCCAGACACTGCCCACATCAAACACTGCTGGATAGGTACAGCACGACGTTAGATACAGAGTAAACCTCTCTCGACACTGTTCATCAAACACTCCCAGGACAGTTGCACCACAGGGTTACATACAGAGTAGCATTTGTCTGATTTGAAATGGTTGATGTCTTTGCTCCCACACCTGCAACCTTTCTTCTATGTGGCATTGGTTGTAAAAGGCGCTGTCAACGAAGCCTTGGTGAGTTGTTGCAGTGCATCTTGTAGATGGTACACACTGTTGTCACTGTGCATTGATGGTGGAAGCAGTGAATGATGAAGGAATGGGATGGGTGCTGATCGAATGGATCGCTTTGTTCGAGATGGTGTCTTGAGTGTTGCTGGGGCTACACTTCTCCAGGCCTCGGGAGAGTATCCCAACACACTTTGGGGTTTCCCCATCTAATATGTCCTGTTAAGGTGAAACACGGTTTAAGCTGAACCTACATTAGACTGGTACATTATTTTAAGCACTCAACCACATACCCCATACAGTGTAAATTCCCACACCAGTTGATCACCTCACCAGTGAGACTGAATAAAGGACTGCAGGTTGTAGGCTAGTGAATGCTAGATCAGCATGGACTAAATTCTACAAATTTAGGAATGACAATAAAGCAAAATATTGCGATGTTGGAAATTTGAAACAAAGTGAAAATACTGAAGAAACTCAGGTCTAGCAACGTCTGTGCAGAGAGAAACAGTTAACATTTTGAGTCTAGTATGACTGCTTCACAATCCTGAACTCTGAAGGATAGTCATATTGGACTGAAAATGTATGAAGAAATGTGGTGATGTGCAACACAAGGATACGTACGAATACATTCAAGCAGGTGCCTTAAGGAAGAAAACAGACAAAACTTAAGTGAGAAGGATGTATGAATGGGATTAGATAAAGGAGGGTGCAAGGTGACTGTGGAGTATTTACCACCAGTATGAACCAGTTGGACTGAATGGTCTGTTCTTGTTCTGTATACATTGTGCGAGGAATACAGTCCAAGCTCCTGTGGACTTCAGTGATCCGAACTAATGTTCAATCCAAAAGTGCACGTATTTCTTGAGCTTCCCCAGGTGCTGCAGAAATAATCTCACCCTGGGGAATGATTTGTTTAAAGTAAACACAATAAATGGACTTTGAAGTAAAACAAAAGTCTGTCATTGTGACCTGGAGTCTTTCGAATCCCAGACAGTCTGTTGAAGTTGAAAGCGGTTTAGCTTGTACAGTGTAGCTGCATAGTTTTGTTGTTTTTGCTTGCATCCTGCTTTCAGCAACAGGCACTCCACCAAGAGTCGTGGGCTCTGTGTTAGGTCTAACCTGACTTTGGTTGTGTGTGACCTATGTGTCTTGCTGCACAGGGATATTTCCAACCGCACATGTTACAGCAGATGTCAGTGAGGAGTATTGGAAGCTTTGGAAGGAGTGTAGAAACTTGTAGGGGCAGCATGGTGGCTCAGTGGTTAGTACTGCTGCCTCATTAGCACCAGGGACTTGGGTTCGATTCCAGCTTTGGGCTGCTGTCTGTGTGAAGTTTGCATATTTCTCCCTGTGTCTGCGTGGGTTTCCTCCACCATCCAAAGATGTGCAGGCTAGGTGGATTGGCCATGCTAATTTGTCCATTGTGTCCAGGGATGTGCAGGCTAGATGGGTTAGCCATGGGAAACGCAGGGAGACAGGGATAGGGCAATGGGCTTGGTCTGCGTGGGATGCAGTTTAGAGGGTCAGTGCAGACTCGACGGGCTGAATGGCCTCTTTCTGCATTATAAGGATTATATGATTCTTTACTGTTGACACTCTTGGTGCATGCTGAGCTCTGCCTGGGAAAATGGAATACGTAATTAGACTAGGCTAGCATTGTACAGAGCAGGAAGAGACCACTCAACGTGACATGCTTATGGCCAGCTCTTTTTGAATGCTGTGTCCACTTAGCACCACTTATCATTATCCACAAGTTTGTATTTTTTGTTTCTACTTTCCAAAGTTACAACTGACCTTTCACTGCCCCTTCAAGCAGCACTCTCCAGATCCTAACAACTTGCTATGTTTAACAAAAAAAAAGTTCTCCTCATCTCCTCCCTGGTTCGTTGCTGGAGTAAAATGAATTATCGGGTTTAGCAAACTTCTACTCACACTCAGAGTCCAAAGGTTTCAAGGTTCCATTCATAAATGGACATTATTGTAGAGTTCAGGGCTGAAAATATTAGTAATTCATCAATACTCTGTTATAAAGTTCAAGATTGCCCCACTCAATCAATGCTAATCATTGGTCTGGAAATATATTGCAACAGAAAGAAGGATTTGCATTTATATAGCATCTTTCACGACACTTGGACATCTCATACTGTTTTACAGTTAATGAAGCACTTTTTGGTCTTTGATGTGCTGGTGAATTAAGGGACAGTTGAACTAGTTTGTGCAGAACTAAATTTTTTAATAAGTTATTTGTTAGGTATATTATGTAAACTAGAAGAGGGCACAGGTTCAAGGGAGAAGTGCAGGGAATTTTTTTACATAGAGGGTGGGTGTTTCCTGGCACACACTGCCAGAGGAGGTGGTGGAAGCAGGCACACTAGCAACGTTTAAAGTTTATCTTGATAGACACATACAGGAGGCGAACAGAGGGGTAGAAACTGGTGCAGGCTTAGTGGGCTGAAGGGTCCGTACCTGTGCTGTGCTGTGCTGTATTGTATTGTATTGTTGCATAGTCCAAATGGAGGTACTATGTCATAACCACTGGTGGGAGGGTGTAAGTGCAGTGTGATATGTTTACATAGCTAATTGCCATTCTAATTGTGGATGCAGGTATTTGTAGGTTGGTCCAGAATGTGGAAAGCAGTTTGTAATCAGGCAAGGCTTGCAGGCAAAGTTATTGTTTAAAAGTATGTTCTTGCATATAAGCAACCTTCCTGAACAAGATCTACCAGCAAACGTTCTTTTAGATTGAGGAGTAGGAAACACAGAAAGTCATGAACAAGTTCCTTGTGACAAACCCCAATTGTCTTTGCATTACCATGGTGAGAGTGGTCCTTGCTAAACAAGTTCATGACAAGCCAGAGGTACTGTACAATCAAATTCCACTACCGGACCTCAATACAAACCTTAAACATATGTGGATGACAATGTTGTAAATATTGGTTCCTTTAAGGATGAACCAGGATGTTCTGCAGAGCTGGAAGAGTGCAGCTGATACTCATTGGAACATAGATTTAATGGACTTTGCATTGGAAACTAACTAATTGGAAAACACGGGTGATTTACTGGTGGTGGTTAATAGTTGAAACAAAAACCATGGGCCATTTGGTGATAGGAAAATAAAGTGTTCAGTTGTGTGTAAGAGCACTTCGGGATAGTAAAAGAAAACAAAAAAAGACTTTTGTTTTGGGATAGCAAATTGTGGAGTTGGAGGAACACAGCAGGCTCTTTCTGAAGATGGGTTCCGACCCGAAACGTCAGCTTTCCTGCTCCTCTGATGCTGCCTGGCCTGCCATGTTCCTCCAGCTCCACACTTTGTTATCTCTGACTCCAGCATCAGCAGTTCTTGCTATCTCTCTTTTTTTTTTGGAAGGCTTTTGTGGTAGTCTGCCTGTGGGCCAAGTTGCCTGGCTTCAAACTCCAGAGATTTGTAATAAAATCTCTGAAGAGGTTGATATAAATAAAAATTGCTGCCTCTCCTTTAGACAGAGGTGGGCACTGCAGGGTGTGAGGTGCTTTATTTCACCATTAACTCCATTTGAACTTAGTCGCTTCCCTTTTTCCCTACCTTCCCCTCATTTTTGTTCATGCCCAGTGGACAGTGCTTGCTGAGGAAGTGTCACTGGACCCAAGATGTTAGCTCTGATTTCTCACCACAGATGCTGCCAGACCTGCTGAGTTTTCTCAGCAATTTCTGTTCTTGTTTGTGCTTGTTAATTGTTTGTTTCATAGATTATTTAGGTGATTGCATAGTGGTTTATTGGGGGAATAATAAGGCTGGTTTTTACCAGGAAAGTTGATTGGGAAGGAGAGAGAGCAGCCTGGAGTTTGTATTGAACAATGAAATGGAAATAAACATCTGAGGAAGACAGACTGCTTCCTGGTAAATGGACCGACAGCAATACAACAGTGCAGAGACACAAACACATCTCTGAGGACATTTTCCTCTACAGACTCAGTGGCACACAACTCATCTTAAACTCAGAAAATGAGGACTCTGTCATTTGGGTTTTGCATTTGCAAATTAAATAGCATGTCATAATTTGACCACAAGCGATTAACCAGAATGCGTCTCTGTTCTGCAGAACGGATCCCAACCGGCCGCATCCTGAACACACGGGCAATGAAGGAGATGTACAAGAGCTACATCGAGCTATTGGTCAGTGCGGCCCTTGACCCAGCCATGATCGAGACAATTGAGGCCAACAATGGTAGGAACGATGAACAAATTGCAAACTCTGTATACAGTTTGAGTGGGCATTTTCAGCCTCATTCATTTGCTGTTCTTCCCACTCCACTTTAATATTTTCGTTTCTTTTTATTTTCCCTACTCCCTCGCTGCCCTTCTCAAGCCTCCATGGCTGTGCCTTTTGAGCCAACGCACTGCCTCTCGCCTCTTTGTGTCTCATTCACTGTTTCTGTTACTGATCTCTCCCTTACACAGGGGTGGCATAGTGGCCCAGTGGTTAGCACTGCTGTCTCTCAGCGCCAGGGACCTGGGTTCGATTCCACCCTTGGGCAATTGTGTGGAGTTTGCGCATTCTCCCCATGTTTCCTCCAGGTGCTCCGGTTCCTTCCTACAGTCCAAAGATGTGCAAATTAGGTGGACTGGCCGTGTGAAATTGCCCTTAGTGTCCAGGGCTGTGCAGGCTGGCTGGATCAGCCATGGGAAATGCAGGGTCACAGGGATAGTGTTGGGGGCTGGATCTGGGTGGGGTGCTCTTCAGAGGGTCAGTGTGGACTCGATGGGCTGAATGGCCTACCTCCACGCTGTCAGGTTTCTAGGATTCTTACAGAACCCACTCTTGGGTGTGTTTGAGATGCAAACTTTCAAAGGAAAACTTGTCAAAGTTTCTGAAAATGTTGTGGGTTAGAGGGATGGCATGGTGTTAGGAGACTAGATTAGTCATGCAGTGACCCAGGTCAATGCTTCGGGGCATGGAAGCTGCTGGAATTTAAATGTGAAGTTAGTCCCAGTCCTGGTGACCATGACAATTTTTATCAGTGGTTGCAAAAACCCAATAAAAAATCCATCCGTTTAGGGAAGGAAATCTGCAGTCCTTACGCAGCCTGGTACCACATGACTGCAGATTCACAGCAATGTTAACTACCCTCCTAAATGGACAAACGATTCACCATGTCCAAGGGCTGTTAAGGACAGGCAACAAACTCTGGCCTTGCCAGCGATGCCCACATCCCATCAAAGAATATGAAAAAAAGGAATTAAACTGCTTTGAGGTTTGGTTGCTGATTTGTGTCTTTGCTTTCTGGCTGTAGATGAACTTTATTTACCAACCATGAGGAAAATTGATGGAATTTTAACAGAACATAAGAAACGCGTGACAAAGCGAGTGTCCCTGAGCTCCTCACTCCAGGTATCTGTGTCGATTGCTTATTTAAGTTAAGCATACAGCCTGAGGGTCAGTGGGACATGAAGGTGTGGAGTTCATATCACACAAATAAGGATGGAGGTCCTTGATGGCTCTTTTGTTTAACTACTTTGCTTCATCCTGGGTTGAAGGGGATTGTCTTATGAGGAAATGATTGGGACTGTACCCATCGGGGTTTAGAAGAATGATGCAGGATCTTATTGAAACATGAGATCTTGCGGGGGCTTGACAGGGTGGATGCTGAGGAGATATTTCCAAGTGGTGGAGTCCAGGGAGCACAGTTTAACAATTAAGGGTCTTCCATTTACAACAGAGTTGAGGAGATTATTTATTTTCCTCCTTCCAAGCAATGGAGGCTGGATCATTCTATACATTCAAGGCCAAGTTAGACAGATTGGTGATTGATGAAGGAGTCTTGGGCTAAGGGGAACAGGCAAGAAAGTGGAGCCAAAACCAGAAGCAGATCAGCCATGATGTCATTGAATGGCAGAGTAGGCTCGAGGGGCCAAAATGACCTACTCTTACTTCTAATTCTTGTGTTCTTGTGAATGTTAGATACAACAAAGGTGCCTTGGCTTGTAAAAATATCCCAAGATACTTCTCAGGAGCCTAATCGGGCAAAATTTGACCACTGAGTTGAAACAGAAAAGTTTAGCTTGGGCCAAGAATTAGGCTTTTAAGGAACATCTTAATGGAAGACAAAGCGAGATGGAGGGGTTGAGGAAGGGAATTGTGGAGCTCAGAGCCCAGGCTTCTGGGCGGCACAGTGGTTAGCACTGCTGCTTCACAGCGCCAGGGACCCGTGTTTGATTCCAGCCTCGGATGACTGTCTGTGTGGAGTTTGCACATTCTCCCCTTGTCTGCGTGGGTTTCCTCCGGGTGCTCCAGTTTCCTCCCACAGTCCAAAGATGTGCAGGTTAGGTGGATTGGCCATGCTAAATTGCCCGTTGTGTTCAGGGATGTGTAGATTAGGTGGGTTAGGGGGGATGGGTCTGGGTGGGATGCTCTGAGGTTCGGTGTGGACTTGTTGGGCCGAAGGGCCTGTTTCCACACTATAGGGGTTCTATGAAAAAAAAAATTTCTATGAAAAATACAGCTCCCAACAGAGGGGCAAATGCTGTTGGCATTTCACAAGAGGCCAAATTTGGAGAGAGACACAGTTCTTAAGGGGTGGTGGTGGAGGATACTGAAGCAGGAGGCAATGAGGGTTGAGAGATCCAAATTTGAGGCTTCGGTGATAATCTGTCTCTGTGCTCTCCCCCTGCAAATGTTTCCTTTACAAATATGTATCTCGGTCCCTTTTGGAAGTTGACATTGAGGAGAGATTGTGACATTGTGGTAAGATCACAGGGTCGTCATCAATAGGCTCAGGCTGATGCTCTGGGGTGTGCATGTGTTCAAATCAGTTGGTGGACTTTGAATTCAGTTAACAAAAACCTGGAATATAAAGATATTCCAGTCCCAATAATGGTGAGACCATCATTGATTGTTGTAAAATCCTTCTTGTTCACAAATGCCCTTCAGGGAAGCAAATGTGCTGTCCTTGCTGGATATGGCGTACCTGGGATTCCAGACCCACAGCAATATGGTTGACTATTGACTGCCCTCTGAAAATGGCCTCATCAGCCAGTACAAGGGTGTTTAGGGATGGACAACGAATGCAGACCTTGCCAGTGATGTCCACATCTATGATCTCTTCATGCACATCACAAAGACTGGCTGTGTTTTAAGATAAAAGTCAAAACTCTACATCTTTCCTCTGATTCTATGGCCAATTATCATGCATTTATGCCCTCTGATTGCCAATTATCTTCTTGATGACAATGTTTCTCCTTATTTAGAATCATAGAATTTTACAGTACAGAAAGAGACCATTTGGCCCATCATGTCTATGACAGCCTTTGTATCATCATCATTTTTAAACCCTAACTAATTCTCTCCCTAACTGCGGAAAAAAGTAGTCGCAGTTACTCTTAGTCATATCAGATTCGGTGAACGCTTACATTCCTGATAATCTAGTGAATATCCTTCATAACTCCAGAGTCCCTGACATCCATCTTAAAAATAAAATTCCCTCCATAGGATATAATAAAGGATTGCATATAAATGCTGTTTACTTACTGAATACTGTAAAGCCAGGTGACAAACTCATACACATGGTATTGAACACAACTGAACTGCACAGTGTGTCTCTGTACTGAGGAAAGACAGAACTAAATTAGAAAGTAAATCAACTCTAATGCACATCATTTATACCAGTCTAAAGAATAGTAACACTTAAAAATCAGATTTGGGCTGATAAAGTGACAAGTGACATTTGTACCACACAATTGCCAGGTGATAACCGTCTCCAACAATTAGAATCTGACTATTTCCCCTCAACATTCATTGGTATTGCCACTACTGAATTGCCCAATATCAATGTCCTGGGTGTCACCATGGACCAGAAAATGAGCTAGACTAGTCATGTAAATACTGTAGTTACAAGAACAAGTCAGAAGCTAGGAATTCTGCAATGAGTAACTCATCACCTGAATCTTCAAGGCCTGTTCACTTGTCTATAAGGCACAATTCAGGAGTATGATGGAGTACTCTCCACTTGTCTGGATAGGTGCAGCTCCAACAACACTTGAGATGCTCCACACCATCCAGGACAAAACATTTTGCTTGAATGACATCCCATCCACCCCCTTTCAACATTCATTCTCTTCACCACTGATGTAGCACTGCAGTAACATGCCCAGGCTCCTTTGACTGCATCTTCCAATCCCACAACCTCTACTGCCTAGGTGGAGCAGATACATGAGAAGCACAACCATCTGTAAGTTGTCCCCCCAGTCCACACGCCATCCTGGGTTCGAACTTTATCACTGTTCCTTCACTGTCGCTGAGTCAAGATTCTGGAACTCCCTCCCTACCTGCACTGGGTTTTCTACATTCCCCAGGACTGTAGCGGTTCAAGAAGGCAGCTCTTTCTCCAGGGCAACTAGGAATGGATAATAAATGTGGCCTAACATCCATGAATTAATAAAGAAAATGTATTATTTGGTCAGTGTGATTGCTAAGAATTAAATATAGTATTTGAACAAATGTCTGTTTTAGCATGGCATTTAATTTGTCTGCTGCCAGAGTTGCCCTTGTCACATTCAGGCTGTTAAAATCATCACCAAGGTGTGAATTGACAAATTTGCAGCAAGGAGAACAGGTCACCTGGGACCTCACTGAGCAGGACAAGCAACAAGAACATTGACTTACTATCTGATCGAAGGATGAGAAATTAGCAGTGCAAGGTCTGAGAAAATGTATAACTTAAATTGGTTAAAGACAGAGAAATGAAGTGAGAGGAAGAAAAATGAGATTGAGAGAGAGAGAAAGGAAAAGGAATAGTTTTAAACATTTTAAAGTTAGATATTTCTAATCTTTAACAACAATTAAAACCTGAAGGAATGAGACTCTCCACTGAGAATAGTTACTTTGCAGTGCCAGAGGGGTTGATAGGGAATAATTAGCAATTATCATGACATTAAAAAGGCACTTCGCTGGAATGCATGGACTTAGCATTCTTGTATTTACCATGCATATCCAGCAAGTTCGTACCACTCAATGCAAGGTGAACACTTGTGATGCCACTTGTGGATGGCAGGCATCTTGAACAGTAAATATTTGAAGAATTGAGCGTCACTGTGCAAATGGCTCTTTTGTGATGTTGCTGCAGCATTTACACTTCTTGAGTGCTGTGAGCGTTGCTGGTCTGTGGACTGGACAATGTAGACCATCTGGTCACGTTTTGGCCATATGCATCTGGTGTGTTACAGGAGGGGCTGCAAGCATTCCCCCAACTGGTTGTTGAGGACTGTGATGCAGACCGCAAGGACAACCCGGCCAGCTCGGTGAAGTTAAAAGTGGCCGGGACACCCTATAACCGGAAGACACTCAACCAACTAAAGAAGAATGTACCGCGGACACAGGTAGGACACCAGTCCAGCCAGCCCTGGCTGTTTTGGGAGGGAGGCCGTTGAGTTTAACAGTTGGATCTGATGTCCTAGGGATGGTCCAAAGTGTGGGATGGATGGTGCTGCATAGTGGACCCCATTTTTCCGAAGAAAAGTGACATTGCACCGGGTCAGCGTTGGGGGGTTTGGGGGGATGTGAGGATGTTTGGAAAGGTCATTTCTAATGCCCCTTGTGTGGAACAGCTAATTGACCTATCGCTCTCCCAACTTTCACGGCCACTCAGATGAACACAAAAGAACCCATGAAATTGTACCTGAGTCAGTGACATCGGAATATAGTGGCAAGCAGTGATCGTTGACCTCTTGAGCCTGTCTGCCTGGTTTCGTATCCGTTGCCAATTAAAAAGAAGAGGTTGGAGACAAAAGGCAAGGGACTCTAAATAAGTGAATATTTTTGGTACTGGTGCACGGGTGTGCGGCGCAGGGTAATGGGTCTTTTGTCTCCTGACTACGTTTTCATGATTATCTGTAACAAATCCATGCTGTGTTTGATGCTTTACACCTTGGGGACTTGCTGCAAAAGAGCACACTATTTGATAATAGTGATATCTTTGTTTTTTTTAAATACAAATCCCTTCAAATTAGGCATTTTCAGGCTCTGTCTCTCGTCTTCACCAAACAGACTTGCCAACAAAAAAAGTGATTGGGAAAAATAATTTTTAGTCGTTAACCAATGTTGAAATATTGAACGACATTTGTTGCTCAGAAAGCTGCTCCGTTTCATTTCAGTGGTGTAGAAATGGCTCCCGTCAGCGGTATAAGCCACTTGTAAGACCTCAGCTGAAGTGTTGCGTACAGTTGTGGGCATAACACTGTAGGAAAGATGCATTGGAGAGAGTGCAGATGCGATTTCAAGGAATGGTTCCAGGAATGAGAAACGTCAGTGATGAGGATAGATTGAAGATGCTGGGTCTGTTCCCCTTGGAAAGAAGAAGGCTGAGAGGAGATCTGGTAGAGGCTTTCAAAACAATGAGCGAACTGGATAGAGTAGATAGGAAGAAGCCGTTCCCACTTGTAAGCATGAGGGCGGAGATTTACAAAAGGAACAAATGTGATGTGGGAGAAAAAGTTTTTTCACACTGTGAGTAGTTAGGGTATGGAACGCACTGCCTGAAATTTGTGCTGGAGACCAGTTCGATTGATGCATTCTAGAGAGCATTCCGTGATTATTTGCATAGAAATAGTGTGCAAGGCTATGGAGAAAAGGAAGGAGGTTGGCACTCAGTAATGACGCCCGTTTGAAGAGCTGTTGCAAACACGACAGGCCAAATGGCCACCTCCTGCCCTGAAATTCTACATGCCAGTGGCAAGACACTAGCTTGGCTGTTTGATTTCTATTATTGCAGTTCACTGTTGTCAAGACCAGCTCACTTTTGAACACCATCTCTTGCACATCAGCAAATCAAGAAGTTGGACTTGCTCCAGCAATGTCCATTTCAAACACTCTTAACTTTGAATCAAAGGGTTCCTCACTGGGACAGACTCGACAGACTCACACCATACTGCAGATTAGTTATAGTAAAGCTTTGTAATGCTATTTTCTCCTCGACTGTTTTTGATAGCCTGAAAGAGACAGTGATGAATTTTTTTCAGACTGTGATTACCCCCTTTTCTTTTCGGTTTACAGCCTTTCCCAGGGGATTGGATAACTGCACGGGTGAGGAAGGTGGGAAAAGGAAGAGCGCAGGATTGGGTGGGATCTGTCTAATCAGGATAGCTCTGGCCATCAGGTATATGAGTGACGAACCAATGATTTTATTTTCCCGCCTACCTTTGAGTTTTGTCTGTGCACATGTGAGGAGGGGAGGAGGTTGCTGCTTGGTTTACAGGGTGTCTACAGACTGGCAGTGCCCATGCTATATCCTCATCGATCACTGAGACCATCCTTTGCTTTGTTTTCCAGGACTTCCAAGTGGAGGCAGAGAAATTGCAGTTTTACACCTTGTTCCACTCCCTCCATCACTACAAGTACCACACATTACTGCATTGTAAGGAGCAGGTGAGCTGGTTTCCCTTCCTGTTTGATTCTTCTCTTCCTCCTAGAAGCAACATTAGTCTATTCTTGTTACTTCTCCCCATATCACTCTCTGCCATCATCTCACCAAACACCCACCCCTCGGTACTGCGGAGGAATTGGAGGAGGTGGAGTTATTCTCCTGGGAGGGTGGATGTCACCGCGCTTTTCACCATAATAAAGGATTTTAATTGAGCAAACAGGGGCAAACTGCCTTCACGCTGGCACAACGGCTGGTCAGCCAAGGACATGGTTTGAAGTGAATGGCAAAGGAACCAGAAGCAGTGTGAGGATCCTTTTTTTTTTAGTGTATCGTGGTGTGTTGCTGTGATTTAGAATGTGCTGCCTGAAAAGGCAGTGGAAATAGATTTCAGTCAAATTTCAGAAGGGAATTGGCCAAATACTTGCAAAGAAAGATTCACCGGGAAGTACAGCAAGTGCAGGTGATGTGGATCTAATGAGATTGTTCTGGCAAAGAGCAGGGACAAGCACAGTAGGCCGAATGTCATCTTTCCATGCTGAGTGATCTACATCTGTAAACCACAACGCAAACCATATTAATTCCCTCAGTCTGGGCTTCCTTTCAAGCATGAACGGAGGCTTGTTGATCTAACTTCCTCGTCTCCTAGTACAGACAGTTGAACTGAATGGCTTCCTTTTGTGGTGTAATATTCTATTCCGTTCCCCAGCTCTGTAATGAGGAGGTCAGTCAGAAGGGGGAGTACCTGCCATTGGTTCCCACTCGGTCAAGCAGGCTCAATAGGCCAGGTGGGGGTAGATTCATTCAGTGTTTGGTTGGGAACAAGGCATTGCTGGCTTTTGTTACCCCTCCCTAATTGCCTCTGGATAACGTGGTAGTGAGCTGCTGCCCTGAACTGCTGCAGTCCATGTGGTGCAGGCCCACCCACAGTGCTGTTGGCGTGAGAGCATCCCAGCACCAGGAAGGGTGTTTGTAAGCCATCATTCGCCTGCACATTCTATGAGCTTTGTTTGAAAATCTTTGTCTCTCTCAGAGCAATCAGGAAGGAGGTACTCCTCTCACATGAGCAGTGAACTATAGGAAGGATGGTAAAAGAGGCAAAAGAGAAGGGAAGTGGTGTTTTTCATCAAGGAAAACATTACTCTTCGAGCTAGAGAAAATATTTCTGAAAAATTGTCGAGTGAAAATATATGGGTTGAAATTAAAAATAAAATGGGAATAATCACCTTGATGGGATTGTACTATAGACCTCTCAATAGTTAGAGGGAAATTGAGGATCAAATATGTAGACAGACCTCAGATATATGTAAGAATTTTCCAAACATTGATTGGGACTACTTTGGTGTTAAAGGTTGGATGGTGAAGAATTTGTTAAAGGTGTTTAGAAAATTTTCTTTATCAATATGCAAAATTTGACCCTCTTGAGTAATAGCACAGGGCAAGTGACTGAAGAGATGGTAGGGGTACACTTTCAGTCTAGTGATCATAATTCTATTTGTTTTAGAATAGTTATGGAAAAGCTTAAGCTTTCCATAAAAATTAAAGTTTTTAATTAGAGTAAGGCAAATTTGACTGGGCTGAGACAAGAACGTTCAAAAATTGATTGAAGCAGACTGTCGCAAATAAAGGAACATTTAATAAGCAGGAGGCTTTCAAAAGTGTGATAACGAGAGTTCAGAGGAATCATGTTCCTATTACAGTGAAGGGTAAGGCTGGTAGGATTAGAGAACTATGGATATTGAAGTTCTAGTAAAGAATAAAGAAGAATCATATATTAGATATGGACAACTGGGACAAATGAATCTCTTGAACAGTATAAAAAGTGTAGGAGCATTCTTCAGAGGGAGATCAGGAAGGCAAAGAAAGAATATGAGATTGCCTTGGCAAATAAGGATAGGGAGGTGAGTGGTTGGGGTCTTTTCCCCAGGGTGGGGGAGTCCAGAACTGGAGGGCATGGGTTTGAGGTGAAGGGGGGGAAAGGCACCCTAAGGGCAACTTGTTCACGCAGAGGGTGGTGCGTGTATGGATTGAGCTGCCAGAGGAAGTGGTGGAGGTTGGTACAATTACAACATTTAAAAGGCACCTGGATGGGTATATGAATAGGAAGGGTTTAGAGGAATATGACCAAATGATGGCAAATGGGACTAGATTAGTTTAAGACATCTGGTCAGCATGGACGAGTTGGACCGAAGGGTCTGTTTTCATGATGTACATTTCTATAATCTAAAGAGATTCTACCAGTGTATTAAGAGCAAAAGAGCAACTAGAGAGAGAGTAGGGCCCCTTAAAGATCAAAGGGATTGTCTTCGTGTTGAAACTCAGGAAATGGGAGAGATATTAAATGAATACTTTGCATCAGTTTTTGCTGTGAAGAAAGAAATGGAGGCCAGAGAATTCAGGGAAATAGATATTGATGTTTTGAAAACAGTTCACATTATAGATGAGGAAGTTCTAGAGGTCTTAGAAAATATAGAGGTAGATAAATCTCCAGGACCTGATCTAGTCTATCCCAGGACTTCATGGGAGATTAGGGAGGAAATTGCAAGCTCCTTGCAGAAATATTTGTATCATCTATAACTATGGGTGAGGTGCCGAATGACTGGATTGTGGCTATTGTTGTGCCTTTGTTTAAGAAGGGTTGTAAGGAGAAGCCTGGGAAGTGTAGACCTATGAGTCTGACTTCGACGGTGGGTAAGTTGTTGGAGGTGATTCTGAAAGAAAGGATTTATACGCGTTTGGAGAGGCAAGGATAGTCAGCATGGTTTTGGGCGAGGGAAGTTTGTCTCACGAACTTGGTTGAGTTTTTCAGGAAGTAACCAAGAAGATTGACAAGGGCAGAGCAGTAAACGTTGTTTACTTGCACTTTAGTTAAGCCTTTGACAAGGCTCCACTTCGTGGTCTAATTAGTAAAGTAAGGGCATAAGGGATTCAGGGTGAGCTTGCCAATTGGATACAAAATTGGCTTAACCATAGGAGACAGAGTGTTGATAGAGAAAACAAGATGTGGAGCTGGATGAACACAGCAGGCCAAGCAGCATCAGAGGAGCAGGAAAGCTGATGTTTCGGGTCTGGACCCTTCTTCAGAAATGGGGGAGGGGAAGGGGATTCTGAAATAAATAGAGAGCGGGGGGGAGGCGGAAAGAAGATGGATAAAGGAGCAGATACGTGGAGAGGAGACGGACAGGTCAAGGAGGCGGGGATGGAGCCAGTAAAGGTGAGTGTAGGTGGGGAGTTAGGGTGGGGGTTGGTCAGTCCAGGGAAGACGGACAGGAGAAGGAGGCGGGGATGAGGCTGGTAGGTAGGAGGTGGGGGTGGGGGTTGAGGTGGGAGGAGTGGATAGATGGGAGAAAGGATGGACAGGTTAGGGAGGCGGGAACGAGGTGGGCTGGTTTTGGGATGCGGATGGGGGCGGGGAGATTTTGAAGCTTGTGAAGTCCACCCGATGCCACCTGAAGGTGGCAGGAACAGCACCTCATATTTCACTTTGGAACCCTGCAGCCCAATGGTATCAATGTGGACTTCACAAGCTTTCCTGCTCCTCTGGTGCTGCTCGGCCTGCTGTGTTCATCCAGCTCTACACCTTGTTATCTCAGATTCTCCAGCATCGGCAGTTCCTACTATCTCTGAGTGTTGATGGAGGGTTGTTTTCGAACTGGAGACCTGTGACCAGCGGTGTTCCACAGGGATCGATGCTGAGTCCACTTTTGTTTATCATTCATGTAAATGATTTAGATGAGAACATAGAAATCATGGTTAGTAAGTTTACGGATGACACCAAGATTTATAATATAGTGGACAGTGAAGAAGGTTATCTAAGATTACAAAGAGATCTTGATCGATTGGGTCAATGGGCTGAAGAGTGGCAAATGGAGTTTAATTTGGATAAATGCGAGTTATTACATTTTGATAAAACAAACAAAGACCAGATTTAGACAATTAAAAGTAGGGACAAAAACAGAAGTTGCTGGAAATGCTCAGCAGGTCTGGCAGCATCTGTGAAGAAAAAATCAGAGTTCAACTTTCAGGTCCAGTGAGGATAAGGTGGAAATTATCAGGGATTTCTAAAAGGAGATTGGATGGGTCCATAGAAATAACATCGCCGGACTACAGTGATAAGCAGGAAAATGGGACCAACTGGATTCCCCTGCAGAGAGCCAGACTGAATGGATTGGCCAAATTGCCTTCTTGTCAGCCAAAATAACTTCACAATGCTAACACTCCTGTCCCTTTTAGGGAGGGAAACTGTCAGCATGGTATGGAGTGGTCTAAACATGTTCTGGTGCAAGGTGACAAGAGCTGAAACCTTAACACTGTGTTTTCTCTCCCGCTGCACGGATGCCTGTCCTGCTGTCCTGGCATTTTATGTTTATGTTCCATAAGACTTTTTTTTCCTTTATTTATTCACTGGATGAGGGCATCGCTGGCTAGACAGCATTTATTGCCTATCCCTAATTGCCTAGAGGGTAATTAAGAGTCAACCCCATTGTTGTGGATCTGGAGTCACATGTAGGGCAGACCAGGTAAGGATGACATTTTCTGAAGAAGGGTCTAGGCCTGAAACGTCAGCCTTCCTGCTCCTCTGATGCTGCTAGGCCTGCTGTGTTCATCCAGCTCTAGATGACAGTTTCCTTCCCTAAAGGACATTAGTGAACGAGATAGCTTTTTCCAACAATTGACAATGGTTTCATGGTCATCAGTAGATTCTTGATTCCAGTTTTGTTTTATTGAATTCAAATTCCACCATCTTCCCTGGTGGGATTCGAACCCGGGTCCCCAGAACATTGTCTGGGTCTCTGGAGTAACAGTTCAGTGATAATACCACTAGGCCATCGCCTTCCCTGTCTGTAAGACCATAAGAAACAGGAACAAGGGTAGGCTGTTCGGCCCCTCAAGCCTGCTTCACTGTTCAACAGGATCATGGCTGAGCTGACATTCCTCACATCCACTTTCCTGCCCTATCACCATAACCCTTGATTCCCCGACTGATCAAGAATCTTTCTATTTCAGTCTTAAATACACTGAAGGACTCAACTCTCAGTGCAAGGAGTTCCAATGACTCTCAACTCTTGGGGTAACCAGGTGCTTGGCAATGGAAGCCATCTCGCCTCAGTTCAACATCAAATATTTTAAAGATTCCATCTAAATTATCTAAATCAATTTTAAATCGGAATGAGTGAGATCTGACACAAATGTGTCTCTCGTAATCTAGCCCATCTTGGGCTTCCTTAACTAACTTCACTGTACAAACTTGCCCTCTCAGAGGGGAGTGGTATTATTGACCTGGTCAAAAAGTGTGATAGGTTGGAGGGAGGGTGGCAGATTGATTTTATTCATAATTAAACTTGTCCCCTGCCTAGGTGACAGGCTGATATTTAAATCGCTGGTGGAGACACAAGGCCTTTAACTCAGGCTTCTAAAACTGGAATAATCAATTGGAAGTTTAACCATGACCATTTAGAGCTGTAGGAATTGTTTACTCTTTAGCTTGTGATACAGACATCAGACTACTTTTAAGGGCAAGTTTTTTTTTCTCATTCAGAAATAAAGTATTTATTGAAATTGTGCCATGGGTGATGGGTTTCAACATGGCTGCCCCATCTTTCATGATCCGTTTTGAAAGAACTATTACGAGCTAAAATTAAACCAAGCTTTCATTGCAAGAAAAAAATAGTGACTAGGGAATTCAGTATTGTGTGAAAATGGATGTCAGAGGCCTGAGTGATTTAAGTTTGAATGCCACCATGGCAACCAGGGAACTTGCGTTCAATTGATTAAATAAAATCTGAAGTAAAAATTTGTAAAGATTAAACTACTCGGTTGCCATGGTTGCTGTTGGGTTTCTATCTGCTTTAAATGAGGCTCTTTAGGGAAGGAGATCTGCTGTACTGACCCAGTCTGGGCTATATGAGCCTCCAGACTAACAGAAAAAGTTCAGGGAGCCACTTTAAGAAGGTATTTAAGAAGGTGTTTCAACATCTTATCACAATCAATTAAAAATGGGTAATGAGTGCTGATCTTGCCATAAAGCCATACATCCTGTGAATGAATTTTTAGAAAGGCCTCAAATTCAGTGCCCAAGACTTGTAAAAAATTTGCTCATGGATACGAGTGTCACTGACAAGGCCGGCATTTATTGCCCATCCATAACTGCCCATGAAGTGAGTGGCTTGCTGGGGCCATTTCAAATGGCAATTAAGAATTAACTACATTGCTGTGGGTCTGGAGTCTCAAGTAGGCCGTAAGGCAGATCCCTTTCCCTAAGGGACATTAAGTGAACAAGATAGTCTTTTGCAACAATTGATTATAGTTTTGTGGTCAGCCTTGTTGACACTAGTTTAAATTCCAGATTTTATCAATTGAAATCAAATTCCACCAGCTGCTGGAGGGAGATTTGAACCCATGACCCCAGAACAATAGCATACCAATTCAATGATACTCCCACTATGCCACTGTCATGGTTAGCAACTGTCAATCACATAGGAACGCCATCTCTGCCTCCCCCCGCACCCCTATTCTTGCAAAGAGCAGAGGGCATCAGAACAATAGATAATGGGTTAAAGCTTAATAGAATACTGAAAGGACAATAGGAACTATCTATAGACCTCTCATATCATTTGATAAGTGTAAGGACCTTGAGGTGATGAGCTGGGCATTTACGATATGACATGATAGATGTCGTAAATTTGGTGAGAATGGCAAGGTTCAGTTCTCTCGCAGGAACTCGGTGAGATTTATCCTTTGAAATACAAAAGGAGGCCATTTGGTCCATCTCTCTTTGCCTGATCAACTTGGCCAGTTCCATTCCTCTGAACTGTTTTCTTTGATTCCTACCTGTAATGGTACAAACATTTTCTCATCATTGTTTGCATTTTGTTTGTAGTCAAAAAGCAGACTGAGAGCCTAAGTAACCTTTAAAGAATGGGCAAAAATAATGCAAATTTGCGATTATAAAGTCCCTTGACAGTATAGGTTTTGAATATTGCTGATACAAGAGTAGTACTGCCAAAGCTTTTCATCTTGCACTGATATGGATGAATGCAAGAATGCCAAATTTCAATCAATCATAACATTTTATACCACAGGAGAAAGGGGTGCTGACTGGTTGGTAAGACATTTCTATCTGAGGTATTGCTCCAATTTATCAATTGGGCTTGTGATGTGGCTCATCTTTGCTCACTAGAAGCAACATGCATTTGGAAACAGGCACCCACTCTCTGCAAGCGAAAGGAATATGTTTGAGCCTTGCACTTTATTTTTGAGTGACTGGGAAGCTGGGGGATCCTGTAGTTCCCCACTGCTTTCCCCTGGACCAATTGGAATGCGCAGGTGACGGTGTTTGGATGTTGCATTTGCTTTCTCCCTCCTTCTGCAGACGGACACTCTGTCGGAGGTGAATGAGGATCTGGGCCAGGAGGAGATTGTGCAGCAGTGTATGCGGAATGTGGCGTGGCTGGAGAAACTCTTTGACTCGTTCAGCGAGCTCCTTACACAGGTGCAGCAGCAGTGTGCGTGACACCTCCCGCGATTGACAAGGCTGCCCGGGACTATCCTTTCTCTTTCTCTCATTCTTCCATCCCCCCTCCACTCCATCACAGATCCCCTCTCGCTGCCACCTTGTTCCTAGCCCTTGTCCTTCCCTCCGACGCTGGACTCTTTGTCCAATTCAAAAGGACGTAGGACTTGACATCAGTGATCAGTGGAGCTGGCCTGACCTTCGTCACTGGATTTACGATTTTATTTTTTGGGATTGTTGTTGTTGCTGTGCGGTGATTTCAGTGCAAAAATATTCGGTTAAGATTGTTTAATGACTTATTACTTTCTTCCTTGCCCTTCGGATAAATCCTGACGGCCTAGGCCTCGGCCTGCTCTCAGAGTATTGAGGGACATCGAGGTTTTAGGAAAATGGCGACGGAGGTGGGGCACACTGGGAGGGAGGAGTGTTGGGGGAAATGCCCAGTTGAAAGACTTGCAAAAAAAAATGTGGTAATTCTTTTTTTTGTTGCAACCCCGTCCACCTCACCCGCCTTCCGAAGATGCCATCTGCCGTTTCCGTGAGATGAGTTGCGGCCTACTCACCAATGCTCAGTTTGAAGGTCACGTATTAACCCAGCTCACTAACAATTTCCTTTCCCTCTGGTGACACTGTGTTAATACAGCTGGAAGGTGTGGTGTTTGAGATGGAGTGGGGGTCAATGATCACATTGGCTGCAACACTGCCCATGGTGACCTGAAGCATAGCAGAGAAAGACCTGCGACAGAGAAAAAGAAACAGTGTGTAAAAAAGGAAAAACAACGTTAAGACAAAGGTCAGGTTTTCTTTTCTTTTTTAAAAAAGACAAAGTTTCATTTAGGTTTAGGTCAGACTGCCTATCACAACTTGTCTTTTAAAAACAAAAGTGAATTCAACCCCTTCAGCAAAATTAACTACGAACATATCCTTTAACCACAATCCACTTCCTCATTCTCTGATTTTCCTCAGATTCAAAATTTCCTAAAGAGGCGCTCAATACTGTTTTTGAGCACTGCCTCCCTTTACTGTGGTCCATTCCAGGTCTCACTTGTCTATGTTGGTTATTCCTGGTGTTGGATATGTGAGATGATGGATAGCCTGATATGTGATAGCTGACACTTCATTCATTGTTCTGGGCAAATTAATGACAGTAGAGGTGGGGTGGCAATGTTTGGGTTATAATTGTCTTCTTCTTCCCTCCCCAACTCCAATCCCACCCCCACTCTTTCTAACATGCCCCTTCCTGACCCTTGTCAATTTGGAAGTTGTAAACTATCGCTGACCCAGCCTGTTCTGTTCTCTGGTACTGACTCCTCTATCACTAATCTCACCTGTTCCCTGAATGCACCTCCTTCATCCCATCCAGTCCCACCAGCTCCTTGGCATTTGCTTAATCTTAACCCAATCCCGTTCCAAAGGCAAATTCCTGAACATAACAACTTGCCTTAATTATGGGGGGGCGGGGGAGGAGTTGGTTGGGTGTAGTTCTGGGGCACGGGTAGGATTTTTTGTTCCCTTTGCAGGAGGCAAGGACAAAGGTCAGAGGTGAGCCACAAATGTCACACACCAACCATTAGGCCTTTTGACTGACCTCCTGGATGGAATGCTCCCTATCCAACCGTCCTCTGGGCACCCCTTGGCTTTTTCTGAATGTTTGGGAAGGGGATTCCCTTGAATGTTGTGCTTCCTTTTCTCTGGAGACTGGAGATGCTGTTTTACTCTGTCACTGGCTTTCTTTGCTTGTCTCATGAGCTGCTGACATGGTGTGCCAGCTACTCGAGCAGAGATCTGACTGCGATGTTATATTTGGACTTTTCCCCTGGCCAACTGACCAGGATAGAGTTAGGAAATAAAATAGGCCACTTGTCAACTCATTAAGTATTTCTCCAGAGGTCCCAGTGCTCTCCTAATTTGGAAACTTCAAATTCCAAAATAAATCTTTTCTTTTTACTGCTCGGACATTGGAGGTGAGGTGGGGGTGGGGGGATGTTGGAGTGAATTGCTGGCTTGTCTAACTCGTGCTGTCTCTAAATTGTTGTTAATTATCTGATTAAGAGTTTTGAGAAGCTGCAGTACCCAGTCAGAGAAGTCTACGTGGTTGCCATGGTGACCGGCTAGTTTGCCAGTCAAACCTGACCCCCAATGTCTGATTTCCTACTTTGGTTGCTTACCCCTCCTACTGACCCCACCCCCTTTCCCAATCCCAACAGGTAAAAAATTCCTGGAGGGTTCTGTTTGTAAATTAGTGTTTATCAAGTTAATTTGAATTGAGATGATCTCAAAATGTCGGAATGTGAGGCTGTAAATGCTGGATCAGCCTTGTGCTGCTTATTCAGTAAATGGCTTTGGACAACACTGCAAATGGCTGCCATTCTGGAGGACATGTGACTGAATACTCAAAATGGCTGCCATTCAGGTGGGCATGTGACTGAAAACACAAATTGGCTGCCTTCTGGAGGACATGTGACTTGATACACAAAATGGCTGCCATTCTGGAGGACATGTGACTGGATAGTCAAAATGGCTATTATTCTGGATATGAGGTGGCTGGACACTACAGATGGCTGCCACCTTGGAGGGTGTGTGACTGAATACTGGAGAACAGATGATGCTAAATAGCTGCCAACTTCAAGAATGAGTGGCAACTGGACACAATTTTACTCTGGACCTGGGAGGTTGGGTGCAAATGGAAATTTGAAATGGTGGCCAGTCTGGGATGGATATTACATATGGCCGAGAGTTGCGAAGGGCGAAAGACTCCGAAGATCGATTTCTTTGGAAACAGGTCCCACAATCAAAGAAGACAATCCTTCCTTCCGAAAATGGCTGTTGTAAATCATCTTCCCCCGGCCAGGCAACTCCAACCCACCCCTGCACCATCCTACAACCTCCCACCTACCCCACTGAAAATATAACACTTTTAAAAAGATGCATAGTCTACGTTAGTAGTTACTTCCATGCAAAACGTCCTGGGGTCTCCTTGACATGACCTATGGCAATTCTAAATGGATGTGGGAAAGGAAGGGAAAACAGGTGGGTGGTGATGTAGGGGAGGGGAGAAATGCCAGTAAGAAAGGAACTCTGCAGGAGCAGCTTTGAGCTTTATTAAAAACTCATTAAGGTGAGGTTGAGTGTGACACACTGCAGCAAGTTTTGGACCTAACTTTCTGATTTTAATCATTTAAAAGAAAATTTCCCCTCATCCTTTTAACAAGAGAATTAACTATTTAAAAAAAAAACAAAAAAAGTCTAACGCTGGCTGAATATAATTTAATCAAGTTTTCAAGTTATTTAAATGCATTTTACTGATTCCATGTCTCTCTTTCCTTCCAGTAAAACAATTTTACAAAAAAAATTAGATTCTGTCCTTCTTGGGTGCTGAGTTCTCTGAAGCGCTTTTTAAAATAGTGGCTACATGCCAAATCTCCAGTGTATATATTGTACAGAGCAAATGTCCATGTACTATATTATATTTGAGAGAGGTAATCAATTCTTAACAGAGGAAAAAAAAAGCAAGGTTGCTTAGCTGTGATGTTCAGTCTGACTGGACCTTATTAGTACCTGGTTTATATAATATGTTCTGAGACTTGTCACGTGTCCTATTTTATTCAAAAAGGTAGTTTACGACAAAACGGATTGATACACCCCTACACAGACCCAGTGAGTGGCGGGATGAACTTGCCTGTGATAGGATCTCCCTAACCCTCCACCTTTAGCATAAGAGACTCGGGTGCCCCAAACTAAAGGCCACAACCCTGCAGGAGTGATCTCGGTTGCTGCTGGGAGTTGGGCAATTGGGTACGGTTCATTGGAACTGAGGGACGTATGGAAATGAAATTCAGCCAGAGCTGCTGCTTCTGATGGCATTGAAGCCTCCCACTGTCTGCAGCATTACGTATGTGTGTGTGTGTGTGTGTGTGTGTGTGTCTGTCTGTCTGTCTGTCTGTGAGAACAGTCTGGGAAGAACAGCACAGGATGGCAATGCTGCTTGCCCCAGTTGAATTTCACGTGGGGCACCTGTCAGCTGCAGGTGTTGCGCTGGGCTGTGATGCCTGTTCCGTTTGAATACACAGCGTGAGTCTCTGGGCTTGTGTGTGAAAGCAAGTCATGGGGAAGGATGACAATGTGATCAGAGGGTAGAGTAAACCTGTAACAACCCAATTATATACATGTCTAGTCAGTCTGATGACCTCATTGGAAAATA
>NC_063368.1:12998818-13007158 GCF_021869965.1 Rhincodon typus
CCAAGGGCACAGCCTCAGAATGACCCTTTACAACTGAGATGAGGAGGAATTTCTTCAGTTGGAGGGTGGTGAATCTGTGGAACTCATTGTCACAGTGGGCTGTGGAGGACAAGTCATTGAGTGTATTTAAGACAGAGATAGATAGGTCCTTAATTGGTTAGGGGAGCAAAAGTTATGGGTGAAAGCAAAAGAATGGGATTGAGAAGCACATCAACTATGATTGAATAGTGGTGCAGACTTGGTGGGCCAAATGGCCTAATTCTGCTCCTATATCTTATGGTTTTAAAAAGATTTAAAGACTCTGCTTCCATCGCCCTTTGAGGAAGAGAGCTCTAAAGACTCGTGACCTTCTGAGAAGAAAAAAGTTTATCCTCCAGTGCAATGACGAGGTTAAAGCCATCATCCACTGGCAGTGCCAAGTGGATGATCAATCTCAGTCTACTCCTGAGGTATCCAGCATCGCAGATGCCACTCTTAAAGCAATTCCATCAATTCAACAACATATCGAGAAACAGTTGAATGCATTGGATGCAGCAAAGGCTTTGGGCCCTGACAACATTCTGATTGTAGTGTTGAAGATTGTCGACAATTCCTAGTCCTGTTTGAATGCAGCTAATACCCTGACCAAAAGTGTAAAAATTTGCAGGTTATGTCCTGAAAACTTAAAAAAAGGTAAGTTCAATCTGGCTAACCACCATTTCATTCCTCTACTACTTCATTATTAATATGATGGAAGGTATCATTAAGTGTGTTATCAAACTGCCTTTGCTGAACAACAACCTACTCATTGATATTCAAATTCATAGAGCTTGTTTGTCTCCAGACCTCGTTTCGGCTTTGGTCCAAGCATGGACAAAAGAATAACTCTTAGAAGAGTATGAGAATGCCTTTGACATCAAGGCAGTGTTTGGCATCGAGGAGATTTGGCAATGGAAACTGGGGCAATTGGAACGCTAGTAAAAAGGAAGATGTGTTGTGGTTGTGAGAGGCCAGTCATCTCAACCTCTGCATATTAGTGCAGGAGTTCTGCGTAATGTCCCATGTTCAACCATCTTTGGCTACTTCATCAATAACTTTCCTAACATCAAAATGTCAGTTCACTAACGATTGCATACTATTCAGTCCCATTTGCAGCTCCACAGATAAAGAACAGTCCGTGATCACATGAATCAAGACCTGGATGTTATTCAGGCTTGCACGGATGAGTGGCAGGAGAGAGTGTACCCACCTTGACATTCAATGGCATCAACATCATAAAATCCCTATCCAGCAATATCCTGGAGATCACGAATGACTAAAACCTTAACTGGACTAGCCACAGAAATACTCTGGTTTCAAAGCAGACCCGAAGATGAGCACTGTACAACTAGTGACACATCTTTGGGCTCCTGTACATTATCTACAAGGCACAAATCAGAAATGTGATGGAATACTCTCCATTGGCCTGGATGAGTGCAGCTCCATCAACACTCCACGACCACTTCCATCCAGAAGGACAAGGGCAGTAGATATATGGGAACACCACCACCTCCAAGTCATTCACTATCCTGACATGAAATATATTGCCATTCCTTCACTGTCACTGGGTCAAAATCCTGGAATTCCCTCCCTGATAGCATTGTGGGTCAACCCACAGCAGGAGGAATGCAGCGGTTCAAGAAGGCAGCTCACTACTACCTTCTCAAGGGCAACTAGGGATGGACAAGAAATGCTGGCCAGCCAGCGATGCCCACATTCCTCAAAATGAATAGAAAAAAAAACTCAAGCAGCTTTACACCATTGAGAGAAAGCAACATGTAGATTAGTGCACCATCCACCAACTTCGAACATTCAATCCTGCAACTGGTGTGCTGTTACAATGGTGTGTACTATCTACAAGATGCACTGCAAACTAGCATGTTGCACATCTCTGAGCTCTAAGATCTGGAAAGTCAAGCAGCAGATGCACCTCCATCTGCAAGTTCCATTCTCAAGTCTCAAACTGATCTATCCTGAAAAAATAATGCCATTTCTTCATCGCCACTGGATCAAAATCCTGGGACCTATTCCCTGATGACAGTGAGGAAGTGTCTACATCACACAGACACAGCTGTGTTCATCCAGCTCTACACCTTGTTATCTTTTAACCTCACTGCCAGGCCTTGAGAAGATGGTTTAGCAAGTCCTGAAAGGAAAATTAAGGGAAGGGAATGAAGATGTGGGCCATACTAGGGGTGCCCACATGAATGAATAAAAACAAAATAAAAAATTATGGTTTTCTTATGAACAATGGTTACTTGTGTATCTGGAATATAAAATGACTATTAGCTCTATGTGTGCTTTAGAATTGTCAGCTTGCTAGAATTGCTGTGGAGGATCCAGGAATTAAAGATTAACCTGTGCACCATGGTGACCAGTCCAGAAGATAAAATAGCAAACATATGAAATAATTCAGTGATTTTAAAATTATTTTGAGCATTTATTTGTGGTAAATATATTTGTAATTGCAAATAAAAATGATTTTTTGACTTTGAGGTTGGTTGGAGGTAAGACCATAAAACGTAAGAGCAGAAATAGGCTGTTCAGCCCATTGATCCTGCCGTATCATTCAATGAAATTATGATTAATCTGATAAACGCAACTCCACTTTCCTGCTTTATTCCCATAACCCTTAATGCCCTTACTGATTAGAAATCTGTCTATTTCAGCCTTGAATACATTTAATGACTGAGTCTGCCTAAATAATTCCACGGATCAACTCCCTCTGATAGGAAAAGATCTTCCTCATTTCTGTTTTAAATGGGTGACACCTCACTGAGATTATATCCTCTAGCCCTAGACTCACTCACAAGGCGAAACTACCTTTCCTATTCTACTCTGCCATGTCCCTTAAGAATTTTATATGCTTCAATAATGTCTAGTCTCATTTTTCCAAAATCCAATGACTATAGGCCCAGACTATTCAAGGTCTCCTCATAATGTAATTCTTACATACCTGGAATTAATCTAGTGAACTTTCTCCAGACTGCCTCCAATGACATATTGTTCCTTAGATAAGTGTGGCAATAATGTTCACAGTATAGCAGGTGTGGTCTGACCCATGCCAAATATAATTTTAGCCATATCTCTCTAATTTATTCCCTTTGAAAATAGGGTCATCAGCCCTTTGCTTTCCCTAATTCTTGCTGAACTTGAATGCTAGCATTTTGTGATTTATACATGTGGGCCCCAAAATCTAATGTGCTGTGGCTTTCTGAAATATTTCCCCATTTAAATGATATTCAGCTCTTCTGTTCTTCCTGCCAAAGTGCATAACCTAACACTTTCCCACATTATATTTCATCTACCACTCACTTAATTTTGCCATTCACTTAACCTGTGTGTATCAATCTGTAGACTGCATCATTCTCACTACTTGCTTTCCAACCGTTTTTGTGTCATCCACAAACTTAGTGATAGTATATTCACATTCTCATCCAAGTCATTAGTAAATGTAAATAATTGTGGCCCCTGTACTGATCTTTGTGACTTTCTACTAGTTATAGATTGCCATCCTGAAATTGTTCCTTTTTTCTACTCTGTCTGCTGTTAATGAACTAATTTGCTATCCAAGCTAATACATTACCACCAACACCATGGGCTCTTATCTCTTATTAAGTTGCCTTATGTGTGTGCCTTTTGGAAATCCAAATCTATTACATCTATGATTGCCCTTTATATATCCAGCTTGTTATCTCCTCAAAGAACTGAAATAAATTTATCAGGTTTGATTTCCCTTTACAAAGTCAAGTTAACTGCTTGATTATATTATGTATTTTTAAATGCCTCAGTATCATATTCTTTATAATAGACTGTCATATCTTCCCAGTGACAGTTGTTAAGCTAACAGGCTTATAGTTACCATTTTTCTTTGTTTACCTCCCTTTGATTTGGGTGATATGTTGATAGTTTTTCAATCCTCTGGTACTTTTCCAGAATCTAAAGATGCTTGGAAAATCATCACAGTGCAAGAACTATCTCTTTAGCTCCTTGTTTTAAAACCCAAGAATGTAACTCATCAGCCTTTTAGCCCCTTTAGTTTCCCTATTGATTTTTCTTTTGTGATTGTTATTTTATTTCCTGCTCCCTTTTAGCTCTTTGATTGTTTAGCATTTTTAGATTGCTTTTAATGCCCTCTTCAGAGAAGACTGATGCAAAATATATATTCAATTCCTGTGCCATTTCTTAATTCCTCATTATTATTTCGCCAGCCTTATTCTCTAAAGAGTCCATGTTAACTTTGGTATCTCCCTCTTCATTTTATATTTTTAGAGAAGCTCTTGCTGTCTATTTTTCTATTACTTGCTAGTATGCTGTTTTGTTTTCTCCCTCTATTATTTTTAGTAATCTTTGTTGACTGACACATTACAAAACATCCAGGAATATCTCCAAGCAATACCCTTTATGCTTCTTGCTTACATATCAAGCATCTCTGACCCACATTCTCTTGGAATAGGCAACCAAAGGCAGCTCAGGAATTTTGTAATAAAACATTCCTCTCCAATCATGGACAATCAAGGAATAAAGTATTCACAAAGACAGGGTAATGTCCCAATTATAACAAAGACAAAATGAAAAATTAAATGGAAAGTAGTAAACGCAAAACCCTTAAGCCTTATCCTTCATATCCCTCTGCCCCAACATTTTCCCCAGTCATCATCCATGCCACCTCATGACCTCCACCTGTCCTCCACTGCTGACCCCTCATGATACCATGTTAAGCTTTGGCACTTCCATTTCTATTAGTCCACTATACACTGTATAAAACCAATGTATCTTATAATATAATTGTATGTGCAATAAATCACTCATTTATAACTTTCCAAATTTATGTTAAAAAGATTCATTATAAAAGTGTTGATCATCCAGACCCTGATAAGTATTAATAACAGAAACGGTAAGCTTTTGAAACATTCTAATTATGTATAAATAAACATTATTCAATTGATTGTGGAGATCAGAGTACCAGAACTGTCAATCAAGCGATATTTTCCCTGGGACTGTGCCACAGCACAGAATGGATTTTCAGGCTCTTAGCCAAGTCTTATTTTGCAATTCAAGTGCACTCCGGGCTTTTTTTTTCTGAAAGAGTATGACATTCAGAGAAAGAAATGTACAGTCTACTAAAAGTAAATAGTGATCATAATCTATGTAGGAGTTAACGCTGAAAAAGAAAGAAAAGTGACCGTGGATCTTTATTGTCCTACTAACTTGTTAAAAGTACCATTGCAAATTCTGGTGCTGCCGATCCCTGAAGAATGTCTAATTTTTCAAAAGTGAGTTGTTGAGGTATTCAATACTCAACTGCTTTAACATACGAAAAGCAACTTGACATATTTCATTTTTTTACAAAACACTAATATCTCCAATATTG
This sequence comes from Rhincodon typus, assembly GCF_021869965.1. Lineage (NCBI taxonomy): Eukaryota > Metazoa > Chordata > Chondrichthyes > Orectolobiformes > Rhincodontidae > Rhincodon > Rhincodon typus. The sequence continues at coordinate 13,004,211 of NC_063368.1, forward strand.
AAATGGATTTTATGGTCTGACTTCTCCTTTTGGTCATAGAGTTATAGGGATCTACAGCGCGGAAAAACGCCGCCGACCCATCATCTTTCTCACTTCTAATATTTCTTGGCGTGACCAGGAATCAAATGGTCGTCTCCAATAAAGGTTAGACTTTATTCTGAAAAATGGAACAGAAACGAGTCGCTATCTCCTTCTGCAGTTCGATGTAAACTATGTCTGATAATCTCTCTTTTGAAGAGATTAAGTGGGTTTCATTACTTTAAAAATAATAAGTGAACGCAAAATGTTGTATACTAATTCCACTAGAGAACAAGACTTATGTTCTAAACAGCGAACTGACTTCCCGACTTAGGACTACTTTCAGTCGGTAATTTGCTGATCACCATGGCAATGGCGGCCAAGGGGGCGGCTTTTGTGACGTCATCTGAAAACGCTCTATCAATTTGCCTGAGAGTCGGGAAGCGGGTGTTGCCCAGCAGGCACGTGGGCCGCCGCCGTTGGTATCACGTGATAGATAAGGGCGCCGTTTTCTAGCAGCCGGGGAAGGCGATGATCCATCACGTGCATGCAGCTCAGCCAATGGCGACGACTGGGATTAGCAGGCGAGGCGCGCCGTGCGTCGAACAAGTAGGCGGGGCTGCATATTATTCACGTGACGCAGCTGATTCAGTGGAGAACTGAAGAGGGCGTAAGTTAGACGCTATTATGGGCGGGACTAAATTTACGTTACATGACGCGTCTTTGGTGCGAGAATGGGTGAGTAAAAGGGGCATGACGGCACGACGTCATGTGACGCACGTTGGCGGGCTATTTGTGTTCACGGAGAAGGCAAAAGAGGGCCAGGCGCTTAAACTTTACGTTAGAGTGGGCGGGACCCACGTTCGCGGCGACACGCGTGGTGGGCAGGACGGTCAGTGTTACGTTTTTAATGGGTGGGGCAGGTGTCGGGGGCGCGTAAGGAGGCGTGGTCTATAGTTTCCGGGCCACGAATAGGCGGGGCGCCCCGTTTTGTCATGTGATGGTTGGAAAGGATGTGGGCGAGTACCGTTTTGTGTGACCTTTTTGACTGACGTGAAGTGGGCGGGTGGATTTGTGGTGTGACGTGAGGTGGCTGTTTTCGCTCGAGCTGCTTTTCTCCAGCGGCCTGGTGGAAAAGGCTGAGGGAAGACAAACAGAAGTTGTAGTTAGATCGAAAAGACAAGAGCACCCTTTACTGCGATGTGGAAAGGCGAGAAACCGCCTGTGAGGTTCGTTAATCGTTTAAACGGCGAGCCTCTTCTGTGCGAATGACTGTCGTGTAAAGGGAAGGAGCCCTCGCTGCAGGGCAGTTATTTATAGGAAAGCAAAACTGATGCTTCACGTTATCACAGTGCACGTTTTGAAGGAAATTTTTCACATCTATTATTCGTTTATTTTTGTACGAGACGTCTTGACAGGTTTTGTTCTCTTTGTTCATTTTTTTCAAGTGACAATGTGTTAATGTTTGAAACCAAAACACATGTTGCTAGAGAAACTCAGCTGGTCTGGCAGCATCTGTGGAGACAAAGTTAACGTTTCGAGGTCAAAGACCCTTCTTCAGAACCAGCAATTTCTGTTTTTGCTTCAGATTTCTAGCATCCACAGTTCTTTGTTTTATTTATTTGTGTTCAAGTCCTACCTGCTCCAGGAGATATGGACATCAGAAATAAAGTGCTAGAGAAATACAGTCTGGCAGTATCTATGGAGAGAAAAGCAATTAAGCTTTCGAGTCCAGTGATCCTTCATCAGAACTGTAAACAGCTGGGATTTGGACTTTATACTGATCATGGGGGTGGGGGAAGGAGTGAATTGAATGGATGGAGATGTACCAGTTTCATAGCTGAAAAATAAATTGTAAGTGAGGAATGTGGGTAGCTCTTTGTGACTTAAGTGCTCGGTATCTCTCTTTTTATAATTTTGAATATAGGAAGATCAGAACAGGAGGACACCATTCAGCTTCAGCAGTTTTGCCTTTCAGAGATCTCATAGCTGTCCTCCAACCTTGCTGCGTGTCATCACCTTTGCACCATGTCCTGTATGTTTGGTTAACAATCTATCAATCTCAATTTTGAAACAAACCATTGAGATAGCATAAATTGCCATTTGTAGGAGAGAGTTCCTTTCTTAACTTCCTCTGCTTGAGGGGTGATAATTCGCATCTTCTTCAGTCTTCACTGGTACCATTCTAACAAAATTGTTGTACTCCCTCAGTATCCTTTATATCCTTAGTCAGTGATAGTTCATCTCTGGGAACAATTGGGACACAATAACAGTAGAGTGGTGGTCCTGTTGCACAGAGTGGTCTCCCAGTATTTGGGCCAAAAGAGCTGTGTACAGGCCTAACTTTTCCAGAGTATAAAAACCATGCCTGAGTAGATTGATGAACATAGGGAAATAAATTTGATGATAACAAGAAAAACTTATATAACACTCTTAATCTAAAGCAGTGTAAGATTTTGGCACAAAAACAGAAGTTGCTGGAAAAGCTCAGCAGGTCTGGCAGCATCTGTGAAGGAAAAAATCAATGTTAACGTTTCGGGTCCAGTGACCCTTCCTCAGAACTGTTTTTGGCCCTTTTTTGGCTAAAATTTCAATCTGTTCTCTTTTGGACTGTGGGCAATGATGTCATTTAGAATCTATATAGCAGAAATGACTACCCCCTCCCACTTCTCCAACTGAGGTGTTTACAGTCAAAACCTAATAGCACCTGTCTTAATTGAATTGTATGTCAATTTTCCCATCCTACTAACCCTATTTGTACAGTCAACCTCTGTCTCTTCCTTCCACACTCCACCCTTCTTCCTGCCCTGAACCCAAAAAAAATTACTGGGATGTAGGAATATTGCTACCTAAACATGTATAAACTATAGTGTTATAACAAGGTGTAGAGCTGGATGAGCACAGCAGGCCAAGCAGCATCAGAGGAGCAG
>NC_063368.1:13007558-13041130 GCF_021869965.1 Rhincodon typus
TGTGTTCATCCAGCTCTACACCTTGTTATCTCAGATTCTCCAGCATCGGCAGTTCCTACTATCTCTAAACTGTAGTGTTACTTTGGACGTTAGCCTAATTTGTAATAGGAGTCGTTTCTGTTAACAGAACACTTGGTTATTTTTTTCTTTCCATACAGCTGCCTCTGTGTAAAAGCAAAGGCTTCACAGTGACTTGCAAACACCATGGTTGTGCCCCCTATTGATACTTCCACCCTTTCCAACATGGTAGCAGATGTGGTTTTCGTTATCGAAGGTACAGCGAACCTTGGGCCGTACTTTGAATCTCTCCGGAAGCATTATATTCTTCCAGCAATTGAGTAAGTGGACCCTGTACTGTTTGTGATTACCTGAAGCAGACCAAGTTAGCTTTTTTCTATGAGGGAATGCTATGATCTAGTGGCTATGGCATTGTGCTAACATCGCAGAGGTGCTGTGCGCAAAACCAACTGATTCATTCTTGTTCTTATGGAAATGAAGCCTGTCGCCCCTTACCCAGTTCCACCTTTTCATAACTCCTGTACCGGTGTCAGGGAATCACTCCCTGTGCATCGATCAGGTTGATATAGTAAATATTTGAAGTCGTATTGTTTGTGATAGGGAATAAAGTTTGCTTCACCGTGCTGTAAGGGAGACCCAGATGCTGAAGCCGATGAAAATGATATATGGAGGGGTAGTCAAACAGACCCTTCAAGGAAAAAAGTGCAAGATTGAACAGACTGTGCCCCTTTTAGAAAAGATAAGACTGAGAGATGACCTGATGGAGACTGAGGATGATTGAATGGCTAGTCGTAGGGAAGATGTTTCCACATGTGTACAAGTTCAGAACTAGGGATCACGAATATAAGCTAGATGCTAATAAATCCAATTGGGAACTCAAAAAACATCTTTACCCAGAGAATAGTTTGAACATGGAACGTGATGCTTCATAGAATAGTTGAAACAACTGCTTGATACAATTGGGGTAGTTCAATAAATACATGAAGGAGTATAGTGTGAAAAATGTGGTTAAAAAGGAGTGCTGGGAGGAGACAAATATCAGGCTGCAACCAGTTAAGTGAATAGCACTTTTCTGTACTGTAGGTACTTTGACTAGAGAAGGACAGATTCAGAGAGTGCTTTCCAGAATGAGGCCTAGTTAGTTGAACATTCCTCACCCCTGGTAGAGTGAGGGAAGAGGCGGGGGTCAGTTGGAGCAGTTGAGGGATTTTGAGTGTGAGTTGACGGATAAAGAGAAAAATGAGAACTGAGTTGTCTCTTCAAAACAAAAAGCATAGAAGCCCAAATTCTCTCCATGCCTGCCATCACGGTCTCTGGGTGGTTAAGTGATGCAAGCTGAGATGGATAGAAAACTCCAGATCTAAAGAAGTTTTGTTGGTTTGGAAAGTTTTTTTTTCCTCTTAAAAATTGGCTGGTTATTGAAAAGAAATTCACCAATTAAATATTAAACCAAAGAATAGTACCTTAGAAGGGGTTCACTTAGCCTATTATGTCAGTGCTTCCTCTCTACAAGTGCACCTGATCCCACTCCCTGCCTTTTTCCCTGAGTCATGAAAATAATTTCTCTTCATGTAACTATCTAATCAGCGAGTGGTTATGATCTGAAATGAACAACCTGAGTGTGTGGTGAAGATAGATTAAATTGTGACTTACACCAAAGGAAAATTTACCTTCTATTGGTTGATATTGAATTAACTCTTTGGTTTTGATACTTAAATTAAGTTAGCACGCAAACTGTACATGTTGATGTTTTCAATGGCCTTTCAAACTAGAAAGTTAATTTTATCTTCGTCTCTTGGCATAAGGCCTGTGATCCTTTCCAGCGGCATCCTTTGTAGTGGAGTGTGGCCTTGATTTTAACTTTCATAATTTTATAAGTCATATATTCAATAATGACAGACCTCTCCCTTGACCAAGAGGGAGTGTGAAAGTACAGCTTTGATTCTGTACTGGGAGTACAGGAAGTTTGAGTAATGGCCTTCCATCAATGAAATATTGCTTCAAAGCAAGCCCAGCATAAAGGAATGAATGGTTTGCTCGTGATCTCCTGAGAAAGATCATGGATTTGAATCATACACCTTGGAAGGAAGCCATTCCACCATCATGCCTATGCCTGTTCATTGAAAGAAAAGTCCAAATGTCCCATTTCCACACACTGTGCCCGTAGTCTGGTAATTTCACCTTATCTTTTCAAGTACAAGCTTTTTTTCATTCAAGATAAATTACAAAGAGTAGTAATCTGATATTGATCTCTCGAATCTTGTGTCTTTTTGCAGGTATTTTAATGGTGGTCCTCCGGCAGAAACAGACTTTGGTGGTGATGTATGTCAGCTTCTTGAGTGTTTCTTTGTTGTGTTTGAGTGAATCCTTGAGGTGCTATTTAAATTCTGGTGTACTGTATACTTTGGACTAGGAACTTTCTCAAAAATATTAATACAAAGGATTGACGAAGTGACAATATCTTGCATCAAATTCTATTAATTTCTGCCCAGATACTGCAACTTTCAGGAATGTTCTGAAGTTTGTATACATCTTGCTTTTGAAAGAGGAATTAATTGCTAACCTAGATGAATCACGTGTCGTACTGAGTCTTGTGAAGGACGGTATTGTTTATACAGAAATAGTAATACTGAAACTTGGCACTATCAGTGGGGCATTCTATTGTGAATGGAAAGAAGTAATGTGTACATAGTCAGAAAATTATAGAGATGTTGTGCATGTAAGCTTTCCCCAAGGGTGTTTTAATGACTCTTGTTTACTTTATGTCACTTGACCTCTTGTATTAAGACTTCTCTAATGTACTTTTTATGGAAAGAACAAGCTGCAGATGCTTGAACTATGAAATATAAAGTCAATTAGCATACAGCAAGTCCAGAAGGAAAATAGTTTCTATTGTCCTTTGCTGAAAGTGGTGATTCATCTTGGGTTATGGTCCTATGTGACTTCTTTAATCTGTCCCCCTGCACTCTCCCATTGTTCATGTAAGAGCTAAAACAATGGGGAAATTGAGCTCGAGAGGGTATAATCTTAAAAATAGTGAAAAACCTTTTGTGAGAGAAATCAGTTTTCACAGGAATGGTGGATCTGGAATTCTCTTCCTCTGTTCTCCTCCCTCCTAAAATGAGAGTTCTCAGACAGTTGGAACTTTCAGTACAATGCTTGATAGATTTGTATTAGGTAAGGTTATCTAGAAAAATAGACCAGAGGGATAAATGTAGTACAGGTCAGCCACAATCTAGTTGAATGTAAGCTTTTTCTTTGTTTTCTCTGTTTCTAAGTCAATTTGTTTCTTCCTCCCTTTATTTTTCTCAGTCTCTAATTTGATATTGAGGTCACTCATTGTAATTTATAGTCCTTTCATCATTGAATTTTTTTCAATCTTCAATCTGCTTAATTGGATGCTCTGCCACATGATCAGGGCATCTTAGATGTCCTGTTTCTCTCGCTCCATTGTCCTCAGTGCTGATTTTCAGAAGCTTATTTTTAAATTCATACATGTGCAAGAGCAAATCCAACTGATGGTAGACAGTTAAATTGTTGAGAAAAAATACATCCGGTTCACTAATATCTTTTTAAGGAAGGAAATCATCTCCCTTTGTTCTCCCTGGCCTATACGTTCCTCCAGACCCAACAGCAATCCGGTTGCCCTCTGAAATGGCCTTAGCAAGCCATTCAGTTAAAGGCAAGTTAAGAGGGTGAAAACCCATTGGACTTGGCAATGACATTCACATCCTATGAAAGAATTAAAATTAAAACAATTTACATTGCTTCACTGAATGAATGATGTGCATTAGTACTGATAGTTATTCCCATGCTAATTTCAGTCTATCTTTCCTCAGTATGGAGGCACACAATACAGTTTAGTTGTGTTTAATACTGTGGATTGTGCCCCGGAGTCATATGTACAGTGTCACGCTCCCACCAGCAGTGCGTATGAGTTTGTCACCTGGCTTGACAGTATTCAGTAAGTAAACAGCATTTATATTTATTCATTTACTGGATCCTGCAAAAGGAGCCTTGTCTTTAAGAGGAATGTCACAAATTCAGATCATGTACAGAGGATATATATTAGGACATCAGGAAAGTGAGACTTCAAATACTTTGAAAGAACTAGAGAAACTTTTTTTTAGCATATTTGTTGACGTAGGTTGCCAGGTCACTGAGAGTGGGTAATAAATTTTGGACTAGCCAGCGATGCCAACATCCTGGGCAGAAGTACATTTTTAAAATTGCCGCCATCCCAGTTGCCCTTGAAGGTGGTGGTGAGCCACTTTCTTGATCTGCTCTGTGGTCCATATGGTGTAGGTACATTCACAGTATTTTTTCAACAAAAGTTAGCAGTTTTTGAACCAGTAACAGTGTAACATATTTCAAAGTCAGGATGGTATGCAGTTTAGAGGGGAACTTGTAATTCATGGTACTCCTTTAAATTTGCTACCCTTGTCCTTCTCAATGGCAGAGATTGGAAATCTAAAAGATTCTGTCTAACTTGAATTGTTAAGTTATTGTTGTGCATCTTGTGCACGCTGCGTCTAACTTCATAGAGAGTGAATGTTCAAGACCGTAGGTGAGATGCTTATAAACAGGCTGAGTTGGTAAAGGGATGTTGACAAGTTAAGCAAGTGGGCAAAAACTTGTTAGAATATAACTTGGGAGAATGTGAGGTTATGTACGTTGGCAGGAAGAGAAGAGGAACTGAATGTTGTTTAAATGGAGAAAGACTGCAGAAAGCTACAGCACAGAAGGAATTTGAATCCTCATGCGTAGATCTGGCATCCAGGTTGAGCAGGTGATACAAAAGGCAAATAGAAAGTTGCTCTTTATTCCAAAAGGGGTGGAGTATAAAAGTAGGGCGCTTTTGCAAATTATAATGCAAGGCATTAGACTACAGCTGGAATACTGTGAAAGGTTTTGGTTCCCTTCTCTGGCATTGGAGGCAGTCCAAAGAAAGTTTACTGGGCTGATACCAGGTATGTTGGGACTTTTTTAGGAGAGGTTGAATAGGTTGGGCCTGTACTCGTTGGAATTTAGAAGAATAAGAGGTGACCTTTATTGAAGCATACAAGATTCTTAGGGGACTTGACAGGGTGGATGCAGAGAGGTTGTTTCCCCTTGTGGGTGAGTCTCGACCATAAGGTTTAATTTCAGAATAATAGTTTGTCTATTTAAGTCAGATGAAGAAGAATTTTTGCTGACAGTAATAAATCTGTGGAATTCTTTACTGTAGAAGCTAGGTCGTTATGGCTGATATGGACAGATTTCTAATCAGTAAGGAAATAGAGGGTTATGAGAGAGGCAAAAGAGTATCTCATTGAACGACAGAGCAGACTTGATGGGCTGAATGGCCTACTTCTGATCCTAAGTCTTGTGGTCTAATTTGCATAAGGCAAGCTCCCACAAACAATTAATCTGTTTTTGTGATGTTGTTTGAGGAATATTTCCAGGTTAAATCCCAAAGTTCTTGAGAGCTATTTTTCTTGAAAATAATCTGTTTTGTGTTCGCAGGTTCATGGGTGGTGGAGGGGAGAGCTGTAGCTTGATTGCAGAAGGACTAAGCACGGCACTGCAGCTGTTCGATGACTTCAAGAAAATGCGAGAGCAAATGTAAGATGATATAGCAAAGTCTGCATTGTTTTGATTTTGTTTTGTACTCAGTAAGGAGACAAAGTTAGCTGTTTTTGAGCAACTTTGTGCAACAACCATGGCAAGAGATGAATCTGCATCTGTCCTTGTTGACAGACCTGATCTCTCTTCTAGTTCAGAATGGTGATGACAGAAATATAGAAAGACTTGAATTTATATAGCACCTTTCACCTCTGGACATTCCAAGCAGCTTACAGTCAACAAAATCCTTTTAAGATTCGGGCACTGTTCTTTTGAAATGCAGCAGGTGATTTACACATGGCCAGGTTCCACAAACAGTGATGTGAAAGATAACCCAATCTGTCCTTAGTGATGTTAGTTGAGGGATAAATATCATTTGGGACATTGGTGAAAAACTCCCTTGATTTTGTTTTAAATAATGCCATGAGATCTTTTACATCCACCTGAGAGGGCTGTCATGGCCTCACTTTAACATCTCATTGAAACGTCTGGTGGCACAGTGCTACTTGCGTACTGCTAGGGCCAATCTTAGTATATTTAATTCACTCTGCAGTACAGTTAACAAAAAAGCCAAACACGTCAGTTATTATCCATTAGTGTTTAGATATATGTTACACGAAGATCGGACTTCATAGCTATACACTGATTTCTTTGCGCGATGATTAAGGGAACGTTTTAAGTACGAAATAGGTTCTCTTTGACAAGTTTTATTTTTTCCTCCTTATTGTTCTGAAGGCTCTCAACCCCTGCTAAGAACAATTTTTCAAGTGTCATTCTGCATCTGGTTCTTTTGCTGGGTGGGCATTCCTTAAATATGAGCTTTGTTGTATCCATTAGCGGACTGTTGTGTAACAGAATGCGTCACAGCCAAGTCCAATCGTGATTGAGGTAAACTTGCAAATGTTCCAGCCAGGGTTACTGGTTAGTGCTGGGCAGTTGTTACATTGGCCTGGAAGACAGTGCAGTGTGGTTTTACCAGAGTGATACCTGTCCTCCAAGGCTGAAGTCAGATTAGACAAACTAGAGTTGTCCCCTGAATTTTAAAAGGTCAATGGGTAATCTGATCAGGGTTTTCACATACGAAGGGGGACAGAGGAAGGTAGATTGGGAGAAACTACTATGGAGAGTCAGACTTTAGGACTAGGCGGCACATCCTATAAATTTTGAGCCAGACCTTTTCAGCGGTGAAATTCGGCAACTCTTCGACGTGCAATGGGTGATAAAATCTGGAATTCTCTTTTTACAAATACTGATTGAGAGCGGATCAATTGTAAAATTTGTATTGATGGACTATTAGCGTAATGTATGACAGAATTTAAGACAATGATGGACATATAATGGAATCAGAGTTGTTATAGTGCCTATGGTTGGCCATTCAGCCCATAATACCTGGAACAGCTGTCTGAATCAGCAATTCACCATGTACCATTCTCCCATCTTTTTAACCCAGCGCATTCTTCCTTGTCAGATAACAACCTCACTTAAGTTTGAATGCTGCTAGAGAGTTAGGTCACATATTTGGAGGAATAGGCTTGAGAGACTAAATGACCTATTCCTGTTCCTGTGCTTCTATCCATATTTATTTGCATTCATGTGCACATGTAAATACCCTAACGTCTTCCGAGATTTGATTGAATAAATTCTATGTAAACTGAGAAGTCACAGCTCAGCACTGCTGGGATAATGCTGACCCATTTAAACTGTCTTTTCTTTCTCTGATTCTATGGAGCAAAGAGGGCTATGCATGTGGATTTTATATTTCCGTAAATCCTGTCTACCAATCTTACTGCTGTTCCAGAATGTTATTATTAATCATGTGAATTTTTCCTGCAAATTATGTAAATTTTTATCCATAATTTCATATTCTGTGCTGTGAGAATAGTCTGATTTAGTGTGCTGGAATGTGCCGAAATTAAAAGGTAACCAAGGACCTAATCTTGGCTCTGTTCTTGATCATTCTCCTACTGGGGTTGAATAACAGGTTAGAAGAAATTTGAAATTTACCAAGAGGACTGACAGATGGTCAAATTGGAATACAAATTTGGTTGGATCCTTGTGCTGTTTTTAAACCTGTCTTTTCTCTATTTCAGTGGGCAGACTCACAAAGTTTGTGTTTTGATCTGTAACTCTCCTCCATACCTGCTGCCGGCTGTGGAGAGCACCACCTACTCTGGCTTCACCACAGATAATCTGGTGCAGATGATCGGAGATGTGAGTGTTTACTGGGCTACCATGAAGCTGAAGAATTATGATCGTTAGGGAGATGAGAATATGTGATTTAAATTGGGAAGGGGATCTTTGGATGGTTGTGGAGTTTTGTTTACTGAACATAGTTCCTAGAATGTAACTCCTTTTGTTTGAACAGTGTTTCATATTTATGGTGATTGAGTGATGTAGGGCTGAATATTCATCATTCTAAGGCAGACTTTAACCACCGAGTTCCCAAATTCTGTACTTCCTAAAAGGCCAAATTATGAGCATATGCAGAGAAATAAGTTTGAAAGGACAAGAGTGAAAAAAGTGGAAATGATCAAATCTCTGCACTTTTCCAAGTAAATGCAACCTTGTATAGCCTTGGTTATGACCACCGAAAGGGAGGTGTAATCTGACAAGAATGTCTGAAACATGTTATGCCTGTAACACAAATTTTAGAAGCACAGGCTGCATTTTCAGGTTCAGATGAATTTGAAAATTAGCCAGGAAGTTCTCTGACCTTGTTGTACCATCATGCTTGCTTTTCTTCCATTTCTTTTAAGCTCTCATATGAAAAAAATTCTACTCTCCTGCCAAATTTCTTTGTTCCCATTAGATGTGCTAGATAAATACAATGGGCCAAATGGCCTCATGCTGTACCAATTTGTGACTCTGCTAGTAAGTACCAGCAAACTGTTGGAGGAACTGCGAATCTTGATCCTGTCCCCATCTGCCATTTGCTAAACTGTACTTGCAACCAAGTTTACTGGTTAGTCACCAGTATTGGAGATCCTGATGCTCTCCTCCATGTATATCTGGGTTCTGAGATCAGATGATTCATCATTGGTTCATTTTTGTGATTGAAGTGACACAATATTTCTCCCCTCACAGCCTTCTTAAATCTTGAGCTCCCTAAACATATGTTACTGTATGCACAAAATTTAATAAGAGGGTTGTGCTTCGTCTCCATTTTGCCATGCAAGACACCTTGAGTCTTAACTTGATTAAGTATTTCAGCACTTTTAATCTTGAACTGTCTTAAAAGCTTGCTAAAATGTAGGTATTCTGTTTAATGCCATTATGCACAGTGTTCAGAAACATAATTATAGCAGCTGTATTGCATGGACAGTTGTATACCTGATACATTAAAAGTATATTCATAGATATTCTATCACAGCAACAGATTTGATGTCAGTTTTGGCAAACATTCTGAAAAATTAGTAGCAAGATTGAAAGGTTCATCAGTAGATCAATAATAATAGCACAGTGACTATTGTATCAACTTGAGGAAGCCTACTTCCTAATGGAACATCCCAGCACAAGCCTAGAGAACGTGCAGATTTTGTTTTGGGGCGGAGAATTGTGTGAAGACTGTTGGATCTTGGTAGCCATTTCTTATAGTGACACCGTACACCCCATGTTGGAAATAGTTGTTTTTGCGTGGCCAGGATAGAGAGCCCTGAAGGCCGAGTGAACTTGCCTGGTGCCCAGCTTCAAGATATCTTACCTGGGCCGCAGAGGAACTTGGTGTGGGGGCAAGATTCAGTGTCATGGTCCACAAAGGTACCAAAATATAGGTAGAAAGAGGATCTGTTGAGGGAATGTTGAGCCATTAGAGGCTAAATTAAAAGGCAGAACCGAAAAGGTAATAATCTCTGTATTGCCACCTGAGCCACAAGCAAATTCACACACGGTCAACGAGATTAAAGAGGTACACACATGGCTGAAAGATCGGTGTGGGAAAAATGGGTTCAACTTCATGGGGCATTGGCATCAGTACTTGGAAAGGAGAGAGCTGTTCCAATGGGATCGGCTCCTCCTGAAGAATGCTGGGACCAGAGTCCTTGCCTCTTGCATCACTAGGGCTATGGATAGGACTTTAAATAGTAGGGTAATGGGTTCAGTTGTGTGGAAAATGTTAAAGATGGGGAGGGCTCAGCAGAGGTTTATTAAAGTGTCCAGAACAAGTAATAGGACAGAGTGTGTGGAAAAGTCAGGAATCTGACATCAGACACAGTGGATAAGGGGACAGTTGTGAGAAGGAGGGGCATTCGATGCAGGACTGAGGGTGTTGTACTTAAATGCACGCAGGATGGGAAACAAGGTAAATGTGTTCATAGCGCATACCAAAATTGGCGGATGTGATGTTATGAATATCACATGAGGCTGCAAGAGGATCAGGGCTGGGAACTACATATCCAAGGATACGCATCGTATTGAAAGGACAAGCAGTGGGGGTGGGTTGCCTTATTACTAAGAAATGAAATTAAATCGATAGCAAAAAGTAAGGTAGAGTTAGAAGGCGTAGAATCCGTGTGTGTACAGTTGAGGAGTCACAAAGCAAAAAAAGACCTTGATGGGAATTGTGTCCATGCCTCCTGACAATAGTCAGGATGTGGGGAAGAAAATAAATGGGGAGATAGAAAAGGCATGTAAGGAAGGCATTATTACAATAATCATGGGTGAGCTTTGATATGCAGTTGAACTGGGAAAATCAAGTTGGTTGAGGATCTCAAGGAAAGGAATTCATGGAATTTTTGAGATTTGTTTTGGAGTAGCTTGTAGTCAATACCATGAGGGAACAGGCAATTGTGGATTAAATGATATGTAATGAAGCAGACTTGATTTAGGGAGCTGAAGGTGAAGGAGCTCCTAGGGACCAGTGACCATACTATGATAGAATTCACCCTGTAATTTGAAAGGAAGAAGATTGATTCAAATGTTATGGTATTAGAATTTGAGTAAAGGTAACTACTAAGACGTAAAGGAGAAGCTGGCCAGAGTTGATTAGAAGGAAGATGATGGAGCAGCAATGGCAGGAATTCATGGGGGTAATTTGGGAGACGCAGCAGAAGTTCATCCCAAGGAAGAAGAAATATGCTAAGAAAAGTGAGACAATCATGGCTGATGAGGAAAGTCAAGGAAAGCAAAAAAGCAAAAGAATAAACAGTGTGGTGGGATTTGTGGGAAGCCTTTAAAAACCAGCAGAGGATAAGTAAAAAAGCAATAAGGGGGAAACGATGAAATGTGAGAGTAAATAAGGAAGTTATATATAAGAATGTTGTCAGAGTTTTCTCTTTAGACATATAAAAGGTAAGAGAGAGGCAAGAGTGGACACTGGACTGTCAGAAAATGAGGCTGGAGAAGTATTACAGGGGAGCAAAGAAATTGCGGAGGAACTTAATAGGTACTTAGCAAGTAGTTTACACTGCGGAAGGCACCCACAATACTTCAGAACTTCAAGATTCAGGGGGCAGAGATTGGGGAAGCTGAAAGGTCTGAAGGCAGATAAATCATCTGGATTGGATAGGCTGTACCCAGGATTCTGAAGGAAATAGCTGTGGAGATTGTAGAGGCATTGGTGGTGATCACTCGGGAATCAGTGGAGTCAGGATGTGTCCCAGAGGATTGGAAAATGGTTACTTTAACACCCCCATGTTTAAGAAGGGAGGGAGGCAGAAGACAGGAAACTGTAGGCCAGTTAGCCTCACCTTGGGTGTTGCTTAGATTTTAGAAGCTATTTTTAAGGATGAAATTATGGAGTACATGGAAGTACATGGTTAAATAATGTGGAGTCAGCATGGCTTTGTCAAGGAGGGGTCGTGCCTGACAAATCTGTTAGAATTCTTTGTCTAACTTGCCCATTCCCACCTCAAAGGAGAGCCAGTGGATGTGATCTGTTTGGATTTCCAGGAGGCCATTGACAAGGTGCTGCACAGGTCCGTGTTGAATAAGATATGAGCCCATAGTATTAGGGCACGGATGAAGGATTGGCTGACTGGCAGAAGGCGGAGAGTGGGAATAAAAGGCTGTTTTTCATGATGGCTATTGGTGACTAGTGGAGTTCTGCAGGGGTCAGTGTTGGGACCATAATTATTCATGTTATATGTTAACGATCTTAACAAAGGAACTGAGCTCTGTTGCTAAGTTTGCAGTTGAGACAAAGATAGGTGGAGGGGCGGGTAGTGTTGAGGAAACGGGGAATCTGCAGAAGGACTTGGACAGGCTAGGAGAGTGGTCACAGAAGCGGTAGATAGAATACAATTAGGGACAGTCCAAGGTTTTTCACTTTTGTAGGAAGAATACAGGTGCAGACTTTTCTAAAGGGGAAAGGTGTCAGAAATCTGAAGCATCAAGGAACTTGGGAGTCCTAGTTCAGGATTCCCTTAAGGTTAACATGCAGGTTCAGTTGATGATTAGGAAGGCAAAAGCAATGTTGGCATTCATTTCAAGAGGGCTAGAATACAAGAGCAGAGTATGCTGCTGAGTCTGTATAAGGCTCTGGTCAGACTGCATGTGGAATATTGTGAGCAGTTTTGGTCCCTGTATCTAAGCAAGGATGTTCTGGAGTTGGAGGGGTTCCAGACGAAGTTTACAAGAATGGTCCTGGGGGTGAAGGGCTTTGTCATATGAGGAGTGGTTGAGGATTGTGGGACTGTACTTGGAGTTTAGATGGATGGGGGGTAGGGGGAATCTGATTGAATATTGAGAGACCTGGATTCAATGGATGTGCTGGTAGGAGAGACTAGAACCCAAGGGCACAGCCTCAGAGTAAAGGGGCAACCCTTTAGGACTGAGACAGGAGGAATTTCTTCATCTGTGGAACTTGTCACAGAAGGCTGTGGAGGCCAAGTCATTGAGTGTATTTAAGACAGACGTTCTTGATTATTAAGGGGAATCGAGGGTTATGGAGAGAAGGCATAAGAATGAGGTTGAGAAACAGAGAAAGCATGATCAAATGGCAGAACAGGCTTGTGGGCTAAATGGCCTAATTCTACTCCTATGGTCATGTGATGCCGTAGTGTTATGTAAAAGATTTGGATTTTGCATGTGTAGATAAGGTAGAATTGTCTCTTTCCATGCCACTCGTCATTTCTTGTTGCATCTAATTTTAACATGTCATGTACTCTTTAAACAGAGAGGCATCCATTTCTCCGTGGTGTCTCCTCGTAAGCTTCCTGCCTTGCGTGTACTCTTTGAAAAAGCAGCACTAAATAATGTCGTGGAAACTCCGCTGAAGGACTACAGCCAGGACCCACGTCATATGATAATGATCCGAGGGATGGTGCTTCCTGGTAAGTGCAGCACAATCACTGTCCCTGGCTCCCAGTGGTCTGTCTCCAAGGTTGCCCACAATCCAAGCCACACTGGAGAGTTAACTTGCTACTATACGGCAACATGTATGCTATAAGCCTCGCAAGTCAAGGGCAACTAGGTGATTGAAAACAACAGTGGAGAATAAAAATAAACTACTGCAGATGCTGAAACAAACAGATGGCAGCATCTGTTAAGAGTTTGGTACAAGTCCTCAGCACAATAGGGAAGGTGACTAGTTAAATGTTTACTTATTTTAAACACTGCTCCCTCTGAAGCTGTATTTTCTGTGGCTTCAGTCACTGCTTAAAATGTCCAAGTGATCACGTTCACAAGGTTCAGGCATGAACGTGAGCAAACTGCACAATCAGAAAGCATCACAGCTAGCACTCTGTCCTGTACTCACCAGGCACCTGTGCACATACATTTCCTCCTTCAAAAGCTTCAGAGGTGACTTGATAGAAGTTTTCAAGATATTGAGAGTACTGATGGGGTAGGTTGGAAGAGACCGTTTTGACTAGTTATGAAGTCTAGATGTCGAGACATAGCTCTGTCTTTGAAGCTGAATCGTTTAGGAGTGAAATTAAACATATCTATGCGCAAACTATGGCAGAAGTTTAGAATTCCCTTTTTCAAATGATAATTGAAGCTAGGTTAATTTTAAATCTCAGCTTCATGGACTTTGGTTAACAGAAGGTATTGAGTAATGTAGGGCAAAGGCAGGTATGTAGAGTTTGGTTACAGATTCACTATACTTTAGTTGAATAGTGAAACAAACTTGAGAAGCTAAATAGCCTAATAATGCTGCTTGCTTCTTGAACTGCATGGATAGGTGATTAGATTGTTGATGAATAGTTTGGTGGCCAAATGGAAGAGAGATGCTGATGCTTGTCTTGCACTAGTGGAATAATGTTTGCTTGGGACAACAGGGTACTAAAACAAAAGTAACTGTACACTTTGCACCCTGCTCTAGGTCCTTTCAGCATCACTGCATCAAAGTTTATAACTTAGGGGAGCAGTAAGAAAGATATTAGCTACTGCTTTGACTGATTTTGTTTTTGTTTAGGTGGAGGAACAGTTGCAGCTAATGCAATGCCACAGAAGCCAGCTCCTCCACAGCCACAACCATCAGCACAGCAACAGCCAAGTCTGTTGTCGAGTCAACCACAGGCACCCCAGTTATCACAGTCTCAGCCACCATCACAGTCCCAGGCAATGCCTTCTGTCTCGCAGCCATATCAGGTACTGCAGTTAATTTTTGGAATTATCCAACAGTTGATTGTTTTCTCCAGAGTTGCTTCCGGAGGTCTCTACTAACTGACATAAGTTAGAGATTCTTCCTGTTTGATCTGTGACTGTTGACAAGAAAAAGAAATTGGTAACAAATACAGAAATTGCAGGAAAATTTTCAGCAGGTGGAGCAGCATCTGTGGAGAGAAATCAGAGTTAACATTGCGGGTCCAGTGACCACCTTCATAACTAGTGGTAGCTCTGAAAAAGTTGTTTTTGTTTATACAGAAGATGGGTAGAGGGTGGAAACAGATGGCAAGGAAGGAGTCAGGAGGACCAGGTGAAGGTGCAAGTGGGGTGGAAATTGGAAGCAAAAAAGATAGTTTTCCAATTCCGGATGAGAGAGGGAAGCAGTACCAATGATATCATTGATGCACAAGAGAAACCATTGTGGGGCAAGTCCCAGAATAGGACTGAAACAAGGAATGCTCCACGTACTCCACGAAAGCAACAGGCATAACTTGGGCCCATGTGGGTTCCCATGGTCGCCCCTTTGACCTGAGTAAAGTGAGAGGAGTTAAGAGAAATTGCTCAGAGTGAGGATGAGAAAAGAAATTGGTGTTCTGTGGATGACAGTGAATGGAGGGATTTGAACACAGATGAGAATTTTAAAACTGAAGAGTTGGTGGCTAGTCTCGTTGCTTGTGGTCACTGCTCCTTGATATTGATAGTAATAGTAATGATGCATTTAGATGGCAAGTGTTTTACTGGTCTCTTGTTGGTTCAATCTCTGTTGACACCCAGTGCTACTGTAGATCAGAGCACTCTGCTTTACGATTGAAGTAGCTGTAAATGGAACTCAGCCCAGAATTGCTGGCAAACAGCCCTACTTTGATATGTATTCCTGTTCAAGAAAAATATTAATGGTTTGCACACATTAGCAGTACTGCTACAGTGTATCCAATGTTCACATTACGTAGTAAAAATTATCAGTAACAACATCACAGCTAAGTGACACCTGGAAAAAAAATGATTTGCTACAACAATATTGGGTCTGCCCTGTTTGCTATAATATGAAGTGTATCCTAATTTCTTTCACTCATAGGGCCCTGCAGTGTCTGGTTCCCTCGCTGCTGCTCAGGCTGCTGCTCAGATTGCCGTGGAAACAGCAACCAGTCAGCTGAAAGCAGCTGTGGTCCCATCAACCAATCGATGTAAGATCAAAGCATCAGAGACTCTGACTGTAAACTGCATTTTGTAATTCTGCAGACTTTTCTGTCATTCTGTCTTCTTTGGCAATTGAGGGTTTGCTTACCACATGAAGTGATATCATTTATTTTGAACCAGGCTTAGTAAGCAATAAGAATATAAATAATAATGTAAAGCTGATCTTTTGGCCCCTTTTGGAACTTATCCTAATTGATCTTGCTTCAAGGACTGGGATAATTTTTCTGGAGCATGAAAATACAGCTTTTATTCTTTTGATTTTATTGTGAAGTTGCAAGGTCATAATTGTTTCCCTGATGGTCTAGTGGGGTTGGTGTACAATCAAACTAGACTAACCAAAAGAGTTGAATGTTTGATTCCTAGCCCCTCTCCAATCATTAGGTGCATCATATCTCACCTCTGTTACCCCCAGCCTGCACCAAACCAAGGTAATTTGTAGAATGTCATCCAGGTTTACTATTCCTGATCTCTGGATAAATTTCACTGGAATAAATATAGGAAATGTTACAGCCGTGCTGCCAGAGAACCAGTACATAAAATTTGCATTAATGAACAGTGCTCCTTTCAAAGATTGTAACAGAAAAAAATGTAAAGTTGATTAAGGGCAGCATTTAGCTTGGTTGGAGATGACTGGCAGAATAACTTAATCTGAAAGCATTCTCTTGTCTGTGCTTCATGAGGAGCAACTACTTGGGGAATGTACTTGAAAGAGGGCAGTTGCCTATGAAGATGTTTTCCAGTGAGAACTCTACTTAGCAGAGGGAAGGAAATGGTTCAAGGGATTTATTGTTGCTGTGCTGTGGCTGACCAGAAAAAGCTTTCAAAGCTAATTACGGAGATGGCTAATCTATTATTTTGCACACTGATTGCTTCACAGTTCCTGCAGTCAGCCAGATACCTCCAGCTTCTGGTGTGGGAGCCATGTTCAGCCAGGCTACTCCACAGGCATTAACGACAAGCCCTGTGGCCAGCATAACCAAAGTCATCCCATCCACTGCTTCCATGATGACTGCAGCAGCACAATCTAGCCTGGTTACCACTGGCGTTCCATTACCACAGCAACCACAGGCTGCACAGCAGCCCAACCAGCAGTCCATGGTAAGTAACATTTTTTTCTATTCATTTTTGACAAGTAAAGCATTTATTGTCCATTTCTAATTCTTGTTAAGGTGTTCATGAGTCATTTTCTTGACCTACTGCAGTTCATGTGGAACAAGTCCTACATTACTGAGAGAGGGGGATTTTGCAGAATTTTGTTCCAGCAGCAGTGCAGGAACAGCTCCATATAGTTGTGTAAATTGCAGCAAGTTAACTTTAATTCAGGTACTTAGTAAGAAATCTCACAATCAAATATTGAAGCCATTTCTTATCTTGGTTACATGTAATAACTAAGACCCCTTAAGTAAGCAAGCCTCTCAACGCAACACCCAATTAATGGTGGAATTTGGCTGTGATTCTAACAAATGGTGTCTGTCTCTGGTTGCCCAGGTTTCGGTCCTGTGCTGTGTTGTTCTCCGGAGTTCTGTTACTGAAGAATCCTGATGTTGAATTCTTATAGGATTTTCAGTCTGGTGATGTTTCTGACGTGCCATTGTTGATTATTCTTTAGATCCTTTCATCCACAGTATTGATTATACTTGTGGAGTAGTAGCTGTAGCTTGCCTTCCTGTCAGTAGTAGTTGCCCTGTTCATTATGACATTCAGGATGAACTGTTCAAAACACAACTTTCCTGCAATTAACCCTTTACCTCGGGACATACCTTCTGCAGGCAATCTAAATTGTGCATTTGTCACGATGTAGCAAGTATCAAGCAATGTTAGCTTCTGTCTCCCAGGAAACAGCTTGTTTGTGTTGTTCTGACCCCTTCTTCACAGGGATGGATAATAACCATATTGCTTTTAACTACTTTATAACAGTTTCTCCTTGTCTCTTACATCTCAGGAAACAATTTATTCCAGAAAGTTATTGGTAATTCTTCAATCGCTGAGCAGTTATTCAAGTTTTGAAGTTTGCAGTATTGCTGTATTTTTAAGTCAGGACATTTTTTATTTGTTCATGTCACTGGTTTGGTCAAAATAATTGTAATTAGGTAATTGGTCTGATTAGATTTCTCCTTTTTGCACACATGGCATACCTGGGCAACTTTTCACATTGTCATGTAGTTGGTTAGAGGCACCACTGACTGAAGAGACTTTAAAGTTTAAAAAAACAAGTGGTGGAATGAGAGTAGTGTGGATCTTGAAGATGCTTCTGCATTGCAGGCTCTTCTTGTGGATTTCTTATAGTTATTATATAGCAGAAGCAGAAAATTTTTATTATTTTATATCGTTTTTTGAAACTTTTATAGTCCCAAAAAAATGCGAAGGGGCAGAGCTTTTTTTTCCACATGGAGTTTGTGGGAGAGGCCTCCACATGTTTGTTGAATGTCAGTCTGGAGAGGGACTTTTTTCTGTTTGGAACTTCTTTAGTTCAAAAAAGAAAGCAAAATGTTTTTTTTTAAAATGTGCAGAGGAGGAGAGATTGTCTTACATATGGAGCTCATGGGAGTGGCCTGTCCACACGTTTTTTTCATTTGCTGTGGAAAGTGATTTTATTTCTGTTTATCCAGAGATTTGAAAACTGTCTGATAGGGGACGTGAGGCTTTTTTACCAGTTGGAGAATTTCAGCTTGTTTTTTTTTTAATTTTAAATGTTTAACTTTTTTATCATTTGTATGCTTAAGATTAAAATATTTGGGTAAGGAAGAGTAGTTTATATTTATATATAAGGTGCTTTTAAGAGATTCTTTTTAGGCTTAATGTCACTGATGCCATCACTTACACAGTGTGATGGTTACTTGATTTAGAGAGGTGATACACAGCAGGATCAGTCATATAGATGGGTGACTATCACGAAAGGTAAGAAGGTAGTTCAGAAGACTCATGTGCTATACCTCTCTGATATTCCATTTTGGGTAGTGCTGAAGAGGATAGTTTCTCAGAGGAGTTTAGAAGTGGCAGTTAGATCTTGGGCACTAAGAATGAATGTCATGTTAAGCGGGGTTTGTCAAGATTTAGAAGAATAATTATTATAGGGGACTCACCTGTTAAGGGCACACAGATTCTGTGGCTGTGAGCGTGAATCTAGCATAGTATGTTGTCTTCCTGGTGCTGGGGTTAAGGATGTCTCAAAACGGTTGAAGCATATTGGAGCAGAGTGAGAAGCCAGAAGTTGTTGAACACGTTGGTAGGAATGACATAGTTAGGGAAATGGTTTAGGCTTTGCAGAGTGAATATCAGAGGTTAGGTAGGCCAAAAAGCAGAATCTCCAAAGGTAATAATCGCTGGTTTGCTCGCAGTGCCAAGTTCGAATGAGAGTAGGAATAAAAATATAGGGTAGATAAATCAGTGGTTGAAAAGATGGTGCAATGTGCAAGGATTCAGATTTGTAGATCATTGAGATCTCGTCTGGGGCAAAAAAGACCTATTCAGAAGGGTGGAAAGTTCCTGAACAGGTAAGAGACCAATACCCTGGCAGGAAGATTTGCTAGTTCTATTTTGGGAGCCTTTAAGCTAGTAGAGATGGGTGGGGGTGGGGGCTTCCCAAGTAGCAGTAAAAATAGAAAGACACAGGAGGATCATTGTGAATCAGAAGAGAGCAACCTTATTAGAAAAGGCAGATAAGTGCAAGCCAGAATGAGGTAACTGAAAATTTAAACTGCATTTACAAGGTGTCTTACAGGTAAGCCTGATGTACTCCAGGCATATATGGGAACGTGGGACTGGGATGTCGTAGCTATTACAAAAACTTTACTGAGGGAAGAAGGGGCTGGCAGCTCAATGTTCTGGGTTTTAGATGATCTAGGAAGGATAGAAAGGGAGGAAAGAGAGGAGGGGAAGTGGCATTTTTGATTTTAAGGAAAGCATTGCAACTGTAATTAGAGAGGATATTTCTGCGGGTTCGTCCAGTGAAACTATATGGGTAGAAATAAGAAAGGGATGATCACCTTGATGTGATTTTACTGTAGCACCCCAATAATCAGAGAAATTGAGGAGCAAATCTGTTAAGAGATCTGATATATGTAAGAATAATAAGTTAATAGGGGATTTTAATTTTCCAGACATTGGGACTACTGTGGTATTAAAGGCTTGGATGGTGAGGAATTTGTTAAATGTGTTCAAGAAAATTTTCTTTAACAATATGTAAATGTACCTTCTCTTGGGAAATAAGGCAGGGCAAGTGACTGATGTGATAGCAGGGGAATACTTTGGGTCTAGTGCTCATAATTCTATTAGTTTTAAAGTAGCTATGGAAAAGGATCAGCCTTCCATAAAAGTTAATGTTCTTAATTGGAGTAAACCAAATTTTAAAGGTATGAGATAAGAACTTCCAAAAATTTTTTGGAGTAGACTACAGGTAGAGGGACGATTGACAAGTAGGAAGCTTTCAGAAGTGTGATAACGAGAGTTCAGAGGTATTATGTTCCTGTTAGAGTGAAGGATGAGGTTGGTAAGAGTAAGGAACAATCGATGAATAAAGATATTCAGATTCTAGTCAAGAATAAGAAAGAATCATATCTTCGGCCTAGACAACTGGGATCAAATGAATCTCCTAGAGTATAAAGAGTGTAAAGGCATTCTTAAGAAGGAAATCAGGAGGGCAAAGAGGGAGTATGAGATAACCTTACCTGCCAAGGCTAAGGATAATCCAGAAAGATTCTGCAAGTATATTAAGAGCAAAAGAACAACTAGAGAGGGAATAGGGCCCCTTAAAGATCAATGAAGTTGTCTGTGTCACGGAAACAGACCCTTTGGTCCAACTTGTCCATGCCAACCAGATATCCTAAACTAATCTAGTCCTATTTGCCAACGTTTGGCCCATATCCTTCTAAACCCTTCCTATTCATATACCTGAGCAAATGCTTTTTATATATTGTAATTGTATCAACCTCCACCACTTCTTCGGGCAGCTCATGCCATACCCACAACACCCTCAGTGTTGGGGAGGCGATAGTCTAGTAGTACTATCACTGGACTGTTAATCCAGAGACCCAGATAATGTTCTGAAGACCTGGGTTTGAATCCTGCCACAGCAAATGGTGGAATTTGAATTCAATACATATTTGGAATTAAGAATCTAATGATGACTGTGAATCCATTGTTGATTGTCGGAAATCCCATCTACTTCACTAAAGTCCTTTAGGAAAGGAAACTGCAATCCTTACCTGGTCTGGACTACATGTGACCTGCTGCAATGTAATTGATTCTTAACTGCCCTCTGGGCATTTAGGAAGGGTAATAAATGCTGCCTAGCCAGTGACGTCCTCATCCCATGAATTAATGAATAAAGAAAAGAAAAAGTTGCCCCTTTAGATCCCTTTTAAATCTTTCCCCTCTCACCTTAAACCTATGCCCTCTAGTTTTGGACTCCCCTACCCCGGGGAAAAGACCTTGCCTACTTACCCTATCCATGCCCCTCATGATCTTATAAACCTCTGTAAGGTCACCCCCCGGCCTCTGACGCTCCAGGGAAAATAACTCAAACTTGTTCAGCCTCCTTATTGCTCAAACCTTCCAACCCCGGCAACATCCTTGTAAATCATTTTTGCACCCTTTCAAATTTAACAACATCCTTCCTATAGGAGGCAGAGCAGAATTGCATGCAGTATTCCACTAGTGACCTAACCAATGTCCTGTACCGCTGCAACATGACCTCCCAACTCCTATACTCAAGGCACTGACCATTAAAGGCAAACATACCAAATGCTGCCTTCACTATGCTGCCTGCCTGGTGACTTCACTTTCAAGGAACTATGAACCTGCTCTCCAGGGCCTGTTTGTTCAGTAACACTGCCTTGGACCTTTATCATTAAGTTTCTAAGTCCCAACCTGATTTGCCTTTCCAAAACACCCCTCACGTTTACCTAAATTAAACTCCATCCGCCACTCTTTGGCCCATTGGCCCATCTGATCAACGTCCTGTTGAACTCTGAGGTAACCTTCTTCACTCTCCACTATACCTCAAGTTTTGGTGTCATTTGCAAATTTACTTGCCATACTTCCTATGTTCACATCCAAACCATTTATATAAATGACAAAAAGCAGTGAACCCAGCACAGACCCTTGTGGCAGATCACTGGTGACAGGCCTCCAGCACCGCTTTGTCTTCTACCTTTGACCCAGTTCTGTGTCTAAGTAGCTAGTTATCTCTGTATTCCCTGTGATCTGACCTTGCTAACTAGCCTACCATGAGGAACCTAGTCAAATGCCTTACTGAAGTCCATCCCTCTGCCCTCATCAATCCTCTTTGTTACTCCTTCAAAAACTCAATCCAGGTGATGGGAGAGGTACTAAATGAATATTTTGTATCACTTTTTGCTGCAGAGAAAGAAATGGAGGCTAGAGAACTCGGAGGGTGGCAGGGGGGCGTGGAAATAAATATTGATGTTTTAAAAATGGTTCACATTACAGAAGAGGAAGTGCTGGAGGCCTTAGAAAATGTAAAGGTGGATCAATCTCTGGGACTTGATCATGTATTCCAGGACGTTGTGGGAAGTTGGGGAAAGATATTGCAGGGCTCCTAGCAGAAACATTTGTATTATCTATAACTGTGGGTGAGGTACCGGAGAACTGGAGGGTGGCTAATGTTATACTTTTATTTAAGAAAGGCTGCAAAGAGAAGCCTGGGAACTATAGACCTGTGAGCTTGATGTCAGTGGTGAGTAATTTGTTGGAGGTGATCCTGAAAGATAGGATTTACGTACATTTGGAGAGGCAAGGACTGATTAAGGGTAGTCAGCATGGTTTTATGCAAGGGAAATTGTCTCACAGATTTGATTGAGTTTTTTGAGGAAGTAACCAAAAGGATTGATGAGGGCAGAGCAGTAGACGTTGTTTACGTAGGTTTTAGTAAAGCCTTTAACAAGGTTCTACATAGTAGACTGATTAGTAAAGTTAGATCACATGGGATTCTGGGTGAACTTGCCAATTGGATAGAAGATTGGCTTGACAGTAGGAGTCAGAGGCTGGTGGTGGAGACCTACGAACAGCAGTGTTCTACAGGGATCAGTACTGGGTCTACTTTTGTTTGTCATTTTACATAAATGATTTGAATGAAAATAAAGGAGGCATGATTAGTAAGTTTGCAGATGACTCAAATTAATGCTATAGTGGACAGTGAAGAAGGCTATCTCAGAGTACAAAGAGATGTTGATCAATTGGATCAATAGGCTGAAGAGTGGCAGATGGAGTTTAATTTGGATAAATGTGAGGTATTGCACTTTGGTAAAACAAAGAAAGGCAGGACTTATACAATTAATGGTAGGGCTTTGGGTAGTGTTGTAGAACAGAGACCTCAGGGTTCAGATACATAATTCTTTAAAATTTACATCATAGGTAGACAGGGTGGTTGAGAAGGCCCTTAGCATGCATGCCTTTATTGCTCAGACCTTTGAGTATAGGAGTTGGAATGTAATGTTGAGGTTGTGCAGGATGTTGGTGAGCCTTCTTCTAGAATTCTGTATGCAGTTCTGGTTGCCCTGCTAGAGGAAAGATGTTAGTAAATTGAAAGGGTTCAGAAAAGATTTATCAGGATGTTGTTGGGAATGGAAGCTTTGAGTTATAGAGATAGGCTGGATGGGCTTGGACTATTTTCATTGAAGTGTTGGAGGTTGAGGATGATCTTTTGGCGGTTTATAAAATCATTAAGGGCGTAGATAAAGCATATGGCAAGGGTCTTTTCCCTAGACTGGGGGAGTTCAAAACTAGAGGGCATATTTTTAAGATGAGAGGAGCAAGTTGTAAAACGAACATGAGGGGCAACTTCTTTACACAGTGGTTCATATATGGACTAAACTGCTAGAGGAAAGGGTGGAAGCAGGTACAGTTACAGTATTTATAAGACATTTAGTTAAGTAAATGAATAGGAAAGGTTTGGACAGATAGAGGTCAAATGCAGGCAACTAGGACTAGTTTAGTTTGGGAACATGGTTGGTGTAGATTAGTTGGACCGAAGGGTGTGTTTCCAAGCTGAATGACTCTCTGACTCTGTCCAGTGTCTTCACTTATTTTTTGATATCATGTGCAGTGAATTGAATTGGTTAAAGACTGACATGATACTGGACCTTGGAGAGGAGGCTGAGGTGGATCGTCTTTAGCTGAAATACACCTTTTGTCTTCTGCACTAACATGCTCAACTCTATCCTCAATAACAGGGAAGCAATTTGTCGAGCCTCCATCTCCTGTTCAATTTTTAATTTTCCATCGCCTTTCACGATCTGATCTGGTAGGACTGCAGAGCTTAGATCTAATCCATTTATTATATGATCGCTTAGCTCTATCTATCACTTGCTGCTGCTAATGGCATGCAAGAAGTCCTGTGTTATAACCATGCCAGGCTGGCATGTCATTTTAAAGTTGCCTCCTGGATAACCCTCCAGCACTCTTTATTGAACAAGGATTGATCTCCTAGCTTGGGTTGTAATGTTAGAGTTGGAGTTACGCTGAGTCATGAGGTTGCAGTTTGTGGTTGAATACAATTCTGCTGCTAATGGTTCATAGCGCTTCATGGATTAGTTTTGAGTTGCTACATCTGTTCAAAGTCTATTCCATTCAGCATGGTGGTGGTGCCACAAAAAACAATGGATGGTATCCTCAGTGTGCAATGGTCACTCCTACTGATACAGTCATAATAGACATTCCTGAGACAGGTAGATTGAGGACAAAGTCAAGTAAACTTGCCCTTTCTTGCTTCTCTTGCCACCAGTGTCCCCTCTGAGCTATGTGACTGATCCAAGGTTCCATCTGTGGCGATTTGGGGTCAACACACTGCAGCTTGACATCTAGTTTCAAAAGTTGTTGCACAAGGACCTCTGAAGCTGCACAGCCGGAAACAAATTATATTCAATGTTGCGGAGGACATGTCTTTGAGAAACTCCCGCCCAGTGTCTTGGGACTAAGATAATTGGTCTCCAGCAACTGGAACCATGTTCCTTTGTGCTCTGCATTTCTACAAAGAACAGTGATTTCCACAGTCTCCTTCAAGATTCTGCAAACTATGTACTAGTGATGCCATGAAGCCATTTGTCCCGACCAGAGTGCACTCTGTGTCCTTGCAATCTTTGGTACTTTTTGCAAGTGATGCTCAACATGTGGGGTCTTGATTCGTCAACTGAGGGATTGAAGTAGGTGGCAATCTTGCCAGTGTCATGAGACTTCATTGGGTCTGGATTTAATGTCGAGGATTCCCTTTCCCATGAATTCTGTTCTGCCACTATCATTAAATCTGTCCCTCTGGATGGTTTGGCACAAAGTGGAGTAGTCTGAGATATTGCTCACAAGATAGGATTCACTGGGCATGACTAAGGATGTTGCTTCAAAATTCGGTGCAGTGCTTTTCTGAATGTTTGCACGAGGTTCCAGGGTGTCAGTAAAGAGGTTAGGATCAACTGTGTGCCTAGATTCATGTCAAGTGACTTGTATGATTTGTCTCATTAGACCATTTCAGAGGGCAGTTAAGAGTTGTGTGTCAACCAGACCAATAAGAATAATAGATTTCCTCATCTGAGGAATAATAGTGAATCAGGTTCTACGATGCTTATCAATGAGACTAGATTTACTAATTGTTTAAGTTCTTCTAGCTATCTTTGGGATTTGAATTCGTGTCTCTGGAGCATTTGGTCTGGGCCACTGGATTACTTGTCCAGTAATATTATCACCATGCTACAATTCAAGCTGAATTTGACAGATTTTCTTCGGACACAGGAGCCGACTCCTGTATGATGCACTCCACCTATTCACAACTAAACTGCTGACAGCTACTTTCACAAACACACATTGAACTGTTTTTTCTTTGGTCTCGAGTAACAGCCAGTCCTGTTCAACGTCAGTGACTTCAACAGAGAAGGAAAGCAATACTGCACTGGTGGAATGGGAATGGGTGGCTGGGAGGTGGAACTTGGTACTCAGGATTGCTAAATATGCAGTGTGCATTTGCCTCCGTTCTTTCAGCAGACTGTAGGTGTTGGAGCCGGCGCTGGAAACGTGGTTGGAGTTACTGTGGCACCTAGCTCAGTGGCTAATAAGATCCTAGCGTGGAGTGGAGTCTTGGAGTGGCAAGAGGTGAGATATGTCTGTTTATTTTTGACTGGTAGCAATGCTAGGGGAGTGAGCAAATTTAAGACTGTCGGACTAAACGTAAAGGAGGTCTCTAAGTATCTAACAAAGACATGACGAGCTTTCTAATTCAATCACTCGCAACTTGACGTTTTCTGTCTTCACAGCAGCAAAGAAAATATTTTGAAAAGATGAAATATATAATTACACCCAAAAACAGAAATTGTTAGAAAAACTCAGCAGGTCTGGCAGCATCTGTGGAGAGAAACAAGAGTTAATATTTAAGGTCCTTTTGAGTGTTTCCAGCAATTTCTGTTTTTGTTTCTGATTTCCAGTCCTTGCAGTTCTTTCAGATACGCAACTCTTAACTGCCCCCTGAAATGGTCTAATGAGACAAATCATACAAGTCACTTGACATGAATCTAGGCACACAATTGATCCTAACCTCTTTACTAACACCCTAGAACCTCGTGCAAACATTCGGAAAAGCACTGCACCGAATTTTGAAGCAACATCCTTAGTCATGCCCGGTGAAATATATAATTAGCTTGAAGTTCCATTGCACGACCACTTGGTGTTGCTGAATAGTTCTTTACAGTGATATTTAATTCTGTAGCCAATGGCAGATTATAACTCCAGAAATAGTCATTCATTCAAGACTTGGATTGAATTTCTTTTGTGCCTCAACTTCCCTAGAAACCCAAACCTGCATCAGTGGATTTGAACGCGAAACTGACACGATCACTTCCTTGCCAGGTCTACGTCACCCCTGGGGAGAACCTGTAAGTATGAGAGCAGAAAAATGTTATATTTAAAAGTCAGATCGCATTGAAAAAATGACGATAATTTTTCCTCCTTGTTTCACATTGGCATTTGTTGGGGTCAGGTTCTTTGGGTGTTCGTAACTCTTTTGGTACCTCGAACAAGTGCCCTTCTGAGACTTTGTATGGAGCTGATGATGAGATTTGCTATTCTGAACAACTGGACCTCGTTTGCTCCTTGTCCAGTTTTCACAAGCACTTACTGCGTGACACCCTCTTTCTTTGCATGTAGGATTCTGTGACCATCGTTGGTACTGCCATAACTCAGATCAACTACTAGCACAGACGTGGAAATGAAACTTCCAGTCAGTTTGATTCAGTAAAAGAACAGAATTCAATAGTGTTTTTCATGGCCTTGGACCTCCCAAAATGCTTCACAACTAATGAAACACTTTTCTAAGTGAGGTCGCTGTTGTAATTTATGAAACATGGCTGCAAATTTGTTTGCAATAAGTTCTCATGAGCAGTGATGAATAAATGACCAGGTATGCTCTTTGTTGATGGAGGAATATATAAATACACCATGAGGAACTTTCCTGCTGTCCCCTGAATGAATGCCCTAGGATCTTTTACATCTATCTTAAGAGGACAGATAGAGCTTTGGTCTAATGTATTATCTTAAAGACATCACCCCTTTGATACTGCAACACATGTATATCCAATATGGCTTCAGAGAATTTAAGTTGCTGAAACTTTTATCAAAAGCTGTGTTGATCTTTCAATATGCGTCAATGACCTCATGAACGTAATTGACTTGTAAAACAAGCTGAGTTTCAGGAAGAAAAGCTGCAGTTCTTAAAACTGAAGCATCAAGGCTATCTGCTAAAATTAAGTTCTTAGTATATTGGACTGAATAGCTCTTTTCAGACATTATTTAATCAGTTTTGTTTGATCAGAAAATATATTTAAAACAACAGCACTCAGGTTTTAAAAAAAGGAGGAATCGTGGATATGTGTAGCAGACTGAAGGCGTGTTAGCATTTTGAGTGAAGTTACACGCCAATAAAACAAATTGCCTCAAAAGTCAACCTATTTACTCTCCGATATCAACACAACTGTGTATTTCTAACATTTCATAACTGTTCTTTTGTATGCAGCCTCACTGTCTATTGGGTTTCTAAAAGCCGTGTTTGCTGCCCCGCAGCTGCACGGGGCACACTTGCTATAAAACAATCACAGTGCCTATGACGTCACTTTCTTTTAAAAGTTACTTTGCCTCATATCACCACTAGTGAACTCTCCCACCATTCCATCACCATCTCTTTTTAAAAAGAATAAATGTCAGTTTCCAGCGGTGCACTCAATTTGAGACTGTGTTTTGGATTCTGTGGATTGCTTCTCCATTCCTAATTCATCTCGCCATCCTGCTCACCTCTCTTTCCCTGCCACTCTTGTCGACCTTCTCACCCGCCTGCTCCCAATCCTTGACCACTCACTGTCTCACTTGCTGCTCTACGCCATGAGCAGAGGTGATGAGGTGCAGTGGGTAAAGTGAGCAGAAGGCAACAACGGTGGGCACACAATGACATCAGTTACACCGAATTCTTGATTCACTACATTGGCAGAAGCTGGCGATTTCAAAATAGAAGTTACTGAGTCTCTGACAGACGAGTTCCCTCTTCCTATTTGCCAATTTTAAATTGCTGTTTTTAGCAAGGTCTGTCTGAATGTAAAAACAAAAAGTGCAGATATAGTTGATGGCAGTAGACTCTGTTTTACGGAAGATTTTTTCCCTTCTTCCCCCATACCCACCTCCCCATTTTCTCCCTACATTATTTCTCTACAGAAAGACAGACCAGTGGCCTCAGAAACTTATCATGCAGCTCATTCCACAACAATTATTGGTAAGTAAGCAAGGGTTGAATTTTCCAGATTTGAATTGAATATGTTGATCACAGGCTGGTCATTTGATAGAACAACTGTGCTGACGTGTGTGGAGGGGGGCAAAAATTACGTGAGCAAATAATGAAGAGAAATCCAATTGCTGCAACATGTGGATATATTTTCTGTAGTCTGAAGAGCTGATACTTTGCACTTGATCTGACACCAACCCTTGCTGTTTTCTGCCTCTGGCATCCCGTTCCTCCCTGCATATCTTACGCTTGCAGATGTTTTATGTGTAGAGTTATCAAACAAAAATAAAGCACTTTGTGGCAGGATGGGATGTTAGAGATCTTCTGTCTACCTCAGCAGTGCTTGCAGAAGTCTCCTTGACGGGTGCTACAACAGTGGAAGATAGTGAAGTTAGAATGTTCTGTGTGTGTAAATGTTTTGCTGAGTCTGCACTGACTATAGGGAAATGTCTATTTTCCAAGCATGTAAAATTGATAGGCAGCAAAAGACCAACTGACCTGTCAAGCTTTCCCCATGCTCAGGATGGTCAGAGCATCCTGACTTGATTCTCCCCAACTGTCCAAAACTCTCTTCTCCTGCCAGTCAGTTATTGTATTTGCGTTGTCATTGTTGCTCATAACATAGCTTCATTGAAGATGGCGAAAATACTATGGGGTAGTGAGGGAAATTACTTCTTTCTTTAAAGAGTTCTAATTTACTGTCTTAATTATCTTTGACTGTTCTTGTCCTATCTTTCGATACTATCTAGACAACACTCGGACACTTATTCCGTAATTCTCGAATGGTCCAGTTTCAGTTCACAAACAAGGATTTGGAGTCATTAAAGGGACTGTATCGAATAATGGCCAATGGCTTTGTAAGTACCGGAAAGAGGTTTTCCTAAATTCATTGATTCTCGAGTGACGTATAGGAGTTCGGATGTCACGTTGCGGCTGTGTAGGACATTGGTAAGGCCACTTTTAGAATACTGTGTACGGTTCTGGTCACCCTTTGATAGGAAGAATGTTGTTAAACTTGAGAGGGTGCAGCAAAGACTTACAAGGATGTAGATAGGACTGGAGAGTTTGAGTTATAGGGAGAGGCTGAATACACTGGCATGTTTTCCCTTGAGCATCGGAGAGTGAAGGCTGACCCTGTAGGGGTTTATAAAATCACGAGGGGCCTGATAGGGTGAATAGCAAAAGTTTTTTTTCCCCAGGATAGGGGAGTCCAAAACTAGAGGGCATCGGTTTAAGGTGAGAGAGGAAAGTTGGACCAGAGAGTCTGTTTCTGTGATATATAACTATAACATTGGAAATGAGCACGTTTTACTTTTGTTGAAAAATCTCAGTCAAGAATCTGGTTTCATAATGAGGGAAAGGACTCCAATTGAAGAAGGAGTTGAAGCTGAACAAGAAAGTGGTGATTAGATGACGCCAGGCTTGGATTCAGGTTGTGACAGGAAGTGAAAACTGAGGCAGTTTAATGCATTTGAAGTCCCTGAAAAGGATGCATTGAATTAAGACACAGTGACTGACATGCTTTTAAGGATGTGAGGAGGAAATGCCACAAAGAATTTTACATATGAGGATTTAATTGGAGCAGTAGGAGTTTAGAGCACTAACTGTGGTGTTGCTAATAGAAAAAGAGAGCGATGCAGAAGAAAAAATTGCTATCAAGTGAAAGTTTGGAGCTTGAGGGATCAGTCCTGTAACCACAAAATCAAACTTCAGGTGTATGTGTGTGGCCTTTTAATAATGTATTATGAACATGTAATGAACCCCAGTGTCTCACTTCTATTGTAAATTAGATTTTTCCTGAGCACGGATGGGATCATGGGGCCAAAGTAGGTCACTTGATCCCTCAAGCCTTTCAATAAGATCATGATCGATCTGATTGTAACCTCAAGTTCACATTCCACCCTACCCTGATAACTTTTCGTTCCACTGATAAACAAGAATGTCCTCTTGACCTTAAAAATATTCAAGGACTCTGCTTCCATCACTTCTTTAGAGAATATTTCAAAGATTCAAGACCTGCTGAGGGGAAAAAAAATTGCGTCATCTCTGACTTAAATAGGTGACCCCTGAATTTTAAACAGTGGCATTTCTTAAGTCTCCTAGAAAAGAATAGCTTGTTTCTGCTTTGTCCATTTGGCTCAATTGATCCATACCAGTGTTAACACCCTTCACAATTCTGTTCCCAATGTGCCTTGGAAGGAGATCTGGCAGGACGGCTGATTGCACCAATTACAGGAAGAAGGCTATTGCCAAAGCGAGTAAACAGAAAAAGCCAAAAACAAAACACTGTGGTTGCAAGACATTTGAAATGTAAACATTGCCTGCCTACATATATCCAGCATGATCCAAAGGGGAAGCTACTGAAGAATAAATATGTGCGAATAGAAATGCCACTAAGTGAGACCAGGTGCAAAAGTTTTCAACCTGTCCTGTAACAGTTTGGAATTATAAGGATGCAGAAAAGTGAAGAATGGCTATTTCTGACCATTATGAAATAAATACAAATACATCCCCATGCCGGATTCCATCCAGCAATGATACTGTATCTTGGGTCTGTGTTTCTTCCAGGCAGGCTGTGTCCATTTTCCACACAGTGCTCCATGTGAGGTCCGTGTCTTGATGCTACTGTACTCCTCCAAGAAGAAAATCTTCATGGGTTTGATCCCAAATGACCAGAGTGGCTTTGTGAATGGAATCCGACTGGTCATAACCAACCACAAGAAAGCACAGCAGCAGAAAATTGAACAGCAGAGAAATGTAAGCAGTTTGATTTAAAAACTCTAGTTAATGATTCATTCATAAGCAATGCCTTTTGGGTGCGGCTTTTTAAAAGGAATACCTATCCGTTTTGTTTACTTGTAGCTGAGTGCTTAGTGCATTCATGTATGTTAACCCAGTCGTGCAAGTCTTGAGATGTTGCATTATCTTAGAATGGTAGATTGAGCATATTCATTTATCTTGCTGCAAGGGTGGATGGCTTGACTTTGCATTTGTCCGTATTAGTTTTGGTCATGTGGTTTAGAGGTCCAACACACATTCCCCAATAGTTGGAAAGAAAATCTGAACTTCAGTTTTGCAACCCATAGGATGGGTTCCTAAACTAAGGAGTAGTGCCAACATAACATTTTATTATCCTACTCCCATCCTATTTGACTTTATTATGTGAGTAGACTGTTAATTTCTGTTTTTGTTATGTAATATTAAAACTCCTCACTCTAAGTCTTAAGAATGGAAGAAAGGCAAGAAGTAAGTTATAATTTACACACATTTGTGCAGCAATGTCTCGAGCATGGTAATACATTTATTTGTGTCATCTTTGTTCTTTAATTTGGCAGCAAATGGGTGGAACACAGCCATTGGGGACTGGTTCTATTCCAAACCCACCATTTATGCAGAAGCCTGGGACAATGCCAGTCTCTCAAGGAGTGCAGCAGCAACAGGTATGAATGATCCCACATTCCTGCGTCATATTTTGAATGGCACAGGGTATTGTACCCTACATGTGCAAATCTTGACACTGAGTTGCAGGCTAATTGGCCAGACCAGGCACCATATCAAAACCAATCCTGTATGTGTTCAACATCCATGTATATGCTCTTCCTGAAAATTATTGCATAATGATCTGATCCAGGCATAATGCCTGTTAGTGTCCTGGCTGAGATTAGCTCACTCAGTACACACAAGTCCAAATCGAATTATGGACAACTTAGATTGGCTGTGGATAAAACTCCCTCTCCTTCCTGGAATAACTCCAAGCTACTTTGTGTCGAATTTGCTCAGGTTTGTTTTTAGGGCTTGTAGCATCAATGACTGAATATAGTTTGTTGCAGACTTCTGCAGTTGTTATAAATGAGTGAACTATCAGCTCGTTAGCCTCAAAGCCAAAATAATAAATTGATTGATCAGATCCCTGTATTTGATCTCTTTGAGGAAGAATTGAAAATTTACATATTTTTTAAAAATGAAAAGTGGTTTTACTTTGTCTCCCTCATACCCTGTCCCTTTGCTCCACCTTACAGATGTCAGGTCAGCCAGTGACCACCTCAATACCTCAGGTTCATACAGTTACAACAATGGATGACCAACAGCGGCAGCAAAATCTGGTGAGTGTACTGGGTGCTTTTACGTTTTACTTTTTTGCTGCCAGAAAACATTCACTTACTTGATATTTGATAAAGCTTTACCTTTTGTGTAAATACCCCTTTATGTAACAAGCTACTGTCTACAGCTGGACATGCCTGGCCCCAATATCAAATCTGCTTTGTTGCCATTTATAACTGTCAGGAGCTCCTTTGCATAAAACTTGTACAAAACCCAAGGAATAAACTTGGCTCACTGATAACATTTTGTATAGTATCTTCCATGACCTTGTGATGCCCCGAAATGCTTCACAGCTTTGGGTATTCAGTCACTGTTGCAATGCAGAAAATTCAATACCAGTTTGCTCACAACTTCAAGTATTAGCCAAGGAACAGGGAGCACTGCCCTGCTCTTCAAACTGATAAACGTAGGATCTTTTGCACTGACCTAAAAGGGAAATTGGGCCTTGGATTAACATTTCTGACAAATGGCACATTGGGCACTGCAAAGCAGTTTCTCGACTGGACTCGTCATCTCGATGTAATGCTCAAATTCTGG
Organism: Rhincodon typus; assembly: GCF_021869965.1. Classification (NCBI taxonomy): domain Eukaryota; kingdom Metazoa; phylum Chordata; class Chondrichthyes; order Orectolobiformes; family Rhincodontidae; genus Rhincodon; species Rhincodon typus. The sequence continues at coordinate 13,040,329 of NC_063368.1, forward strand.
AAGTAAGCCTATAACTGGGTCTTGAGGTGATGTACAACTGAACCATGGGTGACGGTTAATTTTACTGATCTTTGTGATGAGAGGTAATAGAGATGCAAGAATTTATTTCTTTGATCATCTGTTGCAAGTGGTTCTTTGTGTTTCTTCTTATCCAACCTAGTTCCATTCTCCTCATCTAGGCACATGAGTGTTTATCGATGGATTAACAGATAATCATGGAAATGAATCAGTGCCTGAGTTTTCTATTTTCCCATTGGGCATTCCAGCCCCATTCACTCAACTTCATTTCCAGCCCAAGAAACGAGTTTAGTAATAATAGACAAATAAGTTGTCACAGAAATAGTTTACAATGTTATGCATCGTTGCCTAGCAGACACAAGTTGGATTCAGTTGCCATGCTGAGCTCTGGATTCTGCCATACTGTTGAGAGGCACTTGGAATTTCTCCGTTTTGTAATTTTGGTTGTCCATCTCAGTACTGTGAACACAGGATAGCATGTAAGCGCAATAAAATCACATCTGATCATGCATAGTCACAAAATTACAGCCTTTGCAGAAAATATGAAAACCTTGAAGTTAAAATGCTTACTGATACTGACTTATTAATACAGCTGCTTGTGCCTATGTGTGTCTCTCTCTTCCACCTCCCACCCCCCCACCCCGCCACCGTCTTTCTCTCCATCTTTGCATTGCACACACTGCCTCTCTGCACCTTTCATGCCTGCTCTCCCTCTTTTCTGTATTCTCTCCCCTCACACCTTGGTGCCTGCTCCCTCTCTTTCGTCTATTCGCTATTCCCCCCC
>NC_063368.1:13041230-13141090 GCF_021869965.1 Rhincodon typus
CTCCCCCGCCCCCCCCCACCGCCACCACCACCACCCCACGTTGGTGCCCACACCCTTCCCTTTCCTCTTCTACTTCCTGTGCCTGTTCCCTCACCCACCCCGACCCGCGCGCACACTCCGTTTGTCCCCACTTCCCCACCCTGCGCACTCTTCCTAACCTTTTAGTTTGTGTTGCTCATAATTTTATTCTGTCTCTAACAGCAGCAGCAAATGCAGCTTAGAGCGCAGCAGCAAGCCCAGGCTGTGACACAGCAGCAACAGTCAGGTGGCCCTCCTCAGAATCCACCTCCGGCTCCGCAGCAGACCGGACCCCTGCTCCGACCACCCAACCCTGGGGCTAACCCACAGCTTCGCAGCCTGCTCCTCAGTCAGCAAACAGTGAGTGTAATTGTCTGTGCAAATGTTTACTTTTGTGAAGCACTTTTCCTCCACTTTCCAACTGTGCTATTTTTCAATCCATGCGCTGCAAGACACTTTCTAAAGTGCGACATTAATTGGTGCAAGGTTTTGCCAAATTGTTGCACAACTACAAAGAGCAGAAAATTTTTGATTTGCTAAATAAGTGCAAAGCGACACAATATTAACTATTGCTAGCAACATTGCTACTTAGGCAACATTAATAAAGAGTGAAACCCAGGTAAAATTACAGGTCAGTGACACCTAATGGCTGAGTATTTCCAGCAATTTATTTTTATTTCAGACTTCTAGCCATGGCAATATTTTGATTCAGGTATTAGCAGCCATTGATTTGCTGTGCTGAGAGTAGGAATTCCCCCATTATTTGCCTTGATAATTTCAACAAATACACAGCACAGAGCCACATAAGTTTGAATTTGTTACTGTTCATCCCATGTATCTTGAGTCATTGTTAAGGACTCACCAGATGTAGTGTCTCATCACAGCAACCATCTATTTCTGGCTCTAACTAGTTATCATTGCCATAGGAGTCTGTTATAAGTGAGTTATATCTGATATACTATCTGACAGTTTGGGTAGTTACACAAGTAGCCCCCATAGGATTTTCCTAAGCGGAGGTCGAAGCCGCAGGTGGGGGTCCCAATTTTAAATTTTGGTGTCCCAAGCTCTGAGGGAACAATGGCTGCCAAGTTATTAACAGCTGCACTCCTACTCTAACAGGCCCTACTGCTTTCTGGCCCTCTTCTGTACATCTCTGAGGGGCAGTAAAAGTTTTCAAACCTTGATGTGGGATCGCATTGGGAGAAGGTTTCGGAAAGTGCGGCTTATCTTGTACTTGCTGATTTCACAAGGTTCTTCCAGTTGGCCCTTCAGGCAGTTTCAGTCAGCTGTTTGCACCTGGATAAGATACATTTACCACAATGAAGAGGTTCTTGGTGCAACTGCTAACAGTTGGGAGAAGTATGTACTAAGTCTGACTTGGGGTCGGATTTATGGTTTCCATTTAATTGTTACCAAGAGCATGCTGTCAGTGCACTCAGCAAACAGTATCTGTGTATTTATGATTGAAGCTGGCAGAGGCAGTATGTCTGAAGTCAAGGCTTATTTCCTCGGTGCAGTGCAGAGTGGAGAAGAGCCATCATTTAAGTTTCTGCATAAAATCCATCGTAGTTATTTATTTATTAGTGGGATGTGAGTGATACTTGCAGGGTCTGCATTTGTTGCCCGTTAATAATTGCTTGAACTGAGTGGCACACTGGGCCATTTGAGAAGGCAGCTAAGAGTTAACCTGGAGCCACATGTAAGCTAGATCAGGTAAGGATGGCAGATTTCCTCTCCTGAAAGACATTAGTGAACCAGATAGGATTTAAGATAATCAGTTGTTTCATTGTCACTATTGCATGTTTTCAATTCCAGATTTTATTAACGGAGTTTAAGTTCCACCAGATGCCTTGTTGGAACATGAGCCCAGGTCCCCAGAACAGTAACCTGAACCTCTGGATTGCTAGTCCTGTAATTTTACCATTTTGCTACATGCACCCTTAATTTTAAAAATTCTTGATGAATTATCTGATGGGCTTAATACCGTTGCACCCATTATAAGTCAGGACTGTTACCACTAGATTTTGAAATTTGAATGTGGGATTTCCCCATAAATGGTGCCAAGAACAATTTTCCCAAGTCTCCAAGCTGTTAAATTTCCAACTGAACAAATGGCAAGAGTGAAGTGCACTAATGACTCAAGTTTCTGTACTCAACATTTCCAGAGCTTAATGTTGAGATGACCTTCTGACACTTGTAATATAGCTCATGGATTTAGATTCCAGTTCTCTGCCTGCACTCTGAATGAATGCAGTTTTTTGCTGTGAACCTGGCACCAAGCTCTTGATCCTTTAGTGTTTGAGAATGGTGATGTTGCTGCCCCAGGCAATCTTTATTCTTTATTCATGCACGGGAAGAAGGCATCGCTGGCTAGGCAGCATTTATTGCCCATCCCTAATTGCCCAGAGGGCAGGTAAGAGTCAACCACATTGCTGTGGGTGTGGAGTCACCTGTAGGCCAGACCAGGTAAGGAAGGCAGTTTCTTTCCCTAAAGGATATTAGTGAACCAGATGGGTTTTTCCCAACAATCGACAATGGGTTCACAGTTATCATTTGACTCTTGATTCCAGATATTTCATTGAATTCAACTTCCACCAACTACCATGGCGTGATTCAAACCTACATCCCCAGGATGTTATCCGGGTCCCTGGATTAACAGTCCAGCAATAATACCACTAGGCTATCACCTCTCCCCGAAGGAGATTGGTCACCTGATTGTACTCTAGTAGTAGGATGGGAGACTTAAAATGCAAGATATTTTTGTATGCAGATATTTTGTAAAATGGGAGGGTCAGCTTATTTTGGTATTGACCAGGTGAAATTTGACTTGCTATGACTTGCTTTAATTGAATTGGAGCTAGTGGTGTCTTTGGTACTTTGAGGAAGCGCCAAGCAGTGACATCTGGCTATTTAGGTTGGGTCGTTTCAAGGTCCTTGACATCAGCTGAATGAGTTCTGAAGGGACTTTCAGATGTATCAGTGGCTTAGTGGTTAGCACTGCGGCCTCACAGAGCCAGGGACCCGGGTTTGATTCCACCCTCTAGCGACTGTCGGCATGGAGTTTGCACTTTCTCCCCGTGTCTGTGTGAATTTCCTCTGTTGCTCCGTTTTCCTCCCACAGTCCAAAGATGCGCAGGCAAGGTGGATTGGCCATGCTAAAACTGCCCGTGGTGTTCAGGGCTGTGTAGATTAGGGGGATGGGTCTGGGTGGGATGCTCTGAGGGTCAGTGTGGATTTGTTGGGCCGAACGGCCCGTTTCCACACTAAGGATTCTATGATCTATATATCAGCAACACTGCCAAAACTTTAATTTTCTGTCTGTGTACGTTGCTGTTTATTGTACAGTCAGATGCGTAAAATGTTTGTATTTACGTATTACTAGTCCTGGAATAGATCAGAAAATTGATGAGATTCTAAAAATTAATTTTAATATTCTTAACAGCTGAATAATGTAAGCCCAAAAAAACTTCCAAGCCACCTCATCTTGCTAGATGAACTTCCTCCTCCTCCTCCCAGTTTTGAATATTTGATTTGTCTAATTGTTTTAGTCTTGTAATTTTTTTTCATTCTGTGATGTTGTTTTTGATTCAGTCTCAGAGTGGGGTTCCACAGCCTCAACAACCTATGCACCATATCCAGCAGCAAGCCTCTCAGATGCTGTCCCATCAGTCCATGGGTCAGCAGATGTCCCATCACCCTCAAGGACAACAACTCCAGATGCAAGGGCAACAGCTAATGCACCAAGGTCCTGGGCAACCATGGGGCAACCAGATGGCTCAACGCCCACCTTTACAAGGTAAGAAAATTCAAAGTCCAGACAGTTACTATAAAAGTTTTTGCAGATTACCTTGTAAAGAGAACCATAATGCACAGGAAAAATTGGATGAATGAAAGTTGCGTGCAAGTACATTAGTAGATAGTGGAAATATATCTGTTTGTCAGTCATGACGTATCAGAATCCATCTGATGAATGTTATTAGAGACAATATAAACAGTCTCATTCTTGGTATCGGATGTAGTGCTAAAGATGCACTTGGACGTGAGAAATTGTATTGATGTGAAGGAATGAAGTATACAAATAAGTTTTTGTCTCGTCCCAGAGGACACCATCTTGCATGGGACCATGGAAAGAAGTGTCAGTACAATTGGCTTAGTGACGGGATGAAAGAGGAGCAATGAAGGGCCTCTAAGTCACCAGTAATTATTATCACTAAGCAGTCAGGGAATGGGGGTATCACCAACAACTCATGGGAAGAGATGGGAGGGCATCTGGGAGAGTCTTTTGCCAGTTGTTCACAAGTAAGGGAGTCTAATTCTCTACAAAGAATTCCTAGTTTAACTAAAGAACATGTGATTCTTTTACATTGGATTAAAATTTTCCGTGTGTCTGAATCTGGATAGCTTCTGCTGTTGATAATTGTGTGACACACCTTAAATGAGTCTCCCATATCCTTTTGAAATTCTAAATATCACTCAAAACCTACCTGTTTGACCAAGCTTTTGGCCCTTGTATGGCTTGGTATCTTTGCTTCCTATGTCCTTTATAACTTCATTGGGATGTTTCATCTCTCCCCCTCTTCCCCTCCATAAACGTGTTGGCAGGATGTGCAGGTTGACAGTTAACCTGTTTGACTGCCATGGGCATACCTTGCATGTCCAAGCCCTGGAGTAGAACTCTGACCTGGAGCTAAAAACCGAAAGGCATCAGGACACACACAATGCAACAGCTTAGATACCCAAGCCCCTCCAAAACCACCTTCCTCTCCCCTTCCCTCTGACTCCGACTCCATCCCCTTCCCCAACCCTAGTCCTATCGTGTATTCTCTATCCTGCCTGACCTTCCACTGTCCGATGCTGAATGTTCTGTACTCGGCAAAGGTTTCAGTTTTATATCTCTGTGTCCCCACCTTAAAGACTTTGGGGCACAACATGAAGTTGAACTGTTCTTCCTTCACCTCCGTGCCCGTTTCTTTAGATAAGAGTCCCCTTCACCCATCTCCAACACCCTCACTCCACCTGGACCCCTCCCTCTGGCCTTCTACCTGTGCTCAACCAGTTCATTGAGAACTGTTGACATGACATTGGCCACTTCAATTTCTCTGCTCCCCCACCCCGACCATTGCAACCTATCCCTCTGGGACTGACTGCGCTCCATGCTCTCAGATTCAACCCTGACTTAGTTGTCAGCCTGCTGATTAGGGTGGTCTGTTGTCTGGCAGATTGACCTCTCTGTGGCAGAGGCTGAGTACCAGCTCTCCGATATCTCTTGCTATCCCTCCCTGGACCATGACCCCACCATGGAAAATGAGGCCATTGTGTCCACCACGGTCAGTAACCTCATTTCATCTGGTGATCGTCTCCCATGAAACCCACACTCCCTGACCCCCATATTTCTACCTCCCACTGCCTCCAAGCTGATAGTCTCCCAACCCCGCACAGCTCACTTTCACCTCTTTCCCAAGATCCACAAACAGGACAGACCCTTTGCTTCTGCCTACTACTGCCCCACAGAACTCCTCTCTTCCTACCTTGACTCGGTATTTTCTCCCCAGTCCAGTACCTGCCCACTTAGATCTGCGATTCCTTTATGCCAGTTCAGAATTTCCAGTTTGTGGACTCCAGCTGCCTCCCCCTTTACCACAGATGTGCAGTCTTTACATATATTCATCCCCCAACAGGATGTACTCAGGGCTGTACACTTCTTCCTGGAGCAAAGACCTGAACCGATCCCATCCACAACCAGCTCCTCCGCCTAGCTGAGCTAATCCTCATCCTGAACAATTTCTCTTAACTCCTCTCACTTTCTTCAGGCCAAAGGGTTAGCCCTGGGTACCCACATGGGCCCCAGTTATGCTGCTCTTTTTATGGGGCATACGGCACAGTCCAATTCCAGCCCCTACCCACAACTCTTTCTCTGGTATATCGACAGCTTCATCAGTGCTGCTTCCCTCTCTCATTGGAATTGGAAAAGATTATCAATTTTGCTTCCAATTTCCAGCCCGGACTCCTCCCTTCCCTTCCTTGACACATGTTTCCATTTTTGTGGGTAGGCCGGCCACGAATATCCATTGCAAACCCACTGATTCCCACAGTTATAAAAACAGAAGTTGTTGGAAAAGCTCAGCAGGTATGGCAGTATCTGTGCATTAAAAATCAGTGTTAACGTTTTGGGTCTGGTGACCCTTCCTCAGAACTGTTACCGGACTTGAAACGTAAACTCTGATTTTTTTCTTCACAGATGCTGCTAGACCTGCTGAGCTTTTCTAGCAACTTCTGTTTTTGTTCTGATTTACAGCATCTTGGGTTCTTTCAGTTTTGATTTCCCCCAGTTACCTTGACTGTACATCTTCAGACCCTGCTTCTTGTAAAGACTCTATTCTGTTCTCCCATTTCTTCCACTGGTGTCTCCGAAATGCCCACCTTTTTCCTCAGCTGAGGGTTCCCCAGCACCGTTGTTAACAGGGCCCTCAACCAGGTCCGACCCATCTCCTGCATTTTGACCCTCACCCCTGTCTTCCCTCCCACAACAGCTATAGGGCTCCCCTTGTCCTTACCAAACCATCCCACCAGCGTCCACATTGAGAGGATCGTTAGCTGTCGTTTCCACCACCTCCAGTAAGATGCCACCACCAGACATGTATTCCCCTACCCTCACTTGTCTGCCTTCAGGTGCTGTTCCCTCTGGTCCACTTCATTAATCCGAACACGGGAACCTGACCAGCTACCTGCCCCTTCAGCATCGAGGGGCCCAAGCACACCACCCAGGTGACGCAGTGCTTTACCTGCTCGCAGTGCGATCCCCTGTACATTGGGGAAAACGAAGCTTAGACCGCGTGACCTCTTTGCAGAACATATACAGACTGTCCAAAGAAAAGACCCTGAGCTTCCTGTTGTCTGTTGCATCAACACAGTCTCCTGTTCACTGGCCAGCATCTGTCTCAGGCTTGCTGCAATGCTGCAGCGAAGCTCAGCGTGAACTGGAAAAACAGCACCTCCTTTTTCACTGAGGGACCCTCCAGCCTTCTAGACTCACCATTGAGTTCAACAACTTTAGGTATTATGCTGATCCATATCCTTATCCCAACCCGCACAAACCAGGCCTTGTTATCATATATTCTTCTTTTGCACGCAACCCATTGTTAATCACTAACAGTCCCCATTAATAACCAGATCATTATCCACTCCTTTGTATGTCCAGTTGTTCTTCTCTCTCTTTGGTCTCTGTCCCCATCTATCATTTACTCCTTACCTCCTCCCGCCACCCTATCTTCAGCATATAAACCAACATTTTCCTAGCTACCAAAAGTTCTGAGGAAGGATTATTGGACCCGAAATGGTAACTCTGATTCCTCTCCACAGATGCTGCTAGACCTGCTGAGCTCTTCCAGCAATTTCTGTTTTTGTTTCTGACGTGGAGCTTCTGGCTCAGAGGTGGGGATACCATGTACTGTGCCACAAGACTTCCTTGTTATGTTAGAAGTGCTACAGAAATACATTTTGAGTTGTTGAGTGAATAAAAAGAAACTGAGTCAATTGAAGTTTCTAAAACACATAGGCTAGATGAGGTTTGTAGGATCTTTTCAGATGTCAGTGATTTTGGAATTGGATATTGCACAAAATCCAGTGGGGAAATTCTTGTGGTTTGAAGTTTCTTCCCGGACTTATCTTTATTTTTCCAGATTTGTAGCATAAGGCTTGTGTTTACACTCTGGTGGTTCATCCATGGTTGTGACGGTCCTTTTTTGTGTACTCTTTAAATCTGCAGGCCAGATGATGATGAATGCAGGCCCGCGGGGCCCAGTACCTCAAGGTGGATTGCAGCAAGGCACCAGTCTGTTGGAAGAAGAGATTCTGATGGATCTAATCTAAAAGCTTTCCAAGTTTGACTTCTGTTTGTGCAGGGTGTGGACATGACATACGGAAGTCCAAACTGGGAGTCATCAAGATGAACTTTTTGTCCTGTAAGGACGATGAAAAGAAAATTCACGTTTGACTTGCTATCCTGTTTAAATGGGCTAGTGGTAGGAGACGGATGTTTTTTTTTAATATTAGATTTTCTGAAATCAGTAGAGGTTGTGTGGATCAGGCAACCTGATTGGTACTAAACCACTTTTTTTTTTAAAAGATTCAAGACTCATTTGAGTGCTGCATCTGCAGTAGTTTGAAGGTTGCTTTCATTTTGTTTGTTTTTGCTCATGTGTATTGATCTGATTACTGTAGCTTTTTAAAGAAATAATGTATTTAATTTTATTTTTGAGAAAAGGCAACCTGTGTCTGTTTTTGTTTCTCCTTTACATCCTCTCAGTCAGCAGATCTGAAATAGTCTCCAAGTAATCGACATTGTAACTAGGGCTGCTGGCTTGACCGATGACATTGGCAGTCAGCAGGGATCATGCTGTCGACTCTAAAGTCTGCTTTGCTGATGCTGCAAGTTCGCTGAATGCTTCAGTAGCTCTTTAAGAACTGATGTCTCCACATCAGAGTCTACACTTGTAAGTATGAAAAAGAGAACTTTTTCTTCTGAAGAAAATGAGAATAACCAGTTTTCATATTAAAAGTTTTTAGATGTGTCACAAACAGTTAAAGTTTTGGTCTCAGTCTAGTCTCATGGCTAACATTGGGTAACCAGGATCTGGACTTGCAAGGGAATGAGAAATAAGCTATTGAAGCATAAATGAATTCAGGGGTAAAAATGAGTGAACATTCTGCCTGGGTGCATTGAAGAAGTGCAGCTTTGTTTGCTGACTTGGCTGGTTCCTTTGTCTACTTCCATTTAAGTTTCAGCTTTCAGTGGTTGCCTTTGTTTTCATTATGTGATGAAACATGGCTTTAATTTCCCATTTTCACTATGCATTGTTCCATAAAATGCCGTATCCAGAACATAAGACAAATGAAGCGGTGTTTGAAATTGCAAGAGCAAAAATAACTCCCTTTTTGTTTTGAAAGGAAATGACATCCAGAAAAATGTGTCAGTATTTTAGCTGTTTGGGAGTTGAAACACTACTGAGATCTCCTGTATTGGGCAAGGTGGAGGGCAGCTAAATGGGGGTTGGCCAAGGTGCAGTTAGATGATTTGACATCTGAATGGTTGCAGTTGAGCTACAGTGTATAAGAGAGTGATGCAAGGCAGACAAGCATGGCATACCGTGACAGCAGATCTCATGGTAAGAGTAGTTACCAGCAGCTACATAATCCCTCCCACACTCTTCTCCCCCAACACTTTCTCACTGCTCAATTAGGCACCCTCCTGTCCGCTTGGGGTTCAACTTCCACTCCAGAGACTTCACAAAATCTAAACTAGCACTCTGCAGTTGTGAGGGAGATACCATTTTTTGGATATGTTAAACTGATGCCCTGTCAGATGGGTGTAAAAATATGCTGATAGCACTATTCTGAAGAAGGGTAGGGAGTAAAGCAAATAATCAGGTCAATTATCTCAGCTGACCTTGGGAATCTAATTTCAAATTTTGTTGTTACAACTACAGTAATGACTTTAATGATTCTGAAGCACTGTAGGGCATCCTGAGACATGAAAAATGCTAGATAAATTCAAGTTTGTTCACTTGTTATTCCATGACAGTTAAGATGCTCAAAGTTGGAGGTTCCTGGATTCTGAATTTCTCTATCTTCACTTGGAAGAATGCACTCAATTTTTACTGCCATTTTCTCCTAGCAAGTAACACCACTGACTGTCATGTCCACCGGGTAGAAGCGCCCCTTTCGATGGATTCTATTTCACCCAGGATATCCTGATATTAAATGGTACTACTCCAGAAACGCTTCTCAGACTAGCAAAGTTAATTTGGCTCACATTTCTTTTGTAAAGTTCCTAAGCAGTAGTTCTAATTTATTTTAATCCCCTACTGAATTAACTTGTGCTCTCCCATGGGGGCTGATTTCCTCTTGGTCTAGAGTGCCAGTACCTCAGCCAAGTGCCTGCAATTTCTGGGTGAGTACTGGCAGAACATTTGACCTGGAAACAGGTTTTATGGGCACCAGTTCTGGTTAGTTAACTCAGCACAAGCTAGGCATCAAACCTGGTGACCTTCTGTTCATCACAACTGGTCATTCGGTGTCTGAACCATGAGTTTATCAGGAAAGCTGGAATTTACTATTTCAACACAGTGCCCATATCCCGTGAATTAATACAAAAATAGAAGCTCATTGAGTGTGTCGCACTTAAGATACAGAGCTGGGTATTCAGTTTAGCAGTTCAATGTCAGTGTTTATGCTCCTCCTCCCACCATTCTTCTCACTCCATCAATATAACCTTCTTTTCCTTTCTCCCTCTGATTACTGCGTTCCTCTTAAATGTTTCAGCATCTTGCTTTCCATTAGGGCAGCCAACACAAAAATGACCAGTCTGACCTGGATTGCTAATCTTTGAAACTTTGAATTTCAAGGTGAGTAAGAGAATCAAGTCGAACAGTTTGCATTTTTAGCTTGCTGTAGGTTTTTCAATAAATAATACGGTTCCTTACAACATTTAAGAGTTGTCTGTAAAGAGGAGTTAAGTATTCTTGTCTGTTCAATTGGCCATCTCAAGAAATGAACCTTGTTAACGATATCACTCGGGGCACTAAATTTAATGCTGGCTATTTTAAAATTGATTTAATTCTCATTTGTTATGAGAATAAATCGAAACTAGTTTGTTGCAGTTACAAGTTCCACAATTTAACACTGCCATTTGACAGGAATGGTACCCAATAGTATACTGCCGTACACAATTAATGTTCGGAGAAAATGTGCATTCCCCACCCACTGCCTTCCCTCTGCATGTCCCTGACTGGCCTTTTCACATTTTCAGAGAGATGGATTTTTATTAAATATGGCATCATCTTCATGTCTATTTTTTTAATGTGTTGCCTCTTGGTATTGTGGTTTATATCCTTTCAGATGTTGTGCAGAAATACTGGAAGTGTTTGTAATGTGTATCAAGGGATGAGAAGAGGAATAATGTGCTAAGTGAACTCTGTATAGTTTCTTTTCAGATCATAAATAAATTTATTCTTAATGGCTGCTTGTCTTCTGTTCCCTTCCATGTTTCCACAACTTGTATCTCTGCAGCATTGTGGTTGACTCTTAACTGTCCTGTGGACAATTAAGGATGGGCAATAAATGTTGACCTAGCCAGTGATGTCGTTATCCAGTGAATGAATAAAGTAGGCGACGGGGCTGAAATGGGAGTAAGATGAAATAAGGGGTATTCATGAAAGGATTGACTTAATAGGCCTTGAGGAATTGATGCAAAAGGAGTTTGAGTTCCAGAGTGTGGTAGCTAAGAGCTTCACTCCTGATAATGAGCCAGAAGGGGAAAGTGTAGACTCATGGTGAGCTTGATTTGGAACTACAGAGGGTGCAAGCTGAGAGTTTGGCTGGAGATAGTTGCACATAGGATGGAGTCAAACAGTGAATAGAACGTGTAATTTTGAATGACTATAGCAGGAACATCAAGCTGACAGAAGTAGATTCAGCTAGTCCTATCACGATTCCCTGATGCCACTGACTCTCCTTTGGAGCGCTGTTCCACAAGCATTTATTGGCACCTAACTCTAGTTAGCCAGAGTAGTCTGATTCAGATCCAACCTCACCTGGTGTCACCGAGTGGCTTTTTTTTTTTTTTATTCACTCATGGGACATAGGTGTCACTGGCTGGCCAGTATATTTTTCCCATCCTTAGTTGCCCTTGAAGGTTGTGATGAGCTGTGTTCTTGAACCGTTGGAGTCCACATTGCTGTAGGTTAATCCATAATGACATTAGGGAGGGATTTCCAGGATTTTGATCCAGCAACAGTGAAGGAACGGCGATATATTTCCAATTCGGGATGGTGAGGGCCTTGGAGGGGATCTTGCAGGTGATTGTGTTCTCATACTTCTACTGCCTTTTCCTTCTAGATGGAAGTCATTGCAGGTTTGGAAGGAGCTATCTAAGAATCTTTGGTGAATTTCTGCAGTACATGGTACTACTACTGAACTTCCAGCAGGGATCGCTGAATAGCGAAGCAGTTGGGAACTCTGGCTGACCTTTTTACCTCCTGTTTTTCTACCCCTCTGCTTCATCCGTATCATTGAGTTGCATATTGTTTTTAAGTACTACAAAGGAACTAAACAGTCCCTTGCCAACCATGTGTTGGTAAAGGAACGTGAAGCCAGCTGAAGAAGATTTATCTTTCAATCAAGGTGCGTTATTGTCAAACTTTTATTCACAAGCATTTGCAGTGTCAGTATACAGAGAATTGCAAATGTAGCTTCCTGTTGGTTAACACGTTTTTTATAATACTTGACATTTTTCTCATGTTTCTGTAGTACAAGTGAGGAGACAAAAACGAGAGCTGTAGCAATGGTATGCTCTTGCTTAGACAGTCTGAAAGATATGAAGTTGAGATGGAGCAGAAGATTAAACCTCTAAAGCCAGCCTAACTAAATGACCTTTAGATTCTCTGGGCTTTGGATGATTTATATCTGGAACTCTTGGACTGGTTGACTTTGTTTTAAGGAGTGCAAATGTGCTCTCGTTCTGAAGTTTATTCAGGTCTGATACATGTAAATTCTCCCTTAGCAGATAGGTCGGATGAAACTGTGGTGGTTCTCTATTAGCAACACAATCATTTAATCGAGTTCTGTTCCTTACTTGTGTCTAAAACTTCTGACCCTTGTTTGGAAGCATGCTTAGAAGTCAAAGCCACACAGCAACAGGTTACAGTCCAACGGTTTATTTGAAATCACAAGCTTTTGGAATGCTGCTCCTTCATCAGGTGAAGTAACCTGAAATAAATCTGTTGACTATAACTTGGTGTCATGTGACTTCTGACCTTGCCCACCTTCGTCCCATACCGGCACCTCCACATTCATGGAAGCGTGCTGACACACATAACAAGATCTCTATGGTACCTCAGCCACATGGGCTGCCTTCAATGTTGGTGGCCTTGACAGTGAACATTGACATACTATTCTACAGTAGAGTGAAGATCACATGATCCTGGTCCCACCCAATATCCATACACTTCCCAGGCGGGGCCCTGCAAGAAACGTGTGTATTTATTTTTCCTATCCCCAACCTAGGAGATCTAAAATCTAATTGTTGCTCTGCGTAATGGTTTCACCTAATCTGAGGAATTGAGTCTGGAACCCTACTGGTGGTGATGAGCTAGTAACACATAGCGAGTTGCCTCATTTTGGAATAACAGTTTGTTTAAAACAATATAACTTCAGCAAAAGCCTTTCAACAATGGAGGTAGAACACTGAGGCTAAATTAGATGAGGTCTCTGCTCACCACAATTTCCTTTACACTTTATTCCTATTTCTGAGGTACGATCCTGTTTACAGAGAGATTTCATATTATTTTTGTGATACAGAATGATTGTGAATGCTGAACATCTGAAATGAAAGCCAGGAATGACTGGAAAATCCCACTAGTAACGGAATAGACATGAGTTGAGTTAACGTTTTGGTGATGCTGTGTCAGAATTGGTAGGCTCTGAATTTCTTTCTGAGGCTGTCTGGGCTGTGTATTTCTAGCATCTTTTTGATTTTAATTGAAATCAAGGCCAGATGTCCATTTCAAATGGGTGCAGGTGACTGTGAGGTCAGAGGAAGCAGCGGAGCCACCTTAGACTCAACACTTCTAGCTCCTCAGTACCTTACTTCTCAACCTGTAATACTGTAGGGTTAATTTATACTAGTCATTTGCAGAAATTAAAACTCGCCCAGTAATCTGGACCGCACTAATGCAACCTGTCACTTTCTCCAAAGCATTCTAAAATCCTCCAAGCCGATTTCCGGTTGCCTAAATTATCTAGTTTGGCGCAGTCGTTCTTTCTGCATGAGCATGCAAGCCATCTCAGGAATATATAGAGTCAGAGTTGTACAGCACGGAAACAGACCCTCAGTCCATCTCGTCCATGCCAACCAGATATCCTAAATTAATGTAGTCCCATTTACTAGCATTTGGCCCATATCTGTCTAAACTCTTCCAATACACCCATCCAGATGCCTTTTCAATGTTGTAATTTAGCTATCTCCACCACTTCCTCTGACAGCTCATTCCATACACGAACCACCCTTTGTGTGAAAACGTTGCTCCTCAGGTTCCCCTTAAATCTTTCCCCTCTCACCTTAAACCCATGCCATTCTAGTTTTGGACTCCCCTACCCTGGGGAAAAGACCTTGGCTATTCACGCCATCCATGTCCCTCATGATTTTATGAACCTCTAAGGTCACCCCCTAATCATCTTTGTTTTTATAACACTATCCAATGCACCATGCTAAGTTGTGTAGATGCTACATACAGCACTGCCATTTGTTGTGGCCAGTGATGGTGGTGTGCTTTAGTTTAACCACCTAATAAATAAGAGTGTGCGCTCCAAGTAAATCATCTATTTAAGACGGTGGATATCTGAGTGACTCAGTAGAAAAGTTCTGGGTGCTACCCAGACTGTTTGTTTTAATTTGGTTGGGGTGGTAGTTAAGACCCTATAATTGCTGTCTGGTAGAAGAGAGGCAAATCGGCCAGAGTTTTTGATTGCTTTTTCATGGTTGACGTAAGGTATTTCAGAGTTTTGCAGTGAGGGGTGTGCATGTTTTGGGAGTGTAAAAAAAATTTATAGGATTAAAGCAGAGGTGTTCTAGTGCTATGTTCATCACATTACATGTTTACAAATTTTGCAAGTGATTTATTTGTGCCTCTGCCAATCCTATTGTGTAAATAAGTGAAAGCATGAGAAATTCGCAAAGTGTATGATGTTTGAAACTTGCATTCAGTCATCAAAATAGCTCAAAATGCACCTTTTAAATGTATCTGGTCTATTGAGATGAGGGAGTTCCAACATCAGGGAGCTACCATTTTATCTCAAATTATTCAATTCTTAAGTTTCCTCCTATCCATTTTGTCTCCTGTACAAGTGACATGATGCAGTTTTGCTGGGAAGCTGGCTAGGGGTTGTTGATATCCTGAGAATAGAAATTAATTGACCTCCACAGTGGTTATGTTTGTTTAACCCAGGGTCTTTTGTTCCCATTGCAATTGTGAATGCAGGTCCCATTCCTTGTGTTGCCAAATTTGGATTAGTTACTTGACAGAGATCCTGTTAATGACCTGTGTATTTTTTTTAAACTGATAATGTGGTTCCTTTACAAGATCCAACTCTTCCTGCTCCTCAAGCAATCTTCTCTGCTGCCTGTGGGTCTCTGGCTCAGTAACTTCCCTGTCCAATGCTCGAACACTAATCTAGCTCCCCTGAATTTTGTGGGCACAGTTAGTCCTCCCAGCCAAAAATGTTGTTAGCATTCACAGGCTAATTTTTTTTTTTAAAAGTTAGTCATAGTAATGAAAAATAAAGTTTAAACAGTATTTTTTTTAAAGCGGTGTTGGTGGAGAAACACTGTCTTTGATATAGGTCCTGGTGGTGATGCCTTCATATTAAATATCAACTTTTTTTAAGCAGCATTCACACTGCCTTCTACTGTATAACTTCTACATAGTTTGCTGGGTATAGTCCAATGCGGCCTCCATCAAGATAACCTTTACACCATCCTTGCTCATCCTCGTCCTCTACTTTAGTCAGTTCCTGACCTGAAAACCAAGCACAAAAAGTCTGATGAAAGCAGCACTAAGAGTCAGAAAGACAACCTGTTGCAAAGTTTAAATTGTATTCCATATCATTCTTCATTTGGAATGGGGTGGGGGAGTGAGGACCAGCACGAGAAACTAGGGAGGCAATGGCCTAATGGCATTATCGCTAGACTATTAATCCAGAAACCCAGGTAATATCTTGAGGACTCCAGTTCGAATCCTTCCATAGCAGATGGTGTAATTTGAATTCAATTTATAAAAAAAAAACTGGAATTAAGAGTCTAATAATAACCATGAATCTGTTGCTGATTGTCAGGAAAATCCCACCCAGTTCACTAATGTCCTTTTAAGGAAGGAAACTACATTCCTTACCTTGTCTGGCCTACATGTGACTCCAGACCCACAGTAATGTGTTTGACTCTTAAACTGTCTGCTGGACAATTTGGAATTACCAATAAATGCTGACCTAGCCATAAACGCCCTCATCCCATGGATAAATATATTTTTAAAAAATTGATCCAAGGAATGTCCACCCTGAAGAAGTTTTGCTCTTCCAGCTTGATGAAGAGTCAGCTAGACTTGAAACATTAGCTTGCTGTGTCTCCATGGATGCTGCCTGACCTGTTGGGATTTCTAGCATTTTTGTTTTCGTTTGACCCAATGTGTCTGTCCTGGTCCTTTGAAAAAAGTCTTATTCAGTGAAGACCCACCCTTTCCACGTCATGAGGAAAATCTGTCCTTCACAAGTATATATCCAGTCCCCATTGGAAGTGCATCTCAGATCATAAGAGCTCACTCAAAAATTATCATCTTGTCTCATTATTTTACTCATGACATTAGATCTTTGTCCTCAAGCTGTTGATCCAGTGAAAATGGTTTCAATTTATTTAGTCTACCAAAGCCCCCTCATAAGATCTCCTCTTAAACTCCTCTCTTCTAAACAGAGCAGCTCCAACTTGTCTAGTCTCTCTAAATAGCTGAAATCCTTCAGATCTGGTATAAGTTTGGTAAATCTGTTTCCCCTTCGAGCCCTTGACATCTTTCTTAAAGTGCATTACCCAGATTAGGCACTACTGTAGTTGAGGCCTAGTTCTGTCTTTAGAAATATGGTGTCAGAATAGTTTTACCATTATTCCAACAATCAAGTGAATGAATGTGCCACCCAGCCACTGAACAATGTGGGTCTGAATGCCATAGACTTAGTTCCTGATATGTGCTGTTCTGGTGACCTCAGCCAGTGGAAGTGGTTAGGTGGCTCCAGTCCAATCTTAATGGTTGGATAGAATCAGGCCAGGGGTCTCCATTACTTATCACCACCACTATCTTTTAGTTAGAAGCTGACGTCTCAGGACAACGGGTATTCTGACTCTGCTGTGATGCATAATGCTTCCAAATAGCCCACGACCATATTCCATGTTCACATATGTATGGTGGGTACGGTAAGAGAGAAAATGTCACCATCTATTCAACTGTAATCCAAGTCTGAAGGAGATGATTTTGAAGAGTACAGGGAAAAGCATAATTTAATTGTTTAAATCTCCAATTTTTTCTGGTAATCTAAATGTCATTGATGCAGACTGACTTTCAACCACGAAGTATCAATCTTGATTAGTAAATATAGCCAGTACATTTTGTAATCTGCCATTGTTTGCTTGTAGATTTTGATTGTGGTCTTGCTGTAAGCCAGTTTTTTTTTTTTTTTTTTTTGTTTTGTTTGAAGTGTTTGAAGTGCTCCTATTTTGTCATTTTTTAACCCTGTTATTCTGTCTTCCGGACCATCATCAAATTCTAGCAGGAACTGATAGTCTACTGAAGGGGCAGCAAACTGAGATGAGAAGCCCCTTTATTTCCACGCCACTCTAGCAAAAGTTACCATCAGTAAAGAGTGTTCTGATAATGCAACAAAGGCTAAAGTAGTGATAATTGCCTGAGTGTCACCTGTAGCCTTGAATTAAGCCATTTTGCTTTTGGTTGCTTATCAAGGTGAGAATTATTAGAGCTTGAGAAGGGAACAGACTCCCTCTCTGGGCCAGTATTAAGCACTCCTAGTTGAGGTGCAGCACAGTTAGGATCAGGGTAAAGCTAATTCTACTTGGCCCCAGGAACCTTCTTTAGCCTACCCTTTCTTGCAACAGTATGACATCTTTGTGAGCTTCCTATTGGTTACCAGTTGATCAAGGGTTGACATTGAACCATGGACCGATATCCATTATGTTAAAAGACTTCCTGTAAGCTCAGCCGAAAAGAAACATCCTCCCAACAGCAATAAACTTAGATTTGACATCTTTAGTAATAAATATCCAATGACATCTTGCGTTAAAGAATGTGGACATTAAGCAGACTTCAAGGAGATAAAAGCAAAATACTGCAGATGCTGGAAATCTGAAACAAACATGAAAAAATGCTGCCGAGATCAGACTGGAAACTTGGACTCTGTTGTTAGATCTCCTAAGTTTCTTCAGTGTTTCACTGTGTTAGACTTCAGGGACCTGACAAAGTACAGTCAAAAAGATAGATTTTAGTAAAAGATTTCAGAAATAAGAGTCAGAAAGGTAAGGAGAATTGTAAGCTAGCATTTCCAGAAGAAGAGGATAAAGTTGGCTAAAAATTCTGTTCACCATGTTGGATGATGAGAGTTGAACTGTCACGAGGTTGGAGTCAGAAGCAAAGAGTAAAGACTGGGACATGGGCTGAGGACGGAGTTTGTAGAGATGGATGAGTGAGACCCTGAAGGAAAATCAGGAACCTTTTTAGTTTTGAATTCAGTGTATTTCCTAGATGATCAGTGGAGGTTGGTTCAGGACAGAGGTTGATGGACGAAGAGGACTTATTGCAGAAAAAGAGATGGACTTTGTACATGAATTGGATTAGAGGAATGCTTGATAGAAGGGCTTTGGAGAATTTAAATCTTGAAGTAATAAAAATAAAGCTCTAGAACGGACATAGAGATCAAGCAGAGAAGAAAAGGGACTAAAGAACGGAGCTGCCGTACATACCGTCAGAAGGAAATTTTTCAATGCCTTGGTTAGACCACATTTGGGAGTACTATCATAAATTCAGGTCTTCGTGTAAAAAAACAGGTAGAAAAACCCTGGCAAAGGGGCAAAAATTATTTGCTGGATTGAAATCAGAATTGGGAGGTTTTACTTAATAGGAAAGATTGAACAGACTTGGGGCTGTCTTCTATGGAAGAGACGGGATTGCAAGAGCATGACTTGACAGAAGTGGCACAGATTATGAAAGGGTTTGATAGGATAAATTTGGAAAATGTTGCCATTTATGAAGACATTAAGAACTAGGGGCTTGTAAATATAAGACAGTCAGTGATAAATGCAGTAGAGAATTCAAGTGTTTAGAATGGGAAACTTCCCACTGCATCTAGTGCTACTGACAATTAGCGTGGATGGAATTCAAGGGGAAGCAGGATAAACTCATGAAGAGCATAGAAGGATGCGGTGATGAGATTACACACAGAAGGAGGAGGCATGTGTGTGTACTAGTTGGGCTGAATGGTCTATTTTGTGCACTAAAATGGAAAGGAAGCAGTTTCGAGAGGGACATAACAACTGAAAGGATGTTGTTTCCTGATAGTGAAGCATCGGGAAGGCTGAATCATTCAGCCCTGAAACGATGTACAGTGTCCTGTCTGTCACCTCCCTGCCCTGTTGCACTATTTTCAGACTCCCTGGATTAGCTTTGAGAGAGGTCGGTTGCAAAAATTTAGGATGCAATGCTTACCCGCCTTGAAACTGAGCTCATCTGACTCCTGGCTGGTGTAATCGTACAAAGCGCGGATTCTGACGCCAGGGACGTTTGTGCCATCCTCACCCAGGGAGTACCCTTTACTTAAACTGTGAAACCAAAAACAAGATAGTGGAATGGCTTGGAGGAAAATTAAATCCACCCATGAACCAGTGATGATAAAGGAAGCTAAGTAGTTGAATTGGATAAATACTTATCCCCTGTTCTGCATCCCAGTTCAGATCTACATTCTCTAGAACTGGACATTCAGTATGAAGGTGTACAAAATTGAGTTTACACAGAGGTTTTTATTTGGGTTTTGCTTTTTCCCCTCTCCCTCATCTTTGCTTGAAGTTGCTCTTTGCTGGGATATGATCATTGAATATGGGAGTAGAAGTGGGCTATTCAGCCCCTCAAGTCTGCTCAGTCATTTAGACATTATACTGATACTTTATATTTGTATCCTTTCAATCATAGGAGCATTTTCTCCCCATTTACTGTGTTAGCCTCATGATTTTGAATAATTCGATAAGATCTCTCAGCCTTGTCTTCTCCAAGGAGCAAAGTCCCAACTTATCTAACCTATCTTGATCATTGAATTTCCTCATCCTTGGAAATCTCTAATTGTTTTCGAATATCTTCACATCCTTCCTGAAATGCAGCAATACTCCAGTAAACTAGTGTCTTATATTGATATAAATTGTGGACACTTGCTTTCATTGCTTTCTCTGATTTGCACTTTTCTGCAGGAAAATCCAAACTCTGAGCCTGTGGTTTGTGGCTACCTATGCTTTTAGCTTTTTTAAAAAAAAAAATGGATAATTTCCAGCGTGCTCAGGGATAGCTTCATGTTTGAAGATTCAAACGATTTGGGTTTTATCTTCTGCTCTGAGCTGAGCTACCTGATTTATTCTGGACTAGACAGGCTTAGATTTATTTGTCGTCCTTCACAACATCAGAAAGTCTGCAATGTTAAGTGTAGTCACTGTTGTAATGTGCAATGTGTTTGCACACAGCAAGATCCCTCAGGATCAGCTGTCTGCACTGCGAGACCTTCAATCTCAAATGCCTTTGGCAATTGTGATGCAAATAGTAATGGTAGTATTATCAAACACTGGTTCAATAAATTTATTCAGTCAGTAACTGAACAGCCTCAGTTTTTGTTATCTCTGGACAGCAAAGGCAAGAAGGGCCACACAGGTGATCTCTGTCCCCTGGGTATGGATTTAGTTATGGCTCATGTTACTAATTTTCAATGTTCAGGAGCCCCAGCTAGGACTGAGGACTAAGTCGGGCCTGGCTATTTCCTACAGTGGAAGCACGTGCTTACCCACGTGAATACTAATTGTGTTGAGTTTTTGGAGGGATAGTTAGCACACAGAAAAACATCAAATGTTGGCATCTTCAGGAAGGTGAAGGAGAAGACTGGCAGAGAGAGGGGAAAAAATACACTGCAGTCTGAGTCAAATTGAACGTTGGAAGGTCACTCCCTAGCACCAGGAATTGCTATCTGTAACACATTACAACTCTTGATATATCACCTTAAGCTTTGAAGAACCACCTTGTCTCCTTCCTTCTTCCCTTTCCCTGTCTTGCCTGCAATTTTCTCTCTCTCTGGACTCCATTCCTGTGGAATCAAAAGAAAGTTTGTTAGGTGCTGTTAAGGAAGGACAAGCCTAGTCTCTCAATAAATTAATCAGCTGGCAATCTCATTAATTATAATGTTTTTCTTGGCAATCTGGGACCAAGATGGGGAATTCAAAATTAGTGTCTTCTAACGCAATATGTGAATGTAAACATTTAACTCGAATGATATATTCTGGAAATTGTTCTAACCCAGCAGAAAACCTTTCGGTTCTGAAGAAGAGTCATTGGACTTAACTGCTTCTCTCTTTACAGATGCTGCCCTACCTGCTCAGTTTCTCCAGCACTCAGTCAGTTCAGTAGGCCATTCTGTCTGTTTGTCCACAAGAGCTGCTCAGTTACTGCCCATTCCATGGTCCTTTCCCTATACCCTAGCAAATCTCTCTTTTACATGCTTCTCCAACAGCTTTTCAAAAATCATGCTTTTAGGCAGTGCAATCCATTGCTATATTAAAGGTTTTCCTCATGTTGCCAGTGGTCCTTTTTTCCAACCATATTCTGTCTACATCCTCTGAATTTGATCCTCCCACTGATGGGAGCAGTTTCATTTTACCTACTCTGTCCCTACCATGACTGAAGCTTTTGTTTTACCTTGACTTTTTTTAAAATCGGCTGTGGCAATGCTCACCAGGATAGAAATTGCATTTACATAGTGTCTTTCGCATCCTCAAGTCTCAAACTCGCCTTGGCAATCTAATCACACAAGTGTAGATAGTGTTGTTTTCATGGGCCAGTGGTGGCAGCCATTCTGTAGTCATCTCAGTAAAGAGATTCTAAAGAATGATCACTTCACCTGAAACATTGACTCTACTTTCTCTCTACTGATGCTGCTAGATCTGCTAAGTTTCTCCAGCTAATTCTGTTGCTTTTTTTTCAATAAAGATATTGTTGCCTTATAGGGAGTGCAAGGAATGTTCACCAGACTTATTCTGAAGGTGATGAGAGAATACAATGGAGAGATTGGGTCTGCATTCCCTAGAGTTTTGGAAAAATGAGAGGTGATCTCATTGACACTTACATAATACTTAAAGGGATAGACTGCATTGCAGGTAACATATTCCCCCTGGTCAAGGAGTCTAAAACCAGGAGACCGTCTTAACAAAAAAATACTTGGGTCTGAGATGAAGAGAAATCTTAATTCAGAGGGTGGCGAATCTTTGGTATTCTCCACATGTAGAAGGCTGTGAAAACTTAGCAGTTTGGTATTTTTAAGTAGAGATTGACTGATTGATTATCAAAAAAAAACAATAGTGTAAAGGATTTGTGGAGATGATGTAAAAGGCATTGACGTGTTCAATCGGTCATGATCATATTAAATGTTGGAACAGGCTGAAAGGCCTACTCCTGGTCCTACATTCCCATGTCTCTCACTGAACAAATGTTGGGCAGATTATCAGTGGAAAAGGGGCAGTGTCACAGGATCCATTTGACCAAGGTAAATGGGGTCTCCATTTTATGTTGCATCTGAAAGATGTCAACATTGCATTGTCTTAGGAATACACTGAAAGTTCACCTGGATCATGTGCCGGAGTAGAACTCGAGCCTTCTGACTGAGAAGTAAGCGATACAAGCTGACGTAAAGTTAAGGTTGTGTTGCTTCCCTAAGCGCAACAATATTCCAAGAAACAACAGAAGAATACAGCACATGATGCTGAAAGATGCAAGTCTTTGATACTTTGTAAAACTTCAAATACAGTTACTTCTGTGATGTAGGAAATCGGCAGACGGTTTGCACACTGCCAGCTCCTAATAATAATCAGAACATCTGTTTTTGTGATGTTGATTGAGGGATTAATATTGTCCATGTCTGGAGAGTAATCCTCAGAATTTTTGTAGAATTTTAACTTCTGACAGCTCAGCACTGCCTCAGTACTGCACTTAGTCTAGATTCTGGACTTGTGTTCCAAGCAGTATTTGCACTCGCAACCTGCTGCATTGGAGGCAAAGATGTTAATCCGTTTAGTTGTAGCTGAATACTTAGTTCCCCAGTCCTGGAACGCTGTTAGAGGATTAAAATTCAAATTTGTCAGAGGTTTAAACAAAATGAAAAATGTTATGTTGTTTGGAGATAGACAATTTGAATCAGGTTCAGTTTAAGTGGGTGGAATGATTTTGCACTCACCTCAAAATGTGGCCAGTTGGTTGGCATCCCTGGACCATGTGTGTTGCGCCACCACTTCAAATCATTCTGCTCATTTACTGAGAGTACAGTCTGGTGTAGATCTTTGAATATAGACCGGAAGCTGGAGAGAGAGTCAGGAAATGGAAATTTATCAAAAGTTCTGTGCAGTTTACCCCATGTATCCCTTGAAATGCAGTCATTTCCACTATAAAGGTGAGGAACTTTCCTGGCTAAGACCGATTCAGTGATAGGCAAACTGCATGTAGAAACAATCTTAAAATCTAGTTAACTCAAGTGTTCCTCACATACACCCCATATGTCCCAAAGAGGAAACTTTCTCAACTCTCTTTTTTTTAATTCGTTCACAGGATGAGCATCGCTGGGTAGGTAAGCATTTATTGCCCATCTCTAATTGCCAGAGAGCAGTTAAGTGTCAATGTAGGTCACAGCAGGTAAGGATGGCAGATTTCCCTCCCTAAAGGGCACTAGTGAACTGGGTAGAGTTTTGTTAGTCACCAATGGTTTACGGTAACAATTAGGTTTATCTATTTAAATATTGAATTCAATTCAAATCTTAACCTTATGGGGGTGTTGGGGTTGGAGGAGTGAACCAAGGTGTCCTGGAAGGAATGGTCCCTGGAGAAGGCTAATGAGGGAAGGAAGGGGAATTTGTGTCTGGTGATGGCATCCCACTGGACATGGCAGAAATGCAGCTCATAATCCTTTGGACATGGATGCTGGTGTGGGAGGGAAGAGAAGGGGTGAGGGCAGAAGTGCGGAAGATGAGGCAGACACACTGTCAACTTGTCAACTCCAATGTGGGGAATCGTTGGACAAGGAAAAAGGTGAACTTTTTTGCGTCCAACCCCACCCCACCGCGCTCCCACCCCCTTCCGCCCCAACTCCCATACCAGGTCATGTGTCTGGAGTTGGTGGAAATGATGGCTCATAATCTTTTGGATGTGGATGTTGGTGGGAAGGTGACGGTCAGGGAACCGTATTGGTGGTGTGGGAGGGAAGGAGTGAGGAGAGAAGTGTGGGAGATGAGTCCGACATGGCTGAGAGTCCTGTCAACCATGGTGGTGGAGAATCCTCAGTTGAGGAAAAAGGTGAACATTTCTGAGACCTCGCATTCACATACCAGGTTTTGTCATCACTTGGGCTGCTACCATAACCAATGGTTCCCATTAATAGCAGTACTAATTCTCCCATGCTGACCTTTACCCATTCCTTTGTCTGTCCAAATACTGTTATCTCTGTGGGCTCCATCTCCATGCCCCCCCACCCACTCTCTTTCTCTCTCTCTCTGTCTGTCTCTGTCTCTCACGCTCGCGCACACTCGCACTTGTATCAAGAAGGGTCCCAACCCGAAACATCAATTCTCCTACCCCTCTGATGCTGCCTGACCTGCTGTGTTCTTCCAGCTCCACACTGTGTTGTCTATATCAATTTGTTTTTGTTTTTGTTTCCCATTTATTTATTTGTTTAAACAGAGAGTCAGTCTGGCCTCCAGGTTGAATGCATGCAAATGAAAACTATTTTGAAGTCAAGCAAAAGAGTTCTCACTGTTGTCCTGGCCAGTTTGTTCTCTTGTCCCCCTTGGCAATTGTTTGTTCAGATGAAAGATAATGTATTTGCATTTCGTAAAGTCACTGCTGCTTGCCTACTGGAAAGGAATGGGAATGTGGCCTACTAGAGTACCGCAAAAGTAAACTACTCTCACTTCTCGTAGCTTAACTAGCAGTTATTGCCAGTCTTGCTCTCTTCCTCTTCTTCCCCACACCCCCCTCCCACCTAATATTGTCAGCTCTCTATTTGCATAAACCCATTTTTCTTCCTCTCTCTGGACTCTGTCTCCATGTTCTGCATTCATTCCACCCACCACCGAGACTAGACTCAATGTTAACTTGTTTTTCTCTCCCTTACCAAACACTGTATTTCTCCAGCAATCTTTTTGTTGGAATTAAGACAGTTTGTTAACACCACACTAACTGAACAATGATCAGGGGATTGAATCTTCTACCACTCTTATAGCTAGGGCTGAAGTGGAAGCCTGGGCTATATCAAAGCTAATGCTCGTTTCGTAAATCATGAACAATTCAAACTGAGCATCATAAAATGTAAAGGCTGTCATTTTATTTTTGTATTTTTGATTGTAGAATGAAATGGGAAAAGGAATACTTTAAAAACCAAGGATTGTGGAAGGGAGTACTGGGCTTTTTCAAATGCAAGACACCAGCAGTTATAGTAATTGCTGTTTACAGTGTTGTTTGTTCAATCAGTGGGAAAGGTTATTACAGACGAGCTGGAGCCAGGGAGTGAACAAAGAAATTTGGCCAGCTACAAGTAGCTGATTAACAATGGTCATCATTCCATAAACCAGTGACAGACCTGCCTGCCAACAACTGTGTGATGGCTTTCAGGTAGTTTAATGACTTGTGGGCATGAACAATTACTCTATCATTAGACCTCCTGAAAGGAATATGCTGTTTGTCTTTCTGCAGTTTAAAAAAAATCCTACTGTACAAAAAGTTAGAGTATTTTACTTCACTAGTAGCTTGTAACCAATAAATCAGACACTTTATAAATTGTGGAGTAGTCACTCTATGCCTCCTAGAGGCAAGTGCAAGTATTTGGAGAAAAGAGAGATTAATGAACAGCCCGCAAGGATCATCTCTGCAAATCTCGTAATCAAGGGCTGTTGAACTGCCTCCCCAGCTTTTCCCACCACTCATAACACCAATTTTTTTTTCTATTGGGATACTTTTAGAAGGGGGGGTTGGTGTTTTAAATCAGTAGAATTATGTTGATTAATCATAATTATTTACCTGTAGTTAGAATCAATGTATTTGTGTGCAGAAATTAGTCCATAATTTGTCAACTTGAGTCTAAAAGACTGGTAATTAGAGGACTTTCTTTGTACTTATATAAAATTTTTAACTTATGTGATGACCCCAGGAATAGTGGGGCTTGATTTTCAGTGCCCTATGCCAGTGAGACATTACACAATCGATCTTGTAGAAAATTTACAATATTAAAACTTATCATTCAGTCCACTCCTGATCCCACTTTCCTGCAAGTCATGATTCTTCAAGTAGACATTTGTATGCATTAAGTCTCCCCTCAGCCACCTCTATTCCAAGCAAAACAACATTCAGATTTGGGATGACAAGTGCTTAGTAACATCCTATCAGTCACTGACCATCTCCATGAAGAGGGAGTTTAACCATTTTCCTTGATATTCAACAGTATTACTGTCACTGATTCCCACACTATCAACATCCTAGATGGATTACCACTGACCAGAAATTGAACTGGACTAGCCCTATAAAGACTTTCCATAAGCAGCTCAGAGACTGGGAATTCCGTGGTGCCTAATTAACCTCCTACCTCCCTAAAGCTTGTCCATATTTGAGGTACAAGTTAGGATTGAGAAGGAATAATTTCTGGTTGCCTGAAGGTGTGCAGTCCAACAACACTCGAATAGCTTGACAACATCCAAGTGTCTGACTGGCACTCTATCCTTCACTTTGAGCATTCTCTCCATTCATCAACCATTCACCATCTACAAGACACTCCAGCAACTTGCCCACCCTCCTTTGATAGCACCTTCCAAACCTGTGACCTTTATCACCTGGACGATCAAGGGCAGCAGATGCATCAAAACACCACCTCTTACAATTTCCCCAGCAAGCCATGCACCATTCAGTCATGGAACTATATTGCCATTCCTTTCACTGACATTGGGTGAAAGTCCTGAAACTACATAATAGAACTGTGGATTTACCTACATGAACTACAGTAGTTCAAGAAAGTGACTCACCACCACCTTGAGGATACTTAGGGATGAACAATAAATGCTGGTCTATATAATAAAAGGAAAATCTGCCCTGGCAACATCATCTGTTGAAGTTTGGAGTAGTGAAAGATGGCCTTAAGAACATCACCCGCATGGAAAGAGAAAGTGCCATTCAACCCATCAAGTTGTTCACTTCCTGCAATGCTGATTTCCAGTCTATTGAAGGTTTAACCCTGACCATTTCATACATTGTTCCACCAATTCTATCTCTACTTCTAATCTCTTAACTTTTGTGCACACACTGAAGTCAATCAAAACCCCTTCAGTACTTTCAATCATTATTCGGTCAACTTCAGTTGATATTTACAAGCTGTTTTCTGCTTTTTCTTAATTCAGTTAGCTTGGCTCTTTCATAGGTCAAAAAATCTGCCTGCAAGAAAACTCAAGGTTATGGAGTTGGGAGGGCCAGTGAGAAAGTGGAGTTAAGGATAGGATCAGATCAACCATGACCATACTGAATGGTGAAGAAAGCTTGAGGGGGTGAATGGCCTATTCCTAATTCTTGTTTTGATTTCCAACTTCATAGATGTTTTGATATCATCTGGCCACATTTTTAAAGCACCCTAATTGGCCTATCATTGATTGTGGTAGCTGGGAATATACATACATGAAAAATATTTCTCCTAATCTTATCAAAACTTAAGCTATAGCATCTCTGTGCATTTTATTAGATGTTAATTTAGATGATTATGCAAGAGAATAGATAACTGGTTCATAGCTAAAAACTGGATTATGTTTGTCTTTTGAGATGGGAAGATACTGAAAATTATTTTATTTGAATATATCCAGTTTTCTCACCTGAATAATCTGACTTTTGCTGAGGTCCACAGGTACGAACAATACCAAAGCACCACATCTAAGTGACCATTGTCTGTTATGGACTTGGGCAGAAGATGTCACTGCATAGTTGATTATAAGACCTGACCCTGATCCATGCATGTTCTTGCTAGTCTGTCACTGTGAACCGGTCAGTGAAAACAGAGACCAAAGTGTAGCTCCCCAACACCTGATCTCCTTGAGAAATTATCTCCATATGCAAGGTGATCAAACTTAGTCTGTGTTAACTTTGTACCTTGTTGGCTGAAGCCTTTAACCACTGGCTTCACAGAATGTTTATTTACATCTTTCAGGTAGCCATCAACTTATTGCTGTCCATACATAGAGTTATTAAGGCAGAGAAGGACATCATTCAGTCCATCAAGTCATGCCAGCTCTCTAAAGTCAGCCCAATTCTCTCCCTATCCTTGTTTACTGCAAGTTTATTTCTCTCAAATGCTCATCCAATTTTCTTTTGAAATCATTGATCATCAACACTTCCACTACATTCTCAGATAGGAGTTCCCTAACCTTGTCATTATCACACAGTGTGTAAGGAAGTTCATTCTTGTGTATCCCATAAATCTGTGACCCTTAGCCCTTGTACTATTATCTTATGGTAAAGACCAGTTTTTGGTGGATTGCAAAGTACCTTTCATTGTTGGTGACATCGAGGTGCCGGTGTATGGACAGGAAGATCTGTTTGAGAAAGATAATGCGTTTCTGCTCCAGCTGCTGGCTCTGGTCAAAGACCATCTCCATCTCTTCCATGTATTTTGGATTGTACTTGTTTAAGTCCTCTATCGTCTTTGTGTAGCGCTGCTTAACCTTGAGATGTGGGAGACAGTGGAGAGAAGAGGCTGGGGATGAGTGGACAAAGGAGAAAGAAAGGCAGACAGACACATACTCACTCTTGCCCTTTCCCTTGCCCCACTCTATCTTGCACTCCCCTCTCCATCCCTGGCCCGCCCACTCTGTGCCAATCTCTCTTGCTCAAAATGGTGTTATAGTCCCAATCCAGTACGGAGGAAGGGCTACATTGTCAGAGATGCAGATATTGAGATGAAATGCTGAGGTAGCAAACAGGATCTCAGCCTAAGTAGGGGTAAAAGATCCTAGGATGCTCTTACAGAACAGAAGAGGGAAATTCTCCTAGCTAATATTTACCCCTCGTTCAAAATATGACAATCAGACTCTCCACTCATCACCACAACATGGGAATAACAGCAAAATACTGCAAATGCTAGAAATCTGAAACAAACTCAGAATGCTGCAGAAATTCAGCAGGTCTGGCAACATTTGTGGAAAGAGAAACCAAGATAATGTCGAAGAGTTCAGTGTGACTCTTCGGAACTGAAAGGTGTTAAAAATGGGCTTTTGTCAAAAGTATTCTAAAAAACAACACATACTGCCAGACTTGTTCAGTTTTGCTAGCATTCTGTATTTGTACCATAATATTGGATGTAGCTCTGTACAAATAAGCTTTTCCTACATTAGAACACAGGCCATAAAATGTTTTGGGATCCTGAAAGTGTAAGAAGTGCTTTACAAGGCATGATTTTTATAAATGAACAGTGGGTGTTGTAAAACCCTGAAAAAATCTACACAGACATCATTTATTCCCTTTTAATATAACCACAGTGTCACTGCTTGATCAGGATGGGTTGTGAGATCAGGGTGATTGTACCCTTGTACATTGATTGATTGGACACACGTTCCCAAGCACTGACAATGTAAGCAACTCAATTCTATTGTGGCCTAAAGGCCCTCCGCTTCTTCCTGTCCCGCAGGCCCGACCAGTCCCCCTCCACTTACACCCTCATCCGATTAGCCGAACTCGTCCTCACCCTCAACAACTTCTCTTTCAATTCCTCCCACTTCCTACAGAGACAGGGGGTGGCCATGGGTACCCGCATGGGCCCAAGCTATGCCTGCCTCTTTGTAGGTTACGTGGAACAATCCCTCTTCCGTAGCTACACTGGCCCTAAACCCCACCTCTTCCTCCATTACATTTATGACTGTATTGGCGCCGCCTCGTGCTCCCACGAGGAGCTCGAACAGTTCATCCGCTTCACCAACGCCTTCCAACCCAACCTTAAGTTCACCTGGACCATCTCTAATACCTCTCTCTCCTTCCTGGACCTCTCTGTTTCCTTCTCTGGCAACCACCTAGAAACCGATATCCATTTCAAGCCCACTGACTCCCACAGCTACCGAGAATACTCCTCCTCCCACCCACCTTCCTGCAAAAATAGCCCCCTATTCCTAATTCCTTCGCCTCCGCCACATCTGCTCCCAGGATGAGGCATTCCACTCCCGTACATCTCAGATGTCCTCGTTTTTCAAGGACCGCAACCTCCCCCCGCCCCCCCGCCAGTGGTCGAGAACGTCCTCAACCGTGTCTCCCACATTTCCCGCAACTCATCCCTCACACCTCCTCCCCGCAATAACAACCAAAACAGAATCCCCCTCGTCCTCACGTACCACCCCACCAACCTCCAGATCCAACGCATCATCCTCCGACACTTCCGCCATCTGCAATCCGACCCCACCACCAAAGACATCTTTCCCTCCCCACCCTTATCTGCTTTCCGGAGGGACCACTCTCTCCGTGACTCCCTTGTCCGCTCCACACTCCCCTCCAGCCCCACCACACCCGTCACTTTTCCCTGCAACCGCAGGAAGTGCTACACCTGCTCCTACACCGCCCCCCTCACCCCCATCCCAGGCCCCAAGAAGACATTCCACATCAAGCAGATCTTCACCTGCACATCTGCCAATGTGGTATACTGCATCCGCTGTTCCCGTTGTGGCTTCCTCTACATCGGGGAAACCAAGCGGAGGCTCGGGGACCGCTTTGCAGAACACCTACGCTCGGTTCGCAATAAACAACTGCACCTCCCAGTCGCGAACCATTTCAACTCCCCCTCCCATTCCTCAGACGACATGTCCATCCTGGGCGTCCTGCAGTGCCACAACGATGCCACCCGAAGGTTGTAGGAACAGCAACTCATTTTCTGCTTGGGAACCCTGCAGCCCAATGGTATCAATGTGGATTTCACAAGCTTCAAAATCTCGCCTCCCTCTACCGCATCCCAAAACCAGCCCAGCTCGTCCCCGCCTCCCTAACCTGTTCTTCCTCCCACCTACCTGTTCTTCCTCCCACCTCAAGCCGCACCCCCATCCCCCCCCCTTGACCTGTCCGTCCTCCCTGGACTGACCTATCCCCTCCCTAACTCCCCACCTACACTCACCTTTACTGGCTCCATCCCCGCCTCTTCGACCTGTCTGTTTCTTCTCCTCTATCCATCTTCTATCCGCCTCCCCCTCTCTCCCTATTTATTTCAGAACCCCCTTCCCCTCCCCCATTTCTGATGAAGGGTCTAGGCCTGAAACATCAGCCTTCCTGCTCCTCTGATGCTGCTTGGCCTGCTGTGTTCATCCAGCTCTGCACCTTGTTGTCTCAATTCTATCGTTACCAGCCTCTTGTAACTGAACTTTGTTGTTCATATGGATAGGCAGAGAATTGGGAACTCTGAAAGAGACTTGTGTGATTAAAATGTGAAGCCTTGGTAGCTTTCTGTCAGTCTGCTAGTTAACACATTGTGCTGCACTGGTGACCTTTGGTTTGGATACATGGCATCAGAGTTTTGAAGGCCTGTGGAGGCTCATGGACCCTGTGTTGCCCCAATCCTGCACCGAAGTTATTCTTAAAATAGCCAGGTGAGGCTAAACCACAAACGCCACGTACCAAATTGGAGTAATCAAGTGTCCTATTAAGATCCCACTCCTATTCCAACTGAAGTCAACACACAAAAAAAAAAGCAACACTCAACCCCACCCAGGAGATTCAAGCAGCTACAATCTTGAGCCGGCAGCTTTGGCCTTTATCATTGACAATTTTTCTACCTGCAATTCAGGAGGACACTTCTACCTTGAGGCCCTCTCATCTGCCTTGATCGCTCCCATCTGAAACCATGGGCCTGTGGCTCTGTCATTGTAGGTGGGCTTCATACTGGCCTGATAGTTTCAGGATCCTTATTCGGATAGCAAGTGAGCTTCCCTCCAGTCATTGACACAACAATGCAAAATCATGCCACACCTACTCTGTTCAGTACTGGGCCCAGAAATGATTCCAACATTAGGTCTTACCCATTTGCTCCCGGTCTGCGCTATCCTATTTTAAGAGGGAAAATGCAGATATTTTAATCAACCTGTTCAGAGACATTATTACACACCACTGGAGCAGTTGGGACTTTTCGTCTGGGCCTTCTGGTCCAGAGGTAGGGATACAACCACTGCACCACAAGAGCCCTCAAGGGGGCGAATCTCCATTTAATGTTTGTGGAACAAGTCTGAATCTGAACCTGGAGCGTCATAACCTGCAGGGCTGCAGACCAAATGCTGGAAAGTGGGATTTTGCTGGGTGGCTTGTTTCTCAACCAGCGCAGGCACAGTGGGCCAGGTGATCTTCAACAGTGCTGTAAACCTATGATGATTTCAGATATTTTCCAATCAACTTGTTCAGAAGACATTATTACACATCTCTGGAGTGGATGGGATTTGAACCTGAACTTCCTGGCTCAGAGGTAGGGACACTACCACTGTGCTACAAGAGCCTTCAAGGGGGAGAATCTATTTTGACCCCCAGCAAATTGGCGACCCTAGATCTGTGCATTGATGGCTTGTAAAAGAGTGATGACTGGGGTGCTAAAACTGGGTCACCAGAGGGACTGCAAAGAAACAAGGACCATTTGGGATGGATCATAGATGTTATTCTCACTAACAATGCCAACATTCCATGAACAAATTAAAATATTTGCTTCAGGCCACAGTAGCAGGGGTGGAAATGTTCCCACCATGAGACGATTGAGAACAAGAGGGCACAGTTTTAAAAATTTGACAGAAGAAGCAAAGGTGATATGAGGCAACAATCTTCTATTGCAGCAAGTGATTAGGGTATGGAATGTGCTGCTCGAGTATGTAGTGAAGGCAGATTCCTCAAAACATTCAAAAGGGAATTGGAGCGTTATTTAGAAAGAAGGAGCTTCCAGGGTTACAAGGAAATGGCAGGAAAATGGTACGAAGTGAATTGTTCATTCAGAGGTCCAGTATAGACACAGTTGGCTGAATGGCCTCCTTTTGCACTGTAACAAATCTGTCATTCTGTGACCTTTGGGCTGATGAATAATTTAGCCACATTTTTTACTCCTGATTGCAAATGGGACATTGTGTTAGAGGCTGGTATAGTGGTAAGTGTCCCTACTTCTTGATCAGGAGGTCCAGGTTCAAGTACCACCTGTTCCAGATCCATCTAGTAACGTTGATTAAATTAACCATTAGTGGCTGGTATGTTTGAAGATTGCTCAGCAC
The DNA here is from genome assembly GCF_021869965.1 of Rhincodon typus. Lineage (NCBI taxonomy): Eukaryota > Metazoa > Chordata > Chondrichthyes > Orectolobiformes > Rhincodontidae > Rhincodon > Rhincodon typus. Next base: position 13,074,376 of record NC_063368.1, read on the forward strand.
CTTCAGAAGTGGAGGGGAGATTGTTGCTTAGGGCAGGAAGATTTGATCACACGCATTGATCTCTGGACGTGAGTTGTATGAATGTTTAGCATCAGCATCAGGAAGAATGGGTATTCAACTCCAATTTGGGATATATGTACAGAATCTGTGGAAGTACTCCAAGAGAACGCTGTGTTAATATTGAATATTTTCAAGACAGAGGCATAGAGGTTCCTGTTAAACAAGGCAGTGGATGAGTATCAGGACTGGGCAGGAATGTAGATTTGAGATGCTGAGGTGGCATGGTGGCTCAGTGGTTAGCACTGCTGCCTCACAGCGCCAGGGACCTGGGTTTGATTCCAGTCTCAGGCAACCCTCTATGTGGAGTTTGCACATTGTCTGTGTGGGTTTCCTCCAGGTGCTCTGATTTCCTCCCACAGTCCTATGGCTTACGTTGAAGGTGTCTTATTTAAACTTCTCACAAATAGCCCTAGTTTGCTGATATCTAAGGGCACAGCTGGCATGCTTCCAGCATTTGCCCTAAGTGTGTTACTATTAGGGTGGCACGGTGGCTCAGTAGTTTGCACTGCTGCCTCACAGCGCCAGGGACCTGGGTTTGATTCTGTCCTCGGGTGACTGTCTATGTGGAGTTTGCACATTCTCCCTGTGTCTGCGTGAGTTTCCTCCGGGTACTCGTTTCCTCCCACAGTCCAAAGGTGTGCAGGCTAGGTGGATTGGCCATGCTAAATTGCCCGTAGTGTTCAGTGGTGTGTAGATTAGGTGGGTTATGAGGGATGGGTATGGGTGGGATGCTCTGAGGGATGGCGTGGACTTGTTGGGCCGAAGGGCCTGTTTCCACACTAGGAATTCTGTGTGCAGGTTAGGTGGATTGGCTGTGCTAAATTGCCCATAGTGTCCAACGATGTGGAGGGTAGGTGAGAAATGCAGGGTACAGGGATAGAGTAGGGGGATGGGGTCTGAGTGGGATGCTCTTCAGAGGGCCAGTGTGAACTCAATGGGCTGAATGGCCTGCTTCTATCTAGGTAATATGATTCAGATCAGCCATGACCTTATTGAATAGCCTACTGCTGCTGTTAGTTCATTTATTTACATGATACGATCATTACCACATTGCTGTTTGTGGGAGTTTGCTGTGCATATTTTGACATCTGCACTCCTTACATTCCAATACTGCCTGCACTAGGGACGTAAATATTGTTTAACAAATATATGTATAAACTATTAAAATTATATCATGTAACCATTTAAATGTTAACAGGTGTGTTTATTGAAAATAAAGTACTGATACATTTCTTCTTTCAGCTCTGTAGTTTAAATTATACTCACCAAAGATCAAAAAACAGAATGGATAAATCTACAGGAATAACTTTAGCCATGTCTTACATGATATCCTCAAACACAATGAATGCCTTTCCAAAAATAAAGTCTCCTTCCTGCAGATTTTTTCTAATCCGTTTTAAACATTTACTGTAATATACAAATGACCAGACCAACACTTACTGATTAACTGTTTACTATTTTAAATCCCTAGACTGCATGTAATTTGAGTCATTCTAAGGATGTGGAAAGTGATATATAAATGCAAGTGTGTTTTTTTTTCCTTTTGACATTGATGCACACAACACTCAAATTTACTTTCTCACCTTTTCTACTTCCTGGTTACACTTCTCTCTATCCCGCTGGAGTTTGCGCTGCTTTGATGCAGATGTTGCCTGGTTGGCCTTGCCACTGTTTTCGCGGACGATGGACACCCGCTCCTTTTTGCGTTTGGTGTGGTACAGTTTCTTCAGCTTCTCTGTCTGAGCAAGGGGTTTAAAGAAGATGCGCAGGTTAGTGTGTCCACACCCTCCTTGGAGAAGGGGGCATGGGCGTTTGAGAGAGGTGTACAAGAGTTTGACAGATTCAGGAAAGGTGGACAAAGGAGTGTTGTTCCCATTGGCAGACAGTACAAGAACGAAGGGCACAGGTTGAATATTTTGAGTGAGAGTTGCAATGGGAAATGAGGGGAAGAATTTTTTTTAAGCAGCCACTAGCAACGACCTGAAACTTACTACCCATGGAGCATTATGAAAGCAGAGACGATCAATGATTTGAAATGGAAATTGGATGGGTGAATGAAGGAATACATTTGCAGAGCTATGGAGATAGAACAGGGCACTTTCTAGACTGGTTTACACAGCTGGCATGGACTTGATGGGCCAAATGGCCTCCTCCTGTACCATCAAGTATCATGCGACCTGGAGATGCACTAGTGCCATAAAGATAATGAGTTCCCAGGGACAGAATGAGTTAAATAAATTTGAATCGGGCTGACAAAACATAATCTTGTGCCTTGGGACGGGGTAGAAGAAGAAAAAAAATCACCCTTGGATCATGGTGTTGACCATTAACCATCTTTTTCTAGAATAGAGCTGAGGGACTGCACTTATGTGGAGAGACTGGAGAAAGTGGATTGTTCCCCCTTAGAGCTGCAAAGGTTATGGGGAGATTTAATAGGTGTTCAGAGTTACAAAGGGTTTTGATACAACAGAGTAGAAAACATTGCTCCTATTGATCAGTAACCAGTGGAAACAGGTTGAGGTTGATTAGCAAAATAACTAAATTGTTACAATCTGGGACGCACTTCTTAAAAGAACAACAGAAACAAATTCAATAGTAACTTCCAAAAGGCAATTCAATAAACATTTGAATTTTTAAAAAATTCATGCATGGGATGTGGGCGTCACTTGCTCCATCCCTAGTTCTTCTTGAGAAGATGGTGGTGAGCTGCCTTCCTGTAATTGCTGTAATCCATAAACTATAAGTAGACTCACAGGATTTTGTCCCAATAGAATAGAAGGAATACCTATATATTTCCAAGTCAGGATGGGGAGTGGTTTGGAAGGGAACTTGCAGGTGGGCGGTATTCCCATGTATCTGCTGCCCTTGGTGGAAGTGGTCATTCATTTGAAATGTGCTTTCTAAGGGGGTTTGGTGAATTTCTGCAGTGTAACTTGTAGATGGTACACACTGCTGTTTGGCATAATTCAAAGGACATTAGGGAATAGAGCTGGGGATGAGACAAATTTGTTTTCAAAAAGCCAACATAGACATCAGGAGCTGAATGACTTACTTCTGTGCAGCAGGATTCCATGAGAGATAGTTACTTGGAAATGGTTTGTCAGCTCAGCACAGGAGAAGCTTTGTGGCCTCATGCACCAAGAGTGACCACTTGACCAACATCCCAGAAGACACCCCAGCATATGCCAGCTACTTTAATACAGGGGGTACAAAAATTATCTTTCAATGAAGTTTTCCTTAGAACAGAGAAGGCGGAGGAGGAACCTGATTGAGGTGTACAAAATAATGAAGGACATAGGGAGAAACTTTGCCCCTTAGGGGGAATCAATAACTAGGGGGACATATTTAACATAAATAGTACAATATTTAGAGGGGAATTAAGGAAGAATATTTTCACCCTGATTGTGGTGGGTATCCAGAGCTCGTTCCCTGAAATGCTCGTAGGGGGAGGAAATAGGACAATGTTTAAGAGTATTTTGAAATGATTAATAAATGATGAACATTTGAAGTGTCATAGTATACAAAGCTATGGGCCAAGTCCTGAAAAATGGGACTAGAGTAGATAGGTGCTTAATGACTGGCGTGGATATGATGATGGACCAAAGGGCCTATTTCCCTGCTGTGTAATTCTATGGCTTCATTACTGTCACAATAAAGGTTGCAAACCAGTAGTGGATAGCTGTTCGATTGGACAGAACACTAATATTGGTGAAAAGAGGGACATGTCGCTGAAAGGTTTTTGACTTGCACTCATTAGGACAGATGCAAGAATATCAAATTTCAAATGAACACCATAAGTTATTACAGATTTGAATATTGCTGCAAAGAGATACAGGTTGCACTCATCAGGATAAATACAAGAATACCAAATTTCAAATGATCACAACAATTTATATAACAAGAGGACTTTAACTGCTTAAGATGAATAGTCAACTTGTCAGTCAAATTTGACTTGCCAAGCAGTCAGCATCTGTTGTGTAATTTGTGATCATAGATGGGGAGAAACTTTTCCCCTTCGTACAGGGATCAATAACCAGGGGGCACATTTAAGATAAAGAGCAGGATGTTTAGAGGGGAATTAAGGAAGAATTTTTCTGAGTGCAAAACGGAATGCTTTGTTAACCTGTTTCCCTGCAGCAATATTCAAATCTGTAATAACTTGTACTGTCCACTAAGTGGCACCACAAACTGTGAAATGATCAGAAGTGGGGAATTTGTTCAGAATCAAAGTCACCACCATGCAACATCCAGGAATTAAAACAAATTTGTCATTGTTCATGAATCATATAGTTAAGTCCTTTAACATTTCCAGGAATGATAATTCGAGGCTGATTATTACGCCGCAGTCGAAGAATTTCACTTTCAATTATTGTGTAGGTGCTGGGAGTGGAACTAAAGCATTGGATTGAACATAGACATGGTGTTCACTGTTACTCCCTGTCCATACTCCTGTGTGAAGAAAGACAGTCTTGCACAAGATGTCAATGATGTTAACCTGCTCACACACCAATGGTCAGCTTTATTAAAATTAATAGTTCTAGTGTGGTTGTTTACTTTTAATATGGTGGGGACGTTGAGAATATGTAATGTAATGTCAATGGAATGGGTATTTTAGTGTGCACAGCACATTCCCATTTAAAGCAATAAACACTGCCCCTTATGTGGCTTGCATACACCATGCAATCTTTAACATACTTTTTTCAGTTTCTTTGTCCAGGGCTTCTGTGCTTTTCGGAATCCACTCTTCACCTCATGGGTCTCCTTGAAGCCCCCAAAAAATTTCTTGTGGTACGTCTCCCCCTGCCAGTTCCGAATCTTGGCTGTGTCCTCAGTCACCAGCGATTTCTGGATCTGCAGGTGGAGTTCACTCAGTCGGTCTGCAGAGGTAAGGAAGGCATGCCACGCCTTCAACAGAGTACCGTACATAGGACCTGGTGAGTACAATAGACAGGCTGGGTATGCTTGCTATGCAGTTAGTTCTGCTACAAACTCTGATACAGTCCTTTTACAACTTTGGTCATTAAATATCCCATCAGCCTTCTTACAGACACAGTGTGAAAATAGCAGAGGCAATGGCCTAGTGGTATCATCGCTAGATTATTAATCCAGAGACCCAGGTAATGTTCTGATGACCCAGGTTCAAATCCCACTGCAACAGATAGTGGAATTTGAATTCAGTAAAAATCTGGAATTAAAAGTCTAATGATGGCATGAATATGTTGTCAATTGTTGGGAAAAACCCATCTGGTTCACTAATGCCCTTTCGCAACAGAAATCTGCCATCCTTACCCGGTCTGGCCTACATGTGATTCCAGACCCACAGCAATGTGGTTGACTCTCAACTGCCCTCTGGGCAAATAGGGGTTGGCATACATACTGGCCCAGCCAGAGATGCTCACATCCCATGAATGAATTTTAAAAAATCATTCTACTTACAAACTGAGATAGTGCTTGTCCTACTGCTAAAGCCAAAGTGATTCCTGAGATGGCAGGACTAAGGTATGAAGAGAGACTGAATTAGTGAGAACTGTGTTCACTGACATTTAGAAGAATAAGGAGGGGTCTCATAAAAACCTATACAATTCTAACAAGGCTAGACAGGAAAGATGTTGCTAATGACAAGCGAGACCAGAATGAAGGGTCACAGTTTAAGGATAGGGGGTAGGCCACATAGGACTGCAATAAGGAGAAATTTCTTCACCCATGGAGTGGTGAGCCCATGGAATTCTCTGCCACAGAAAGCGTTTGAGGCCAAAACATTGAATGTTTTCAAGAGCGAGATATAGTTCTCAGGGCTAAGGGAATCAAAGGGTATGGAGAGAAAGGGGAACAGGAGTTGGATGATCATCCATGATCATGCTGAATGGCCTACTCCTGTCCTATTTTAAGTGTTATGTTTTTATGAAACACTTATTGCTAAGGCTGCCAATCCTGCTACAGCCAGAGTCAGTATTTAGACAGTTAGCTCTTGCATAGATAATGAAAGAAAGGACTTACATTTGTTTATATCTTTCCACCTCCCCCACCCCAAATTCTTTGTAGCATGGTGTCATTAGAATTTTTACATCTATTTAACAGTCCGCACAGAGTCATCACAAGAGAGGTATCTTCAGCAGTGCGGCACTGACTCAGTATCCTACTGGGAGTGTCAACCTAGGCTTTTTATGCTCATGTCTCTGGGAGTAGAATCAGAACTGTGCCAGTTGGTCTGGAACAATGGGGCAATTTCAGAGTGAAATCAAGAAACACTTTTTCACACGGAGAGCAGTTGAAATCTGGAACTCAATCTCCTGAAAGGCTGTGGATTCATGTTGGGGGACAGGGGGAACAATTGGAGCTTGAAGACTTGTTGGCTAAAAGCACAGAGGATATGGAGAGAAGGTGGTTTAACTGGAGCTAAGGCCCAGACCAGCTGTGAATGAACTGAAAGGCAGAGCAAGTTCAAGGGGCTAAATGGCCTCCACCTCCTCTACTGGGAAGGTCCATGGTTATTTACTTCCCTCGCCTATTACTCAGAGCAGATTTTCTCTGGTACAGTAGTTTATTTATAGGATGTGATGCTGAAGACCAGCCTGCACACCAAACTGACAGTCTTGGCCTGGCAACCTGTCCTGATCTCCAGCGGAACTCTCACGTACACCTTGTTAATAAGAAACCGGTTTCCTATTTCATGCCAAAACCTTCCTTTTTAAAGTTCAAGTCCATTTTAGCTTCCAAATCTGAAGAGACTGTTTCAATGTGTCTCTCCCACTGTTGGACAAAAACAAACGCTTGTTACTCAATATCTCTCTCTCTCTTTCACCCCCCTCTCCTTTAGCCGTCAATCTCCCTCCTCTCTTCTTGTATCTCAGTATCAATATCACTGTGGCAAATGAGACTCCCCTCTTGGTTCATTCATTCATTCACTCACTTCACTGAATATGGGTGTTCCTGGCTGGGCCAGTATTTGTTGCCTATTCCTAATTACTCTAGAGAAAGTGGCATTGCACCACCTTCTTGAACTGCTGCAGTCCATCTTGTGTAGGAACATCCAAATTGCTGCTGGGGAGGAAGTTTCAGGTTTTATGACAGTGAAGGAATCGCGATATATTTCTGAGTCAGGTATATGGCTCAGAGGAAAACATGCGGATGATGGCATTCCCATGCATTTGCTGCCTTGTCCTTCTATGTTTTAGAGCTTATGGGTTTGGAAAGTGCTATCAAGGAACCTTGGGGACTTGCTGCAGTGCATCTTGTAGATGGTACACACTGCTGCCACTGTGTTTCAGTGATGGAGCAAATGAATGTTGACGTTGGTGGATGAAGTGCCCCCTCAAGCAGGCTGCTTTGTCCTGGACAATATTGAGTTTCTTGCATTTTGTTGGAGCTACACAGATGAGTGGAGAATATTCCATTACACTCCTGATTTGTTCATTGTAGATGATAGACATGCACTGGGGAGTCAGGCAGTGATTTACTTGCTGCAGAATTCCCAGTCTCTGACTCACTGTTGCAGGCACAGTATTTTTTTGACTAGCCCAGTTCAGTTTCTGGCCAGTGGTAACTCCCAGGGTCATTGCTAAGCTATGTCCTGTACACAAGAAGCAGGACAAGTCCAACCCACCAGTTATCACCCTATCAAATCTAAACTTGATGGTGAAGGTGTCAACAATAGTAATGCCACTGAACATAAAGGGGAAATGGAAATTGTTGGAAATAGTCTTGCCCTGGCATCTGTGTGGCGCAGATGCTACTTGCCACATTACCACCCAAACCTGAATCTTTTCCAGGTCTTGTTGCCTATGAACAAAGGCTGCTTCAATATCTCAGCAGTTGTGGATGATGCTGAACATTGTTAAATAATTAGATAATATCCCCACTTCTTACATTATAACAAAAGGAACATCTTTGATGAAGGAAGTGAAGGTGGTTGCTCCATGTTTGGACTGAGGCTGTATTGATGTCAGGAGCTAAGTGGCCCTAACAGAACTCTAACTGGGCATCAGTCATTGGGTTACTATTAAGCAAGTGCTGCTTGATAGCACTGTCAGTGACACCTTGCATCACCTTACTGGTGATCAAGTGTAGACTTGAATGGGCGATAATTGGTGGGTTGGATTTGTCCTGCTTTTTTGTGCATAGGGCATAACTAGGCAGTTTTCCAAATTGGCGGTGTAGTAGCTAAACTGGAACAGTTCTGAAGCACAAGTCTTCAGCACTATTGCCAGTATGTTGTCAGGGCCCATGGTTTTTACAGTATCCAGTGCCTTCAGTTGTGTATTGATATCACATTGAATGAATCTACTTGGCTGAATACTGATATTTGTGATGCTGGGGATCTCTGTGGAAGCTGAGATGGATCATCCACTCAGCACTTCTGGCCATAGATCCATTTTTCTACTGAGTCAGGATGCTCTATTCTACCCACTTATCAGCTGAGACTCAGAGTAGCACATTCATCTCGGGAGTTTGAACATCATGGGTTCAAGCTCCACTCTTCGAAACTTGGGCACGGAATACTTGTTGACTATAAAAGCACTTGGGTTATTTTGAAGTTGTGAATGGTGCCACAGAAATTCAAGTCTTTCTTATCTTCCTTAATTGAGAAAAGTATGGACTAGTTCTAATGTTATCTGTTGGGAAGCCTTGAATGGACATCCCCTTCCATCTAGAATTGGAGAATCTTACAAAACAGGAGGAGACCTTTCAGCCCATTGTGCATGTACTGGATCTTAGTATGTTCACTACTGAGTTAAATCTGATTCTAACAACCTTTTCAGGTAGTGGCTGATAACACCCTTTGTGAAAAAAATATATATTTTCATTTCTTCTGAAGATCTTTTTCCAATGGTTTATAAATCAGTGAGCTTCTGTTCCTGACACATTTGCCACAAGGGAATAGTATCTTCTGCTTGCTCTATCCAAACCCCACAATTCTGATTAACCGTTAAATCTCCCCTTTAGCTTCTCTGCTAGAATGTGAACAACCCCAGTTTCTCCATATAATTGATTGATCTTCCCTGAAATTCACACTTCTGGATATACTCACTTGCTTCTACCAGTGGCTTCCACTTCCGTGACCAGGTTGCTATCTGCAGGGCATACTGTTTCTCAATCTTTGCTCTCTCCTGGAAACACAGGATGATGTCGTTGCAGACTTTGTAGCCATCGTCCGTGCGTTTTGTTGTGCTTTTATATTTATCTGGCTGGGAAAAGGAAATTAAAACGTTGCTCAGACATTAGTCACTGACGTAGGTGTTCCTGGTACCTATTGTACTTGTCACCCCTATGCTCGCTGCCTGATATTGGCAAGTGGTTGAATAGTTGCTTGATATTACAATTATTTTCTTTAAGGTTTTGGAGTAGATTTGTAGCTCGGGTTGTGGGTGTTGAGGTTAGTTGGCTCGCTGAGCTGGTTTGTTGTTCCGCAGACGTTTCGTTACCGCGCTTGGTAACATCCTCAGTGCAGCCTCTGATGAAGCGTCGGTGTGTTTTCCCACCTGGTTTTTAAACTCTGGGATCCGTTGCGATGGATTGCCTCACTTCCGGGTTTCCTCCATAGTGGAATGTATATGGGGTCGAGTTCAATGTGCTTCGTGGAGTGCCATGCTTCCAGGAATTCTTGTGCTTGTCTCTGCTTAGCCTGTCCCAGGATCTTGGTGTTGTCCCAGTCAAAGTGGTGGTTCTCCTTGTCCATGTGGATTGAGATGAGTGAGTATTGGTTGTGTCTTTTTATAGCCAGTTGGTGTTCATGTACTCTTGTTGTTAGTTTCCTTCCTGTTTGTCCGATATAGTGTTTCTCGCAGTCTCTGCAGGGGATCTTGTAGATGACATTGGTCCAGTCCATGGCAGGGAGTGGGTCTTTAGTTCAGGTGAGCACTTGTCGTAGGGTTGATGTGGGTTTGTGTGCCACTCTGATGCCCAGCGGTTGTAGAAGTCTTGTGGTGAGTTCGGACGTGTTCCTGATGTAGGGTAGTGTGATGAGTGTGTCAGGGTGTATAGAATCTTTCTGATGCTGTTCCTGTAGGCATCTCCTGACCCAGTTCTTTGGATATCCATTATCCTTGAACACTTGGAAGAGGTATTCCTCCTCCTCTAGGCATAGTTCCATGTTGCTGCAGTGTGTTGTTGCCCTTTTAAATAGTGTTCGCACGCAGCTTCGTTTGTGTGTGCTGGGATGGTTACTATTGAAGTTCAATACCTGGTCTGTGTGTGTGGCTTTTCGGTGTTCTTTCGTTTGCAGTTCCCCATTTGTCTTGTGCTCTACCATGACGTCCAGGAATGGGAGTTGTTTGTTCTCCTCCTGTCTGGTTAATTTCATTCCGGTGAGGGTGTTGTTTATGAGTTTGTGTGTCTCTTCTAATTTGGTCCGTTTAATGATGACAATTGTCATATACATTCCACTACGGAGGAAACGTGGAAGTGAGGCAATCCATCGCAACGGACCCCAGAGTTTAAAAACCAGGCGGGAAAACACACCGACGCTTCATCAGAGGCTGCATTGAGGATGTTACCAAGCACGGTAACGAAACGTCTCCAGAACAACAAACCAGCTCGGCGAGCCAACCAACCTCAACAATTATTTTCTTTATATAATCATAGAATCCCTATAGTGTGGAAGCAGGCCATTTGGTCCATCAAGTCCACACCATCCCTCAGACAGCATTCCACCCAGATCCACGCCCCTATCCTATCCCTGTAACCCTGCATTTCCCATGGCTAACCCACCCAACCTGTACATCCCTGGACACTATGGGCAATATAACAGGGCCAATCAACCTAACCTGCACATGTTTGGACTCTGTGAGGAAGCAGAAAGGGGTAGAATGTGTAAACTCCACACAGACTGTTGCCGAAGGATGGAATCAAACCTGGGTTCCTGGTGCAGCAGTGCTATCCACTGAGCCACCATGCAACTCCTTAAAATACAGCGTGGTGTTCTATACATCCAAGAGACAGCAGCACTTTTAAAACCTAGAAGTTTGTGCCCAGTCCTATAAAATGTCTTTGTTAATATCAAATAGGTTCTGTTGATGGATGTTAAATATCTAATGGTCGCAAATAATAGGATAAACAGATATTGGTTATTGATTAGTTAATAACATTGAGTTGCAAAGGTTCTTTGGAGCAGTGAATGTGTCCCTACCTCTAAGCCAAGAGGCCTAGGTTCAAACCCCACCTGCCCCAGAGATGTCATTACATCTCTGAACAGGTTGATTTGAAAATATCTATTGAGTTGCAAAGTGTTCTTGTGTTGCCATGATAGTATCTTTACCTCTGAGCCAGAAGGCCCTGCTTCAAGTCCCACCTGCTCCAGGTGTGTCACAACATGTCTGGACAACTTGATTAAAACAACTATCAAGTTGCAAAGCTTTTTTGTGTTGTGGTAGTGTCCATACCTCTGAGCCAGGAGGCCTGGGTTCAAGTCCCATCTGCTCCAGAGATGTGTCATAACATCTCTAAACATGTTGATTTGAAAAAAAACGAATGAATTGCAAGCAGGGGCACAACCAATCTGCTGCAAGACCGTACTTTTGAGCCACAGGATCCAGGTTCAAGTGCCATGTCAGGATATGATGGCCTCAGAGAGGCATGTAATAACATGTCTAAACAGATTGATTAACTATTGAGCTGTAAGTTTAAAAATGAAGAGAAGGGGAAGAAATATTGAGGGCTGTTTTGGCACAGAGACCTGCGTTTAAGCCCTTCCTGCCCCAGAACTGTGTAATAACATTTCTGAACAGGTTGATTGGAAAATATAAATATTGGTCGGGACCTGAAGGCTGGCTTTTTATGATATAGTCCAGCGAGATTTTTACATGAGAGTTGGATCTCCCTAAAGTATAGAAGCATTGCGAAGATATATACTACTTAATAGAAGAGGACAAGGGTTAAAGGAAAGGTTTCTTTGAGCACTTCAGTCCCAAGTGCTTGATCTTTGGGCAGTGGCCCCTATCCCTAAGCCAGGAGACCATCCCATCTGCTCCAGAGGTTTGTCATAACATGCACGGATAAGTTGATTATAAAATGGCTATTGATTGTCACTTAGTGCTCTGGCAGTACAATGACAGTGTCCCTACCTCTGAGCCAGGAGACCCAAGTTCAAGTCAACCTGCTCCATGGGTGTGTAAGAACATCTCTGAACAGATTGATTGATTAGTAAAATATTTATGTATAAATATAGAATGTAATTTGAAGAAGTGTGGACTGTTCTCCTTGGGGGAAATCTGACAGAGGTTTTCAAGAGCATGCACAGGGTGTATAGAGTAGATCAGAAGAAATTGTTTGTTTAAAAAAAAGGAGAGGTTATTGATTCAACATGACTTACAAACAAAGCAAGGGTGAAATGAGAATTTCATTTCCACACAGCATATAGGTAGGTATGAAATGTACCACATAGAAATGTGATGGAGGCAGATTTAATTGCTCCATTCAAGGGAGCATTGGACAATTGTTTGAATAGAATTTACAATATGGGGAAAATGACAAGAGATTGGCACCAGGTATTGATCTTTATTTGAAGAGCAGTGGAGGCAAGATGGACCAAATAGCCCCTTATGCCATAAGACCTCTGTGATTCAGATAGGCTTGGAAATCCTCGCATAAACCTCTCACCCAGTCCTGTTTCTGTAATCTCCTCCAGCTCTACACACCTTCTTTAAATCTGCACAGCTCCAACTCTGGCCTCTTGTGCACATTACCTTCTTTGACCCACCATTGGCGACTATTGCCTTCAGCTATCTGAGCACTAAGTTCTTGAATCCTTCCCCAAATCTCTCCATCTCTTCATCCATCTCCCCTCTATTTATATTATCAAAACACATTAATACAATCCAATTTTGTGTGTTCGAGGGTTGCCTTTGGCCAGAGAGGTGACACAGTTGTTTGATGTGCCCACACCTTGTGCAATTGACCAACGAAGCGATGGCATTGATTTCTTGGACGGTGAGTGCTGAGTCAGTGTGAGTCCTTTTTTTTGGGAGGGGTGAGGTTTGTAGGGAACCAGTAATTTGTCTTGCAGACAATGGGGTCATATGGCCATCATTTACTCCTAACATTTTAGCGTGGTTAAAATGTGTGGTCTGAAAACATTGTTAATAAATTATCTGAACCTTGTTGAATAGAAGGAAATTTTGAAACTGTTTGGGAGTGAACTGGATGGTGGGACTAGCAGTGCCACAGTCCTGAGGAGCCAAGTGTCTCCTGTCTGCACTAGAATGTTCAATGAGGGTAAATTTAACTTCTGTTACACCGTAAAAATCCATTAATGACATGAATTTTGTGGTGGAAATGACAGTAAAACTGAGTGTGTTCAGTGTCATTACTCCATTACAACTGACAGCAACTTTTGTGGTCCACATGTGCAGAATAACATGGAAGTCCAGAGGCTACGGTCAGTGGTTGTCCATACTTCCTGACTATCTGCTGTTGAGGTACCTCCAGCCGCAATCAATGAATAATCAACCAGATAACAAGAATTTCCACTTCTTCTGTGCTTCTCATAGTAAAGAGCCCTTCTAATAGTTACATCTTGTTGAATAATTTGTAGCTGCATTTTAACAGCATACTAACTTCACAATAACTGCTAAGCACGCTCACTGACCTTGAAAAGCTACTCTTATGTTTGTGTAATATCAAATTTATCCACAGAAAACAAAATATATTTAATAGAACATTTTAAGCCTGCTTTAAATTTAGATTTAGATTTTATTGTCACTTGTCACCTTTGGATTAATCTAATCATAATCATTTACAGTAAAAATTTTCATTTTGCAGCACTGAAGCAACTCCGATACCCCAAAGACTTAAAAAAAAAAGTTAAATTTTCCATCTTTAGTCAAGCGTGATTTAAATCTGTTTATTTATGTTTTCTTGGTTTGATCTTCTTTCCCTTTCTTTAGCCAACAGTTCGTGTGGCTGAACTGTTTGTAGAATGTAACAAATACATCTCTGTAACCAGCCTGAAAGTGGTGCAGAAGGGAAACTCAGCATGACAAATGCAGAGCAGAATTTGTTTTTCACATCATCCATCCCTTTCCCTGCTATTAATAGCAATATAATTATTGCTTTCCCCGCTGAGCCTCAGTTACAGAAAACAAAGACACTCTCTATCAGCTCTTCCTTTCTGAGACACTCAAAAGCATCATTTCGTAAGTAAATGCACATCTTTTCCACTGCTCCTGCTGTTGCTGCTGTAGTGACTCCCCAGTAACTGGCATCTTTTCCTTAAGGCACCGCTCATTCCCAACATGTGATACATCGTACAAATTTTACTGTTTTCAGAGCACGGAACCTAAAAAGGAAAGATATCGACAGCTTTTAACTTCCTGGAGTTTGCTGTGATTTATTTGATGTGATTGGCTTACTTGCTTGCTGATATCACTGCTGCTGGATACCTGGAGATCCTCTGACCAAATTCATACAGGCATTGGAATTGGGGGAAAGCCATAGAGTCATCGTCATACAGTCACATAGCACGGAAACAGACCCTTCTTTATGGACAGCCTTTTTGGAAGTTACCAGTGACTGACCTTTGCGGTGACTGCAAACTCCAGGCCAAAAACAAATCAGCTACCCATTTACACCTTGTCTCACTTCTCCTCTCATGTGACTTTAGTGAAAGTCAATCTATCAATTATCACTTCATTGAATGGATTTCTCAATATAATAGAACATTCCCCGATCAGATGGTTAAATTCCCTCCACTGTAGTTCAGGTCACATGTGCTGTTAGTTCACACATAGGCCCTTTACTCCCATGGTTTTCCAGGTGGTAACTATAGTGATAGTAATGAGGTCAGCCAGCTGGACCTCAGAATATGAGCTCCCTGTTTGGGGCTGTTAATCTGGTCCAATCAGGGAGCCCTGGCTGACATATTAAAAACGATGATAGCATCAGAGATACAAGCACTCTGGTACCTGTCTCTGAATGAGGCAATACTAAAGTGAAGGAATGTTCGTGTATAAATAAAGAGTGAATTAGAGTTGGGATATTGGCCTCCACCAAGTTATTTTAGTAACGTGTTTCCCCTCAGTAAGCATGTTCAGGGATTTCAATCAATTGTAGTTAATTGGTCTGCTCTTAAGAGCTTGAGAAACAGAAGTAGGAGTAGGCCATTCACCCACTCACTGCCCTACCATTCAATACGATCATGGCTAATCTGATATAGCCTTTACTCCATTTTCCTGTCTGTCCCTCATAACCTTGACTCCCTTGTCAAACAAAAGTCTGCTGTCTTAGTCTAGTTCTCAGTGAGCGCAATAACTATCCAAACAGAGATCATTCATTTGCATTCAGGAATCCAAGTTTTTATTGCTGGTCCTTGACTGAGGAAGACGGGGACTATTTATAGTTTTCTGACTACATCCCCAGTTAAAGTCCAGACTTGGAGCTTTCTGTCTGTATAGTATAAGTCTTCTCCCTATTTGGATTTTCTGGAGACTTTTGTTTTAGAAAAACTGTCTGAACAAAATGATGAATATAAATCACCCCCCAGAACTTTTTATCGGAGCAGTGTTGCATACTAAGCATAAGACAACACCTGATCATATGAAACTCACCATCCAGAAACTGTTGCTGGTTGCTGCTGACCCTGGGGCATCACTGTATTTCAGAGACATAGCAGCACAGTCTTCTGGCTTCTCTTCCTCTCACGCACTGTCTCGGTCTCTTTCTCACATCAACTTTCTTCTAGGAGTCAAGAGAAAAAGGATTTATTGTTTGAGAAATGCTTGTAGCTTCCATTTTTTGGCTGTTGAACTGGTGTATTGTCAGTTTTATAAGATGGGAAAAGTTCACATGTTAGAATATGCGGGAAGGGAACCTCTTCAGTTCCTGCTTCATTGCCTTATAACATATAGTTGTAGGGTCATACAGTCATACAGCACAGAAATAGACCTTTTGGTCCATGCCGAACATAATCCCAAACTAAACTAATTCTACCTGCCTGCTTCTGGCCCATATCCCTCCCAACCTTTCCTATTCATATATCCATCCAAATGTATTTTAAACATTGTAATTGTACCCACATCCACCATTTCATCAGGAAGTTCATTCCACACGCGAACAACCCTCTGTGTAAAAAATTTGCCTCATATTCCTTTTTTTAATCTCTCTCCTCTCACCTTAAAAATGTGCCCCCTAATGTTGAAATTCCCCATCTTAGGGAAAAGACAACTACAATCAACTCTATCTATACCTCTCATTATTTTATAAACTTCTATCAGGTCGCCTCCCAACTTCCTATTAGTCATATCTAGTGTATAGCGAGGTAGGTGTCTCATGCTTCAATGAACGTAACTCAGTCAAGGTGCTTTTGGTTTAGATTTGTAAAGAAAAGCTTGCATTTATGTTGCACCTTTCACAATCTCCATGGCCCAAGGTACTTTAATGTGCAGTACCTTTGAAATGTAACTGTTGTCATGTAAAGTCACTATAGACCCAGAGGAACATAGGGCCACTTTCAAGGTCTTTTCCCCAGGGGAGGGGAGTCCAAAACTAAACGGCATAGAATAGAAGCCCTGCAGTGTGGAAACAGGCTATTCAGCTCAACGAATCCACACCAGCCCTCTGAACAGCATCCCATCCAGACTCATCCCCCAACCTATCCCTGTAACCCTGCATTTCCCATGGCTAAAACATCGAACTTACACACCTCTGAACACTATGGGTCAATTAGCATGGTCAGTCCACCTAACCTGCACATTGTTGGAATATGGGAGGAAACTGGACCACCTGGCAGAAACCCATGCAGGCACAGGGAGAAGTGCAAACTCCACCATGACAGTCATCCGAGGATGGAATCGAACCTGGGCCCCTGGCGCTCCGCTAACCACCAAGCCACCATGCCACCTAAAGGTGAGAGAGGAAAATTTAAAAGAGACCCAAGAGGCAACTTTTTCACGCAGATGGTGATGTGTGTGTGGAATGAGCTGCTAGAGGCTGGTACAATTACAACATTTAACAGGCATGGTACATGAATAGGACAGGTTTAGAGGGAAATGGGCCGAATGCTGGCAAATGAGACTAGATTAATTTAGGATATCTGGTTGGCATGGACAAGTCTGGTTCCGTGCTACTGTATATCTCTACAACTCTATGATTGGTGGTGCGTTTAACCTGAGGGTCACCATTCCTAAGACAAGGGATAAGGCTGAAAAGTTGGGACCTTCATAGTGATCTTAGCAGTACAGGAATTGCACTCCTCACATAAGTTGGCATCAGTCTGTACAGCAAACCAGCTGTCCAGCCAACTGAGCTAGCCAACCCCAACTCCCACACCTCAGCAAGCTTCACCAACAGATATGTAGCAGCAACCCAAAATAGTATATTTTAGTTAATATCTTTGAGGAATCAATATTTCCCAAGGGCAGAGAGTAGCAGTCCTTGACACTTCTTTGAGATGGTGCCCTTTTGCATGCATCAGGAAGGACAGTTGGGGCCTTGGTCCATTCCAAGTAAAGGCATCTTTGACAGTACAACTCTCCCTCAGTACTGCAGCTTAGATTTTGTGTTCGAATCACTGGAACCAGTTAGACTAAGCAAAGAGTGGAAAAGATTTGCAGCTGAAATAGATGGAGATGGGTACTTTGAATATAGATCACTTAACCAACCATATCACCATTCATGGGACTGGTTAGGTGCATGGGTCAAGATCCTTGTACTCCCTCCCTAAGAGCACAGTAGATGTACACTGTAGGGATGTGTAACGTCACTGGACAAATAATCTGGAAGCCTACTTTAATGCCGTATGGGTAGGAGTCTGAATCCCACTATAGCGACTGGTAGAATTTTAATTCAGTTAAATTTGATTGATTAATAAAAGTAATGGTGCCATTAAACTATCATCCATTGTTGTCAAAACCCAGCTGTTTCACCAATGCTCTTTAGAGAAAGAAATCTGCCATCCTTACCCAGTCTGGCCTACATGTAACTCCAGATCCACAGCAATGTGGTTGCCTCTCAACTGACGTCTGAAATGGTCCCAAGCAGACCATATTTCAAGGGCAGTTAGGGATGCTCTTTGGTCTGTCCAAAACTTGTTGGTCTTCCAGAGCAAGGAGTTAACCTCAACCAAGTGTTGCAGACTGACATGTTCCGAGGTCCAGGACTATGTGCTGAGGATGCACTAAAGCTTGTGCTGCCAAGGCACAGTGGATAAAAACCACTGTCTGAGGTCTTTCTGCTGGAGTTAAATGGTAGTCCATTCAGCTATTGGATCCTCCTAGTGCCTCAAATGCATGCAAATCTAGTCTTGATGAAGTAAGAGATATTTGTTTTATTTGGATAGAGACAAACTCCAATGTTTGCTTTGCCACTGTACAGAACCGAACAGTGTTTGTGACTATGTACATATATGAACATATTTTGATGACTAAAGTATATTTTTGAAATTAAAAAAAAACAATTAGGGATGGTCAACAAATGCTGCCTTTGCCAGAGACACCCAAAAAGGCTTTTAAAAAATGGATTGCAGTCGTTCACAAAATCAGCTCACCATCATTCTCTTAAGGGGCAAGTAGAGATGGGCAGCAAATGCAGGACATTGCCATCAATGCACAAGTCCAAAGAAAGAAAAATAAATTCTATCCATGGTCCTATTTGAGGTGTGGAATTTAGATTAGATTCTCTTGGCACCAACATCCTGAACTAAATATGTCTTTGTAATGTAATACGGGTGTGATTCAGAGCAGGCTCTCTGTTTATTATCCTATCTCAAAACCCCAAACTAAGAGTAAAAACCAGTGTAATTGTCTTCTAGATTCACCTTAAAGAGTGTTCAGAATCAATAGTAGTTCACCCCTTGATTTTCTTTAAAAGAATACAATCCAGGGATTGCAATAGATCCTCTGGCAGATTAGAAAGGAAAATAACCTTCAAAAGGCACTTTATCTCATCCTCAGGATGTCCTGGAAGGGAAAAACTGCTTTGACTGTCAGGAGGATCGGAAACTAAAGGAAACAGATTTAAAATAATGGTCGAAAGAACTGGAGGACAGAGCAGGAGAATCCTTTTGCTTTATAATTAAAACACAGCAGATTGTTATCTGGAAGACACTGCTTTAAAAGGCAGGCCGAAACTGAACTAGGAGTGACTTTCCAAAGGAAATTGCATGAATACTTAGAAAGGATAGAGAAGGAGGTTATAGGGAATGGCAGGATGGGGAGAGTAGTGGTATATTAACTGGGAGGAGGGTCACAATACAAGAGAGTTGAAGAACTGAAAACACCTCAAACAATTTGCAAGCAATAAGCAGCAGAGATTCCAGCTAAGTGGGGAATCCAACAATATAACAAGAAATATTTTATTATTGATGGGATCATTGTTTCATTGACCATGTAAGGAAATTATTCCAATTTTTTTTTATCATCAGGAGTTAAATTTTTTTCAAATAAGCTCGTCCATTTTCCACTTTGCAAGAGAATTGGCTGGGCTTGACTATAACAGAAGGCAAGTTATAACAATGTCATACACCACAGTAGAATTTCTTTTTCTTGCATGGGATGACGGAGGGGAGTGGTGGGAAATCACCAGCAAGGTTAGTATTTGTTGCCTATTCCTCTTTGCCCTTGAGAAGAAGGTAGTGTTGTAAACTGAACAATTGTCACCTTGAACTGTCACACTCAGTTTGAAGGTTGTGGGTTCAAACACCAAAACCACACCTCTCCTTCCCCAAATCCCCTTTGTTGATCTGTGGCTGCTTTTTACTGTTTGAAGGGTAGGATTTTCCCCCTCCCAGTTTCCTGGCCAACATCTTTTGCCTCAACCAACACCACCAAAATGATGATGATCTGGGTCGTTACATTTGCTGTTTATGGGATCTTGCTTTGCCAACACTACGCTTCAGAAGGAATTTATTGACCTTGAAGTACTTTTGAGATGCCGTAAAGATGTGAAAGGTGCAAGTCCTTTCTTTGACTGTTGACCCCGTTCATTAAGGAATATTAAGTCGCTCAAACTAACAGAGTCATTATCTCTGACTCACATTTTACGCTGTTACATTTTGGTGGATAAGTTACTGCAAGCCACTCAATTTGACCAACGAGCAATACCACTCTCTAATCCTTATGCTGGAAAACACCAATCCCCTGTTGTCTTTTCTTGTGTGTTCTAAGGATCTGAGAAACATAATATGGTTAGGGAGTTGCCCTTGAAGTTTAGTCAAGTTTCTCATTAAATAGTTTACGTACTCATTATGCACTCAATGTACTCATTTATCCACACACACCCTACTCACTGGTTGTGGTAACACTGCTGTCGAAGGCTGGACACACCAGATAGATATGTTGGAAGGGGGTGGGGATACAAGAGGAAAGAAGTCTTTTGCTGCAATTTTACAGGGCTTTGGTGAGATCACAACTGGAATACTCTGTACAGTTTTGATCTCCATACTGAGGAAGATTATACTTGGCTCCGAGAGGGCGTAATGAAAGTTCATTAGTTTGTCATTCCAGGAATCAAGTTTGTCCTTTGATGAGAATTGAGTTGACCAGGCCTATATATATTGGAGAATGGAAAAATGAGACATGATCTCTGTGAAACATGGAAGTTTCTGACAGGGCTATACAGGGTAGTTGGTGAGAGGCTGTCTCCTGGAGAGTCTAGAATTCGGGGACACAATTTTGCGACACTGGTTTGGTTGTTTAGAACAGAGATGAGGTGAAATTTCTTCATTTAGAACTTGTGACTCTGGAATGCTCTAATCTGATGATGACTATAGTATTGTATTTTGTTCTTTCTACCATCCTTCAGTATTTTTCTTGAAATAATCGATTGTAAAGTTCATCTCGGTTTAGTCCTTGTCCACAATAAATGTTGATTTTTCATTAATTGATCCTTTGAATTGAAATACCACAAAGGTCTCAGGGGACTTTTTTTTTCTATTCATTTGTTGGATGTGGGCGTCGCTGGCTGGCCAGCATTTATTGCCCATCCTTAGTTGCCCTTGAGAAGATGGTGGTGAGCTGCCTTCTTGAATCATTGCAGTCCACCTGCTGTGGGTTGACCCACAATGCCATTAGGGAGGGAATTCTAGGTGTTTTGCAGCATAAGGATTAGAGAGTGGTATTGCTGTTTAGTTAAAAGCTCTTTGGCTTGCAGTAACGAATCCACCAAAATGCAACAACGTAAAATGTGAGTCAGAGCTGATGACACTGCCAGTTTGAGCTGCTTAACATTCCTTAATGAACAGGGTTAACAGTCAAAAAACAGAAAGGACTTGCAGCTTTCACATCCTTAGAGCATTTCAAAGTGCTTCAAGGTCAATAAATTCCTTCTGAAGTGTAGTGTTGGCAAAGCAGGATCCCATAAGCATCAAATGTAACAACCCAGATCATCATCTTTTTGGTGGTGTTGGTTGAGGCAAAAGATGTTGGCCAGGAAACTGGGAAGGGGGAAATTCCTACCCTTCAAATGATAAAACGTAGCCACAGATCAACAAAGGGGTTTTGGTGTTTGAACCCACAACCTTCAAATCGAAGGTGGGAGTTCTACACACAACCAAGGTGACTTGACAAGGGTAAATTTGGAAAGTTGTTTCCCCTTGTGGGAGAGTCTAGGACCAGAGGGCATAATCTCAGAAAAAGGAGTTGCACATTTAAGACAGATGAGGAGGAATTTCATCTCACAGAGGGTTGTGATCCTGTGGAGTTCTTTAGCACAGAGAGCTGTCGAGGCTGGCTCATTAGTATATTCAAGGCTGGGATAGGGATTTTTTTAGTCAGTAAGGGAATTGAGTTATGGATAAAAGGTAGAAAAGTAGAGTTAAGGATTATCAAATCAGCTATGATTTCATTGAACAGTGAGCCAGATTCAATCAGCTGAATTGCCAGCTTCTGCTTCTACGTCTTATAGGCTGTGGATGCTCAGTCATTGAGTCTGCTCAATATTGAGACCAATAGTGTTTTGGATTTTAAGGGAATTAAGGGATAGGTAGAAATGTGGAGTTGAATTCAAAGATCAGTCATGACCCTACTCAATGGCGGAGCAGGTTCAGAGGACTGTATGATCTACTCTTTACATTTTTTGGTGATCTCCATTAGGATGATAGATCAGCCATGATATGAAAATGGCAGATATTAATGCAGACAACTATGAGACAGTCACCAACAGCTGTGACCTCTAAAAGTTGACTGTTCAGGGAGGCAATGGAAGAAACAGGAAGAAATGGATAGCTCAACTGACCAAGGAGAACATCAATATAAATAGAGGCCAATGAAACATACATTTTCTTAGCCTGCTGTCTTCATCTGCAGCAAACGCAGAAGGGACAACGCTGCTAGAGTGTAGCACCTGAGCCATGTCAGGTGATGTTTAACACAGAGTCATACAGCATAGCGTAAAACAACATCTCACAAGATGGAAGGCTGCTAATGGAAGAATGAAGGTGGACCAGCACCATTAGAAGCATTCACGTGTGAGGGAGGGACCAATAAACCAGGCCTCTCACTCCAGGTTAACCATTCACTGACCATCTGCTGAAAAATTGCTCCTGTGTGTGAATATTGGATAAGGACAAGATCGGGGTGAGGCCATGATGATCTCCATTTTTCTATCGGCCTCTGACACTCACTGCATTAACTGACCTGAAAGATGAGAGGGGGTATTAATAACAAAGGTAGCACACTTTTAAAGTGAAAGACAGGAGGTTTAGAGGGGATTTGAGGAAATCCTTTCTCACCCTGAGAGTGTTGAGAATCTAGAATGCACTGCCTGGGAGGGTAGTTGAAGGGGAAAAACTTCACAGCGTTTAAAAAGAACTTGGGGTGAATACTTCAAATGTCATAACATTCAAGACTATGTGCCAAGTGCTGGAAAGTGGGATGAGTATAAATTTGTTGCAGTTTTGGCAGTACAGACTCGATGGACTGAAAGGTAGCTTTTGTACTGTATGGTATTATCAACTATTTCTTCTGGAGTATCATTGACTTAGAGGCAACAGAGTTTAATGAAAGTAATGAAAGGGTTGTATAACATTCCTGTTGATAGATTAATGAGGACCGAAGGACATGAGTTTAGATTATGCAATAGTAGGAATGGATTGGGTATTGGGCAGTCCTACCTTAGAGATCAGAGAGCTATTACTGGCTAGTGTGATGGATACTGGGTTTCTGTAATTAACTCCCAGTTAGGGCAGAGGTCAGAGGGTAAGCAAGGGAGGCTTAATGGACTCACTGACCTTTCAGAGTCTCTTACTTTGACACGCTGATTGAGAAAGTAGTGTCTGCAGCTGAACGTGTAACAACATCATCATCGGCACATTGTGGGGTGGTGGGGGGAGCTGGATAGAAGGAAGAAAATTGAGGATGAGCATTTGTGAGGGGGATTACAGAGTTATCAGTGAAGCAGGAATTTGATGCCCCACCCTGCAACTTCAATTAAGGAGCCCTTAAGTTGACACACCCTTTACAAGATATCAACACACCACTCAGGAATGCAGAGCAGTATTTAATGTATTTTGGAATGTCATGTTGATATACCATCCCTTGCTCCACTTCAGGCCGATGTTGCCAGCTTTGCATGTTTAGCAAATAGCCATAAATAGCTGGGATCTCTTGCCTTTCATTAACGATATTGAGAGGACAAACTGCTTGTTACCAGCTGTAAGGCAACACCCGTCAAGCCAGCAAACATGGTTTCTGCACCACCTTCTCTCACATCTCCAATAAGATTCAAATCCTTTTGTTTCTAACACTGAATAACTACATGCGTTGTGGCATGACTCTGTTAATGACCACCATTGAATGTGTCGCTATGGCAATTGAGCAGTTGATGTGAGTACCCCAGCTGTGCCCTACTTGTACCCCAGCTCCCACCCAGGATCCCCCACTGTCCTACAATTGAGAAGCTATCATACTTGGAAGCACCATTGATTTTTATTAGGTAAGGGAATTGAAGAGCTATTGAACCAAGCTAAGTCGATGGGGATAACACATAAATCAGTCCTAACCTAACTGATTGGCAGAAAGCCTCAAAAGGCTGAATAGCCACTTTCTGATGGTCTAGGCAGACAACTGTGCCACCCAGTGATGTACCAAAGCCTATAGAGTAGGATGACCCACATTCTAAGCAACCCAATCTCATCTGGCTGTTGCTTGGAAAGGCATAGCTAACTTTGACCCCAGTTGGGTCAAAGGAAGTGTGTCAAGGGTTTCTCCTCATCCTATACCATAACTCTTGCAGGAACATACACATCATATGGTGATGTGGGATCAATTTCAGATGCAACATCCTTTCCCTATCTGCAAGCCAGTAATCTCTGTAAAGTGAAGAATAGAGATATGTACACCACTATACGCAAATAAACCATATTCTGTACTTGTAGTCACATCCCTTAATGAGCAAGTGCTTTTACAATTTTTTAAACTTTCTTTCATTGAACAAAAACAAGATCAGCATTCATGACTCATTCCTAATTGCCATTGAGAAGGTAGTGATGATCTACCTTCTTGAACCACTGCTGTACATGGCTGAAGGTTTACTTATTGTGCTGTTAAGGACTGAGTTCCAGTATTTTGACACAATGATAATAAAGGAATGGTAATATATCACCAAGTCAGGATGGGGAGGGAAACTTGCAGATGGTGGTGTTCCCATGTGTCTGCTACCCTTTTCTATTTAGATGGTATTCTTTACAGCCGTAGAAAGTGTTGCCAAAAGAGGCCTGGTGAGTTTCAGTGCACAGTAGTGGAGGGAGTACATGTTTAAGGTAGTAGTTAAGATGCCAATAGAGTGGGATTCTTTATCATGGATGGGATTGAACTTCTGGAGTGTTGTTGGAGCTGCACTTATACAAGCAAGTGAGGAGTATTCCATCACACTCCTGACTTGTGCCTGGCAGCAAGTGGAGTAGCTTTGGGGAATCAAGAGGGGCTATCACTCGCTGCAGAGTTCCCAGCCTATGGCCTGTTCTTGTAGCCACAGTATTTATGTGGTTAGGATAAGTATGAATGAATAAGTATAGATGGTAACCTCCAGGATCTTGATGATGGAGGGGGGCGGGATTCAGTGATTGTGATGATATTGAATGTCAAAGGGCAAGCGTTGGATTTTCTCTTGTTGAAATGGTTGTTGCCTGTCGCTTGTGTCAATTTCGTAAAGATGGTAAGTATTTGCTTCCTTAAGAAGCATGGAGTGAGTCATGTAATTATCTAGAATGCATCCTGTGACCCTGGAGTTGATGGTTCATTGCCCTAATACAAAATAATTACCGGTCACTTTGCACACCATCAATCAAATCAAAATCAAATCGGAACAGAAACAGGCCATTCAGTCCTTCAAGCTTGCTCCACCATTCAGTATAATCATGGCTGATCATCCAACCCTGTTTCCCTTTTCTCCCCATTTCCTTTGTTTCCTTTAGCCTTAAGAACTCTTTGAAACATTGATTATTTGGGACTCAACTGCTTTCTGTGGCAGAGAATTCCACAGACGCACTGCACTCTGGGTGAAGAAATTTCTCCTCACCTCAGTCCTAAATGGCATTCCCTGTATACTCAGACTGTGACCCCTGGTTCTGGACTCTTCATCATCAGGAAAATACTCTTCAATTGAAGTAGAATTATGGGCAGATGGTGAGTTGGGTGGGGGTTTAATTGGACAAGAACAGACCAAAAGGAATGATGCAGCATTGATGGAGGTCATGCAGTTCATTCTGCCTGTTCCAGCTCTTTGAAAGAGCTACCTCATTAGTTCTAGTGCCCTGCTCCTTCCCATAGACCTGAGGAATTTTTCTGAATTAATTATCTTCAGTGTATTAAAAAGCTCATACATGTCAGCAGTCCGTGCCAGCTGTTTCCAACGTAAATTATTATGTTACGGTGGAAACTATGTAAACCAGTATTGGTGTAATTACATCCTCCCATGCCATTGGAAGTGCTGCCAGTGGTGGACTTGTGTAATTGCACCCTAAAAGTTTCACTGACATCATTTAGATCAGATAATTGACTTTTTAAAAAAAAATCCAATTCTGAAGTAGAGTCCCATTGGATTCGAAACACTAACTCCATTTCTCTCTCCACAGATGTTGTCAGACATGCTGAGTTTCTCCAGCACTTTCTATTTTCATTTTGGATTTCCAGCATCCGCAATATGTTGATTTTTATTTTGTTGAGAAAAATTATCCTGTAGCAAATGCCAAATTGTGATGACAGAGAAATAAGTAATCATAATTCATAACAAACAAACAAACAATCATTACAATAAAGTTGAAATGCTAAAAGCTTCACAAAATTGTGAATGTTTCAGCATAAAAGTTATAATTTGTTGCAAAATACAGCCTTCCTTAATTTACAAATTACGAATGGAAGATCTACTGCACTCTGCATTTTGTATTAAAGTCCATAAATCATATGTTACCATGCAGAATTCATTAAATTCTCAATCATTAGCATACAGCTTCCATTAGAAACAACAGCTTGCATTTGTAGACAGCTTGTGATGTGAAACAGCTCACGTTTGTAGATTTTGAGGGAGAGAGTGTTGGCAATTAGGAGGTTTCAGAAGGAACACTCCATTCAGGTCACTAAATATAAGGTCTGACACCAATTCCACCACCACCCACCACCACCACCCCCAACCCCCACCTCCCCACCTCCCCACATACAGGTGATGGTTTGACCTGAGATGACTAATCTTACAGTGGGGGCCTTAAACTATGATGACTCTTATTTTTCATAAGCACAATGGTCACCTCTTCCTGAATCAGGGATTGGCACACTTCTGTCTGGAAATTGTTGGCTCATTAGACCAGGTATTGCCCAAATAAAGGCTGAATCACTGACTGAGGAAGAGCCTTCACAGCAATAAAACATCTGAGTGGCCAGCAGGGCTTTGGCTCATGATTAGATTCCAGCATACAGATCCCAAATACGCAACTGACTGTCCTGAGCCAAGGAGATGTTAATGCAAAACAGCAGCTGCTCCATTTTACCCCACCCTGTGACATTACGTGCTAGGCAACAGGAAAATCTGGCTGGAACCAGCTGGATGGCATCTACCAGCTTATATCAGGAATGCCCGACCACATCAACCCTGAAACCCCTGTTATCAGGAAAACGTTCCCGGTAATGCTAACACAGCCTTCTAAATTTATCCCGCTGAGCGGAGAGGGTGATGTGTCACTGACTGCTCTGTAAATACTGTGTCTATGTTTTCTGCAAAAGACTGACAGTTGCCAGGCCACAGTTTTGAGAGTGCTGGTGCTGGCAGCTCACCAAAAAAAGTCCATTTCTCAGGAGCTCTGACACAGTGAGAGACTGGAGTCTTTTTCCTCTTAATCACTGGTGTGTTAGAGCTTGGGCTTGGTGGATCAGAAGCACTCATCACAAAATTTAAACTGCCCATGATTTTTGTTTTGAACAGGTGGGGCATTGAACGTAACTAGCACCTTATGTTAAGGTGCTAGTTACTGCAGAAGAGTCCCGATCTGAAATGTCAACTTTCCTGCTCCTCTGATGCTGCCTGACCTGCTGTGTTCCTCCAGCTCCACACTGTATTAGACCCTCATGTTAAGGTAACAGCTTCTTCTCACCAGCCCCAGATATGCAGTCCCTGGCATTGAAGAGGACAATTTAACCCTGAGCATCTACGGCCCAGTGTTCCATCCCAGAGCCACCAGATCCTATCCAGTAACTCACCACAGTGGCTGCGGTTCCTGTGCAGTGCCAAAAAGCACCACGGCCAACAGCTTTTGCTTTATTATGTTCTTTTCATGTGGTGTAGGCCAGTGTTTGTTTAATTGCCCTTGAACTGAGAGATTTGCTGGACCATTTAGTAGGGTGGTTAAGAGCCAACCACATTGTGGTGGGTCTGGATTCACATGTAGGCCAGACTAGGTAAGGATGCAAGTTTCCTTCCCTATAGGATATTAGAGAACCAGATAGGTTTTTACAACAACCAATGATAATTTTATGGTCACCATTTCTTGTCATTTTGGTAATTTAACCTAAATTCCACAAGCCACCACAATGGAATTTGAACCCGTGTCACCAGGTCATTAGCCTGGGCCTCTAAATAGGTTACTAGTCTATTATGTTTACATTTAGTTCCAGACGTATGGTGATGTGTTTGATGCTTAACTACCCACCAGGCAATTAGGGATAGGCAGTAAGTGCTGGCCTAGCCAGTGACTCTCACATCCTGTAATTGAATTTTTAAAAAAGTGGGTGGCAGTCATGACTCGATATTAAAATGTTGTGAGTTCAAGGTTTTCTCCTGGAATTTGAGTACATATTCCAATCTGACATTCCCACTGCAGTACAAAGGGAACGCTGTGATGTTTTGGGTGCCATCTTTTTGATGAAATATTAACCCAAGACCACACCTGCCCTCCCTGGCAGGTGGAAAAGATCTTGCAGCATTATTTGAAGAGGGGTCCTGTTGCTCTGGCCGATATTTATCCCTTAACCATTACCAAAATGATTTTGCAGATGACACCAAAATTGATGGTATAGTGGACAGTGAAGAAGGTTATCTGAGATTACCAAGAGATCTTGATCAATTGGGCTAATGGACTGATGAATGGCAAATGGAGTTTAATTTGGACAAATGTGAGGTATTGCATTTTGGTAAAAACAAACAAGGGCAGGACTTACACAATTGAAGGTAGGGCCCTGGGTAGTGTTACAGGGGTTCAGGTACATAATTCTGCGAAATTTGCATCACAGGTAGACAAGGTGGTTAAGAAGACATTTAGCACACTTGTCTTCATTGCTCAGACCTTTGAGTATAGGAGTTGGGACGTCATGTTGAGGTACAGGATGTTAGTAAGGCCTCTGCTGGAGTATGTGTCCAGTTCTGGTTGCCCTGTTATTGGAAGTATATTATTAAACTGGAGAGGGTTCAGAAAAGATTTACCAGATGTTGCTGGGAATAGAGGATTTGAGTTATAAAGATAGGCTGGCACATTTTTCATTGGAGCATTAAGAAGTTGGGGGGTGACCTTTATAAAATCATGAGGGGCATAGATAAGATGCCCCTTAGCAAAGGTCTTTTTGCTAAGGTGGGGGAGTTCAAAAGTAGGGGGCATATTTTCAAGGTCAGAGGAGAAAGATTTAAAAAGAGCATGAGGGGCAAGTTTTTTTTTTTTTACAGAGAGTGGTTTGTGTGTGGAATGAACTGCAGGTACAGTTACAACGTGTAAAACACATTTGAATAAGTTCGTGAATAGGAAAGGTTTTGAGGGATATCGTCCAAACATAGGCAGGTGGGACGAGTTTAGTTTGGGAATATGGTCAGCGTGGACTACTTGGACCGAAAGGTCTGTTTCCATGCTGTATGACTATCTCATTGATGTGGGATTTTGCTATTCGCATATTGGCTGCAGTGACATCACATCAAAAAAGGACTTAATTGGCAATAGGACAGGATATACGCTCCCTTCAAACCAGTTTCCAACAGTGAAGGAACTGTGCATTCAATCCATGGAAAAGGACATGGCCTCAGGCATATCCAGTGACAGGGCACTCACGCAAGGTAAATAACTGATCCCTGATCATTCTGTTCACTACTTTTGTGTTACCAGCTGCAAACGCCTCTTTACAAGATTGTATGTATGAGAATTTGACACCAGATTGTGGGTGGTTTTATTTGTTACTCCTAAGCACAGCTCTAAGCAGGAGGTGCTCTGAGCAACTTGGTCCATCACTACCCTGGCCCATTAGTTGCCAAATGATGTAGAGTTTTGCCACAAAAAAACGCAGCTAGGATCTTTAAGGTAGCCCCTCAGATCCAAACAAGGGTCTGCAATCTCTGGTACTGTATTAAACTAATATGGTCTAACAACGGGCATTTGGTTTGAAATAATCACTAAGTGGCTTAGGAATGCTTGGAGTGTCAGGGTGCCATGCAACACTTTCCATCTAGTACTCAGGACAGCACTGGATAGTCATGATGTCAGGAAGCTGCTGTTATAAGACTCATCAGCAATCTGCCCTCTGGATACTGAATGAGTTCTATTGTGACGTGGACACTTATGACTGACTGGCAAGTACTCCACCCCTCCCCCAGACCTTCCTGAGCTTGAAATGGCATTGCACCAGAACCACTGAGCTACTGGACCACCGCACTGCATGTGTTTTTTATCGGACTCTATTGCATCCAACTGGATCCAGTTAGAACATTTAGAAAATGATACTGATTGAAAACAGACACTCAAAGCCACAAGAATACTTCCTGAGCCAAGTCAGACAAAGCAAGGCTTCAAGTTACGTTGAACACAAGTGCTCCTGCCAAAAAAACAACCCTTTTCACTCCTGATGCAAATATTAGGATGTAAGGTAACAACAACTTACAACAATAATGTAGTGATATGGTGCCATTGACGTAAGAAAAATTCCCATGTGATTTACAGGAGCACGATAAAATAACATTGCATTGATGTGCACGAGGAGACATTAGAAGAGAGAAACGGGGTTAACGTTTTGAGTCTGGTATTATTATTCTTCTTCAGTTCTGAAAAAGTCATATCAGCCTTCAAACATTAACTGTGATTCTCTCCACAGATGTTGCCAAATCTGCTGAGTTTCTCCAGTACTCTCTATGTTTGTTTCAGATTTCCAGCATTTTGATTTTGTTAGGAGACATTAGCTGTAAAAGGAGACCAAAGGATTGGTCATAGAGGTGGAATTTGCTTCTGCTTTATTCTTTCACGAAATAAGGGTATAATAGGCCAGCATTTGGTACCCATCCCTAATTGCCCATGAACTTGAGTGGCCCATGAGACCATTTCAGAGGGCATTTAAGAGTCAATATAGCTGCTGGTCTGGAGTCACTACAGATCAGAGTGGGTGAAGATGGCAGATCTCCTTATCTCAAGATTATTAGTGAACCATATCTATTGATTATATTTTCAGGTAGTTGCCATTACTGAGACTTTGTCCTATATGAGACCAGAGGCACTATAAGCAGAAAGACTCCTACACTGGCACTGGTACATTGCAAGGTCTTTTGCTGCAGTCCAGGTGATGTGCCACTCTTGGGGTCCTTAAATGTATTTTACACGTCATCTTAGACCAGCCACATCTTCTTCCCCTGTCTGGGGTTGTCCATTCAACTGCCACTCTGGCAAAGTGTGTGTCCAGGAAGTAAAATGCAAGTCCTGTAAATTCAGTTGTCTCTAAGCTACAGTGACCATAAGGTGCCTCTGACTGGTCCTGTGAAGCATTTCTTCATCAGTGATGTGATCTATCCAAGCGATTCCTGGGTCTAACATAGGCAACGCTAATAAAAGATGTCCAATACATGTGAAACCTTTACTGTTCTCTTCCATGCCTCGTTGACATTGATTGCAGTTGGTATTGCAATGGTCATGTAGAATTACAGTGTCATAGCTGATTTAATGGTTTTGGATACCCAGACCGTTTGGAGATACTGAACAACTGGTGTCTCTTGGCCAGTTCTTATTTGGATATCCATCTTTACATCACCACCCTGAACATGTTGCTTCTTTGAAATGATCAACATCCTCAATGATATGGTGTTCAATGATTATGGGGGAAGGTGCCTTGTTGCTACCCAGCCTTCAAAGTCTTTGGTTTTCTTGCAACTGGTGAAGAGATCACCAACCTTGGCACTGCCACTCTGGAGACTGGTGATCAAGTCTTGAAATGCAATGTGATTCTTTGGCAGCAATGCAATGTCGTCGGCAAAACACAGACGCGCCAACAGCTGTTATTATTACAGGATGCACCCAACCATCACCTTCCTCATGATGAAGTCACTAACCTAGAGCAAAGTATGAAACCTTCCATAGTCCTGTGGTGATATTGAAAATATTCATGATGCCCATACTGGAGATGGGATCAGTCATGATCATCTTAAGTGGCGGAACAGGCTCGGGGGGCTGAATTGCCCATTTCTGCTCCTAGTTCCTATGTTCTAACATCTTGGCACAGCAGCTGAAGTCACAGTCCAAGACTTCAAAAATGTTAATAACCCACTCTTGGATACCGTCATGTCTAGTGATGGACCAGGGAGACGATTGATGGATGCTATCGAAAGCTGCCTTGAAATCAACAAATTTAATAAGCAGTGGCTTCTGATATGTTGACTTCTGTTTTATGATGTTCCTCAGTGTAAAGATCTGCTCAGAGCATGATCTACCATCCTGGCAAATGCTCAGCACCATCACTGAAACTAGTTTCATATTCCAGATTTGCTATCATTTCAACCCATACATCCAGTGCATTTGTCCTCTGGATTGCTAGGCAAGTGACATTACTACGACTGCAACATGGTTTAAGGAGTGTCTTTAAAGAAGGCAAGAGAGAAGCAGAGGAGTTTGGGATGGAAGTTGGTGAGCCTAGGGTCTTGGTGACTGATGGCACAATGAGCAATAGTGGAGTGATCAAATAGGGGATACAAGAGAGGCCAGAATTAAAGGACAGCAGATAACAAGAAAATACAGATGTGTTAGGCCATTCAGCAAATCTTCATGACACCCAAATATTTTTTTGATAATAGTGGTCTTGCCTCCTCCATTCTATCTGTGTTTTTTTAAATATATTAATTTTTTCTTGTGTGCAAAAGGTTCTGATAATGAACTGAAATATGCCATTTATTAGAAACAAAAACAGAAGTTGCTGGAAAAGCTCAGCAGGTCTGGCACCATCTGTGAAGGAAAAATCAGAGTTAATGTTTCAGGTCCGGTGACCCTTCCTCAGAACGTCAGCGGACCCAAAACATTAACTCTGATCTTTTCTTCACAGATGCTGCCAGACCTGCTGAGCTTTTCTAGCAAGTTCTGTTTTTGTTCCTGATTAACAGCAGCAGTTCTTTCTGTTTTTATGCCATTTATAAGTTTTGTATATGTCTACATAGCCTGCTTCTGTTATTTAGCCTCTGAACTGCTCTCCAATGTTTGTCTTATCAGTGGCTTAGTAACCAGAACTGGACATAGGTTTAAATATCCAATCCAACCAGAAGTTTATTTTAATTGGTTAATAAGGGCACTGTGTTGCTATGCTGGCATATTCCCAAGCTATTAGTTCTTCTCCAGTGTCCATTGACAAAATGATGGTGGATCATTGATAAATCTCCTTCTTTGTCCCTCTTAACAAGCAACAATAGCATTTATATTTATAGTCCCTTTAATAGCATAAGTCACAACAAGTAGGAAATGGAGCAGAATTTGGTATCCTCCTTACTCCTGTTTTAGATGAGGTTGTGTGCATTCCGACTGTTGTAGCAGCGACATCAGTTACCATAGAAGCAAGCAGACATCATAAGACCATCAGGTATAGGAGCAGAATTAGGCCATTCAATCATGACTGATATGTTTCTCAACCCCATTCTCCTGCCTTCTCCCTGTAAACATTGATCCCCTTACTAATCAAGAACCTGTCTATCTCTGAATTAATTACACTCAATAACGTGGCCTCCATAGCCTTCTGTGGCAATGAGTTCCACAGATAAACTACCCCCCTGGCTGAAGAAATACCTCCTCATCTCAGTGCTAAAGCTTTGGATCTTTAAGATTGATTGGTTCAGCACTATACCAAATTTATTCACTAAGGCAAAAGGAGAGTCGGGTAGAATTTGAATCTATGCGCACAGCTTATTAGTTGGGTGCAGTAATGTAATAATGACACTAGTTGACTAGCAACTGAGTCAAAGATTGTAGGTTAAGCTCCAATGTAGAAATGTAAGTGTAGCATCCAACACCGAGGGAGGTCTGTGCTGTCAGAGGTGCCATCTTTTGGATGAGACGTTAAACAAGTCCCCATCCCCCGCCCTCCCCCAAGGGGTATTCTTTCAAAAATGAGCAGGAAAGTTCTCCCTGGTGATCTGGACAACATTCATCCCTCAACCCACATTGCGAAAGCAGATTATCTGGTCATTTATCACATTTCTCTCTAAAGAGTCTTGCTGGGTGAAAACTGACTGCCCTGAAGACTACACAAGCTGCAAATGCGACTGCTACACTTGGAAAAGTAATTTGTGAGCTGTAAATTGCTTTGGGACATGTAAGCTCTTGTAAAATACTATATAGATACATTGTTTTATGAGTTTGCATACAACCATAACATATTGTACAATTGACTGTAACGAGTAAACAGCTGCATTTGAGTGTAATCATTTGTGGCTAGCAACAGGGAATTGACGATATTAAGAGCTAGTTGTTGCGATAACTAGAAATGGGAATACCCCACCTCCTCCCACTCCAATCCAGTCTGGTCTATAATTGACTCTAGGCACTCTATAACTCATCTGGGAGCTGAAACCCTGGAAAGGTGCCAAATACGAGTTAGCATAGAATTGAAGACTTCGACTGCATCACAGGGCTTAAGGGAAGAGAATTTTTAACGTTCACACCTGTCACAGATTTTTTGGACTTGTGTGAAGTTATCAGAAGACAAGCGGCATCTAGAAACCCTAAAGCAAGTGAAATAGGACTAGTTGTGACCTGTTTTTAGTGCTTGCTTTTTTTCAAATTCCCGGAGAGTGGCTTCTAGGAAACACCTCTCTCATATTCTGTTTCCATTAGTAAATAGTGTTTCGTAAATCGACTGGTCTGCTGCCAGAATGAGGGGTCTGGATTTGTAGTGTGAGCACTGACAGCCAGCTCAAAAACATTGGTTTTCTCAATGCCAGTTCCTTTAGTTAGCTCCTCAAGGAATCCTTGCCCTCAGTAAGCCTGCCACTAGTGAGCTTTGAGTTTGTCCAAAATATGTTTGGATAAATTCTGCATTAAATAGAAAGGTTTGTAATCCTGTCACATTTTTCATTGTCCCAGGAAATCTCAAAGTGCTTACAGCCAGTAGAGTTTATTTTTTTCTTTACTTTTTCATGGGTCAAGGGCATCAAGACCTGCATTGGTTGTCCATTCCTAATTGTCCTTAAATGGAGTGGCTTGACAGCCTATTTCAGAGGCCAGTTAACCACATTGCTGTGAGTCTTGAGTCTTATGTAGGCCAGACCAGGCAAGAATTTCCTTCTCTAAAGGACTTTAGGTGCACCATGCAAGTTCTTACAATAATAAATGACCATTTTGTGGTTACTATTACCGTGACTAGCTTATATTCAGATCTGATTATTGAATTTAAATGCCACCAGTTGCTATGGTTGGGTTTGAACCCACATCCCCAGAGTATTAGCCTGGGTCCCTGGATTACTAGTTCAATGCCATTATGACTACACCACTATTCTCCCCCAAATTGCTTGCAAGTCAGTCAAGGTAGGAAACATGGCAGCCCATTTATACCCAGTAAGATCCCAGAAACTGCAATACAATAAAGAAGTTTTTTTTTCTAGATATAGGGATAAATACTTGGTCAAGGGATCAGGGAGAATAACTCTGCTCCTCTTGAAAATAGTGCCACAATGTCTTTTATGTTCAACCTGGAGGTCAGATGGAACATTGGTTGAACATTTCATCTGAAAGGCACCCCCTCCAACAGGGAAATAAAGGTTATTTTATGAGTGCATGGAGTAGATTTATTCTGTTCACATCCTGTTTTGCAATATTGCTTTGAAATTATGTCAGACCAGATGGCCAGGATGAGAAGGCCCATAAGCTCATCCATCCCTCACTTTCCTTCCTGCGACATTGAATGAATCCAGAGTTTCCACTCTAATTAATCTATCCAGAAGACTATTCCAAATGCTCATCATTCTTCCTGTGAAGAACTTCCTGATAGCAGTCCCACGCATGGGATTTGGCAGTCCAACAGTCTGCTGTCAGAATCAACAGAAAGGTTGATCTAATACTGCTGAGAGATCAGAAGTCACACGACACCAGGTTATAGTCCAACAGGTTACTTGAAATCACAAGCTTTCAGAGCACTGCTCCTTCATCATCTGATGAAAGCCTGTAATTTCAAATAAACCTGTTGGACTATAACCTGGTGTCGTGTGCCTTCAGCCTTGTCCACCCCTGTCCAACACCAGCACTTCCACATCACTGCTCAAAGGTTATAGACAGAGAAGCCAGCTGATTGCCAATCCCTTACAACCTAGCTTTATTTTGGACAAACACAGCAACACAGTACCATCATTCATTGTATTTGTAATGATATTCTAGAACTAGTCTTTATTCTGTTGATTGAAATTGTGCAGTAATCTTCTGAGTTTGAACTAATCTTAGACATATTTTCTCTGATCTTGCTGTTCAGTTCTTGTTGTTCAGTGTCTTTATGCTATTGTACTGATCTCACTGCTCTGATTTCACATCAATATTGCATAATTTGCCACATTTTGTTTCCTGCTAATACTAATTGTACTCCATTCCTTTTGACCTTACATTTCTTTTTCCATTATTGTGACACTGATGTGATCTGATCCCACCATCTTGTGTTGGTCTCATTGATTATTTTATTCTACTATTTAGGGGTACAGTTACTGGTTAAGTTACTGTACTAGTAATCCAAAGGCTTAGACCCATAAATTCCAGACATGAGTTCCAATCCTATCACGAGTGTGGGGGATTAACTTTATTTAAATAAATCTGAAATTAAAAGCTATTATTAATTACTCTGAAACTAATGAATTTCATAAAAACCCATTTGGTTCACTAAATGCCTAAAGCAAATCTCCTGGTTTGAACTAGATATGACTGCAGAACCATATCAATGTGGTTGTTCTAATCGCCCCCTGAAATGGCAAGCCAGTTTAACAAGACGTTACATTTGCAGTTATTCAAAAAGGCAGTTCGTTACCACTTGTTGAAGGCACTTAGGATGGACAAAAAACATTGACCTTCCTAGTGACCCTTGCATCCCATGACTGAATAAGTTTTTTAAGACGAATCTCACATGAACTTTTGGATAGCTTGACATTGTATTGACTCGGTCTGAAATCTCATTGAATGGAAGAGGGGACCGGAAGGTTTACTGTTTAGCAGAACTCATATGTTGAATGACCTGACACATATTGCTGGGACATGGGAAATATTAACTTTTTTTAAATAATCCATTCATGAGATATAGGCAACACTGGCTAGGCCAACATTTATTGCCCATCCCTAATTGCCCTTAAGAAGGCAGTGGTGAGCTGCCTTATGAACAACTGCAGTCCTTGGACCATAGGGACATCCACAGTGCTCTGGTTTAGTTCCCTTCTTTAGGGTTCTGTAATGGTTTGATACAATTGAGTGGTTTGCAAGGCTACTTATCATCTAATCACATTACTGTGGATTTCACCTCACACGTAGGCCACACTCTGAAGGATATTAGCAAACCAGACCATTTTTTAGGACAGTGGACATCGTCACCATTGGCTTTCAGTTCCAGATTTTATTGAATTTACACTTCATCATCTGCCACAATGGAATTTGAATCCACATCCCCCTCAGCATTAATTTGAAGTTCTGGATTAGCAGCCCAGCTGCATTACCACTATGCCACTGCCACCTCACAAAAGGCTGTGTGTGCCAAGGTATTTGAGAGCAAAAACTAAATACTTGTAGATATTTCAGAGCTGCCTCTGCGTAGGTGAAGGTGCTTTCTACAGCTACTAAACACTCACTGCACAGGCTCACATGTAAACCACTGAAGGTCCTCCACCCTAACCATTGCCTAATTTTATTTGGGACATTAAAGCAGAAATCCTCAGTGAGTTAATGTCCTGGTCTCCTTCCAGCCTTCAAATTGAGCCCTGTAATGAAAGGCTGCATATTTACCACAGCCCTGGATAGTTTAATTTTTTTTTGCTCTATTCATCCTTCTGATGCCAACAAAAATCTGTGTTACAACCAAGTCAGCTTTCATGACAATTTTCCCCTTTTCCCTGTTGCTGCAATGCTATTAATCAGTTCAATGTTGGGGTTATAAATTAAACTTTTCAGGAGATTGCTGGGTTAATTCTTGGCCCAAGCTCTAAAATACAAACTCTCAGAGGCTGAGATGAAGAACTGCCTACAAAAGTTTCCAGCAACTGATGCTGAGTTTAATTTTTCCCAGTTTTTTCCTCTCCCCAAGGCTTTATATCACATGATGAGCCTCAACCATACACTGTCCAAATTTATCACGTCATCCAGTGCAAAATCTAATTCAGGCAGAAATGGAGCAATTTGATCTTGGCTTTAAAACTGACAACGTAGACCAGGGGTTGTGAGAGATTTGGAAACTGACTAATTTTCTTTCTTGCCAATGTAAAGGTACTGGTTCCATGCTGGCGTACATCTCTAAGGGAGAGTGACAGCCTTCCTACTGACTAACTAAGTTGGTCAGTGCCTTAAGCAACTATAATATTACCAAATGTCACGACAGCATGACCTGACCCTTTTTAAAATTCATTTCTGGGACATTGCCATCACTGATGAAGCCAATATTTATTGCCCATCCCTAATTGCCCTTGAGAAGGTGTTGGTGAGCCACCATCTTGAACTGTTGCAGTCCTTTGGGTGTAGATGCGCCCACAGTGCTGTTAGGAAGGGAGTTCCAGGATTTTGATTTGGCAACAGTGACAGAACAGTGATATATTTCGAGGTCATGATTGTGACCGTCTTGGAACGGAACTTACAGGTGGTTTTTCCATGTCTCTGCTAACCTTGTCCTTCCAAATGGTAGAAATCATGGGTTTGGGAGGTGCAATTGGAGGAACCTTTGCAAGAAACTGCAGTGCATCTTGTAGATGGTACACACTGCTGCTACTGTGAGTTGGTGGTGAAGGGAGTGAATGTTGAAGGTGACACATGGGATGCCAATGTAGCAGGTCAGTTTGTCCCAGTGGATGTTGAGCTTCCTGAGTTTTGTTGGAACTGCACTCATCCAAGCAAGTGGGGAGCATTCCATCACACTTCTGACTTGTGGCTTGGAGATGGTGGCATTGGGGAGTCAGGAAATGGGCGATTTGCTGCAGAATTCCTAGCCTTTGTCTTGCTTTTGTAGCCCCTGCATTTATAATTATTTATTTCTTACCTATGACCTCACACTGTCACCTGACACTGATCAACACAGACAGCCTGAAACCCTCTAACATTGTGGTTGAACACCTCTCTTATGACTCTTATCCTTTCTGGATCCCCCACCTTCATTCAAGGGAACAAAGGTAGAAGGAAGGGAACAGCCTACCTCTCTGGCTTCTGAAAACACTTCTTTGAAACAAACTACCAAAAGATATAACTTCCTAGTATGGAAGTGGCTGGCCTCTTCAATTGGCTCCTCCCTGCCAGCGATCCACAAGTACCCTATTCACATGATCCTTTCAGACTCTAAACTAGTCTACATTAACATGTCTTCATTGACCATAGAGAATAGACATATTGGCCAAGCTTGACCCTATCTTTATCACCCAATGTTGACACACACATGCACTGTCTCGGGATTACAGTCTGGACAGGGAGACTGGCACATCCTTGAGAATGAAGGGAGTTGCCAGTTGTTTACCAAGGACAGAAGTCAAAGGTACTGACTCCTGCCCTGACACCAGAGAGTCACAGCCGAGAACCTGACAAGAATGCTGAGTTCCGACACGTGAACCCTTCGGAAGAGGTTTAAGAGAACCTCCAACCACCGCTTGCATTCCACGATCTGTGAACAATAATTGGACAGAGGTCAAAGGGTCAGAAACTGTGAGTGGGGACAGTTTTAACATTCTGATTTGTTAGGTTCTTATTGGCCACCTTAGATGGAAAGTATTTGTCTGGAGAGTGCCGAAGATGGAGACTGAAATTGCTGACTTAGTCCATGGCACCATCATGGAACTGTTTGATATTTTCATCCAATGACCAATTCTCCCAACATGATTCTGGATGGTGAGCGGCAACAAGATATTTCACCATGAACAGCATTGCAGATAAGCACAATTCAGCCCTTATTCAGTGATGATGTACTTTGCAACAAGACGACCATGAATCTCCTTCACAAATTAGATTCACTGAACCTTCTTACCCCTCCTACTCCCCATGCCCTCCAGTAAACTATGGCACAAACAGTGGCCACTCTTGCCTCAGAGTCCAAACGTTGTGAGTTCAAGACCTACTCTGGAAGCTTGAATACGAAATCAATGGTGATCCTCCACTGCAGTGTAGGTGAAGAACATTGGAGGTGCTGTCTTTTGAATGAGACATTAAATCTAGTCTCTCTGCTCCTCCAGGCAGTTTTAACAAGCATAATTTAAGAGGCCCTGAAGAGTTCTCCCCTCTGTCCTGGTCAGCATACACATCTCAAACAACATCATGAAATAGATATTCCATTGCTATTCATTGGAGCTTGCTTTGCACACATTGAGGATAGCCTTTTCTGCATCACACCAGTGATTACACTTCAAAAAAGGGCTACTCAAATAAAAGAAAAATACTGCAGATGCTGGAAACATGAAACAAACACATAAAATACTAGAAAAACTCACCAGGTCTGTGGAGAGAGAAACAGAGTAAATGTGTTGAGTCCAACATGACACTTCTTCAGAACCTCTCTTCAGGTGCTACCAGACCTGCTGAATTTCTCCGGCATTTTCTGAGTTTGTTTTGAAAATGGGCAGCGTTGAGTGTGGACACTTTGGGGGCATCTTGAGTTCGTAAAAGCCTCTATAGCAATCTTGCTTTCTTTAATACCACCAGTAAGATCAAATAAAATGGCACAGTCCAGAATGTAAACCTGGCACTCTGGCTGAATGCTACACCATGTGATGCTTGTACCCAATGAGTCATTGGGGAGACTTGCAGTGTTACAATAGATTGATTGTCTTGCAATGTCAGTTCTGTTGGTTTAAAAGTCTCTGGGAATAATGGGAACATAAAGAAAGTCCCATTTTGCCCATCCCATAATAGAGTCAAAGATCTCTCTGCATCTTACCATTCTTTGATGGCACGGCACTGCTACCTTGTCAATATTTATAAGTACTCCATTACAGTGTGTGAACACGCTGATGTGAAGTAGGTTTGGGGCCTGCAGGGAAATGGGAGAGGTTCAGAGAGTGAACTTCTGACAGTGACAGAAAGATGCCTTAAGTCAGATGCTATAAATATGGTGGTGGTGGTAACCAAAATGAAAGGGCGCTCTTAACGTGGTGCTTTCATTAGTACCGAAGTCATGATTTCAACTGAAGTGTCTGGAATTATTTGACTGAATTTCATCCTGTGATGGCACCCTTAACTAGTTTCAGACATATTTGGAACACAAATACCTGGCAGACACATGTGAGTGTGCTTGTATACACATTAGACACTGCACACACACACACACACACACACACACACACAGAGTACAAGTACGAACTCACAAAGGCAGACAGTCAAGGTGCCATTTGGCTCAGATATTTACTGCATACTGCTGTGCATTGCATCTTTTTGGACTTTGTTAAATTCTACTAGTTTACATCCCATCGTCACTACATCTCCTTCCTATTTCTAACTTCATCCCAGCCCTACACCTCCCGAGATCATTGCTGTCTTCCATCTCTGATCCCTTGCCTACTCTGATTTCTCTCACTTCACTGTTGATGATGGTACCATCTGTCAAAGCCCTAAGCTTTGGAATTCCCTCCCTAAACCTCTCAGGCCACACTCTCTCTCTATCTCCCACATTAAATCACTCCTTTAAACTGCCTTATTTGCTCTCTTCCTTCAGTAGTTTTAGTTCTGCCCAATTGCGCCCTTGCGAATCACCTGCGATGTTTTCATTCATTGAAGGCGCAGCATAACGCAAGCTGCTGTTGCAGATCCTGTGCAAGAAATTAATTCGGTTCGTCAAATCTAATGCTTCTCGAAAGAGGTTTTGATGTCTTTGAGAGTTACAGTCTGCTAACCTTGTGTTCGTTAAAAATTGAGCACATCGATGGTATCATTGGTTGTGACATTTGGAGGAAACGTGTCTCGGGAAATTATAGGGACGCCGCCCTGTTATATATTCGTCCGTTAAAATAAATCAATGGATAAATCCACAGTCAGCCATTTAGGAGATGCACTCCTGCCCGCTGAGAGTGCAGGCTTGCAGAATCACCCTGAAAACGTGTAACAAAGAGACAGTATAGTGTTAGAGTTTTCGCAAGCCCCTCTCCTCCAGCCTGAGTATGGGTGAAGAGGGGGAATGAGCTGTAAAGGGGATGATGCAAGGATGGGTCAGATGACTTTTCCACACCAGCCAGTTCACCAAAGGCTCACTTGATGGTGTGCTGGCTAGTTTGCACCAGCCCTAAGCAACATTCATTAGGTCACAGGTATTTATTTTTTAATTCATTCTCAGGATCCTGGCGTTGCTGGCAATACATTGGTGTTTCCTAGTCGGCACTTGAGAAGGCAGTGGTGAGTGACTCACTTTCCTGAACCACTACAGTCCACGTGGTGTAGGGACACCCACAGTTAGGGAGAGAGTTCCAGGATTTTGAACGCAGTGACAGTGAAGGAAAGGCGATGTAGTTCCAAGTCAGGATGGTGTGTGGCTTTGGGAGGAACTTGCATCTGTTGCCCAGTGGTAGTACTGAAGTGCCCATTTCCAGAGCTAGCAGGACTGTAACTTGCAGATGATAGTGGTCATGGGTTTGGAATGTGAGCTTTGGTGAGTTGCTGCAATGCACCTTTTAAACAGCACACGCTGCTGCCGCTGCATGTCAGTTGATGGAGGGAGTGAATGTTTAAGGTGCCCATCAAGCGGCTGCTTTGCCCTGGATTAAGCTATGTTTTTTGGCAGGCTTTATTGGTCTAAACTAGAGCAATAACTTTGTTATCCTGACGAATTGCGAAGAAAAATGACTAAAGGGTGTACTATCCAGTTGGGAAAAGCACAAGGATGCATTCAGACTGATGACAGGATGAGACTCAACTGTGATGTCCCTCATTGAGGGAGTGTTGAAGCCGACCAGTCAGGGCTGCAAGTGGGGAACAGCTATTTCACGTTGAACCAGACCCCAACAGGGAACAAAATAAGAAAATAGCGATGCTCAAATGCAAACAGATATTTCAGCCAACACACAGTTAAACTTAGCGTGATGTTGATCAGAAGCAATAGGGTTTATTTGATAATATTTACTGTATACAACCAGTAGTTTACTTAAACTTCCCCTTCATTTCAAATAACTGACGTCTCCTTTCATGTGGATAAGGGCTCTGGAGCTGGGCAGTAGCATCTGGCTGGATAGCTTTTATTTTCCAGCCAACACTGGCGCGATGGGCCAAATGGCCTCCGTGCCATACATTTTTCAATGTTTTAGCCCTCTTATTTTGACTGTTACTCAATAGATAACTCTTGGTAAGCAGGGTCTAATTGCTCCAGCAAAGATCCAGCACCAACAAGGCGGGCTGAATGGCCTCTTCCTGTCCGGAAAATCTTCCCCGGTCACTCCTAGAAGCATCCAGCACAATTTCCAGCGCATTTTGTTTTTGTTGTTGTTGCGCAAAAACAAAAAGAGTGACTGTCCCTTTAAGAAATAATCCAGTGCTTCAGTGCGCGGAAAAAGAGTCCGTTTATTTTCCAATGCACTCGCCACAAAAGTGCTTCCAAGATTTATAATACACTGTACAATTCCTGGGAAAATAGGAAAGTATTCCCAGCAGACCTGGTTGGCTTCCAGCCTGTAAAGCTC
This sequence comes from Rhincodon typus, assembly GCF_021869965.1. NCBI lineage: Eukaryota > Metazoa > Chordata > Chondrichthyes > Orectolobiformes > Rhincodontidae > Rhincodon > Rhincodon typus. The sequence continues at coordinate 13,117,873 of NC_063368.1, forward strand.
TCGACAAAGGCTGTAAGTTGATAGCTGGACCATATGCTTTAAACAGAGGAATTTACAGCTCAACGTAGCCACAGATAAAATCCATGTATTTATAACTTTACAGAAAGCTGTGCGTCTCTCGGTCACTAACACACACAAACACACGCACACAAACAGCAAGCAAGAATTAAATAGGGCTGGTCTTTTAGAAAGACCAGGTTAAAACTTTTGTTTTAAAACGGGACATACTTGTCACAAGTTTCGAATTAACAGTCATAGAAATAATTGCCCATATACGCAGAAATATTAAGCAGGCTCACCTCAATCTTTCGCCAACTCCCTCTAATGTGGTCTGTGATTTCTTCTTTTTAAAAAAATAAATATCTGATCAATGGGAGTTTTTTTGAGGTTGGGTAGAAAAGTATCTTCTAGATCCTTGGCGCTGTTATGAAGACCAGAATGCCTGCCCCGTCTGATTGACTCTGTCCTCTGACTCTATTTCTCCGCTCTCTCACTGACTCTAATTCCTCACAGGGAAACTTGAGGAGTGTCCCGGAGCATGTGCAGAGTAGTAGTAGCACTGGGAAATAAAACGTCACGAGCCTGTGATAGTTTCTGGAGCTAAGAGGGAGGTTACTTCACAAAACTATAGGTTGTGTTTTCATTTTAAAGGGACATTTTCTCTTCTGAAGGCAGGGATTTAATAGTTGAATTGTAATTCTACAACCCTTTATACCTCACCCAAGTGACCCATTCTCCATGTGCAGTGAGCTGGAATTCCATCCCCAAAATCTCTCTCTCTCCCCTTTAAAACACACATTCCTGACCAAACTTTTAATCTCCTACTGCCTCCTTATGTGGCAAATTTTGTCTGTTTTCTTGTATTATGCTAAATCTATTATCTAATTGTAAAATATCATTGTTGTCAACCTAGGAAACATGTAGGGCATGGGCTATTTGTCTGTGTGAGCTGTCAGCTAGTCTGCTTCCACCCAGTACCCATGCTTCCTGATTGAGTAATCCTGATGATTTTTTCCCACTACTCTTTTGCCCCTAAATTGAACTTTTGAATTGTGTTTCCAACAACAGACCCAGCCAACTAAATACAGAGTGGCATCCCGTCCTGCTGTCTATGCATATGTGTGTCACACCAGGTACATTACAATAGTTAGTAAGTTTCAAATGTTCTTCATTTGCTCTGGCTTTCCAGAGTTACAGAGTCATACAGCATAGAAACAGACCCTTCAGTCCAACCATTCCATGATGACCATGTTCCCAAACTAAACTAGTCCCACCTGCCTGCGCTCGGCCCATATCCCTCCAAACTTTTCCTGTTCATGAATTTATCCAAATGTTTTTTAAATGTTGTAACTGTACCTGCATCCACCACTTTATCTGGCAGTTCATTCCACACATGAACCACTTTGTGGAAAAAAGTTTCTCCTTGTGTCCTTTTCAAATCTTTCTCCTCTCATGTTAAAAATATGCCCCCTAGTTTTGAACTCCCCCAACCTTGTCATTCTCTTTATGTATGCCCCTCATGATTTTATAAACCTCTATAAGGTCACATCTCAACCTCCTATGCTCCACCGTATTGCATGTAATTCTGGTCTCCCTCCTATAAGAAGGATGTTGTGAAACTTGAAAGAGTTCAGAAAAGATTTATGAGGATGTTCCCAGGGTTGGAGGGTTTAAGCTATATGGTGAGGCTGAATAGGCTCGAGGTTTATTTTCCCTGGAGCATTGGAGGATGAGGGGTGACCTTATAGAGGTTTATAAAATCATGAGGGGCATGGATGGAGTGAATAGCCAAGATCTTTTCCCCAGGGTAGAGGAGTCCAAAACTAAGGTGCGTAGGTTGAAGGTGAGGGGGAAAGATATAAAAGGGACCTAAGGGCCAACTATCTCACGCAGAGGGTGGAAAATCTATAGAATGAGCTGCCAGAGGAAGTGGTGGAGGCTGGTACAATTACAACATTTAAAAGGCATCTGGAGGGGTATATGATTCGGAAGGGTTGCCAAATTCTGGCAAATGGGACTAGATTTATATAGGATATCTGGTTGGCATGGATGAGTTAGACCGAAGGGTCTGTTTCCATGCTCTACGACTCTATGACTCAGCAAAAAAAGTCCCAAACTTTACAGTGTGGAGCTGAAGGAACACAGTGGCCAAGCCGTTTCAGAGGAGCAGGAAAGTTGACGTTTCGGGTCCCAATGAATTTAGTAATATCCTTTCAATAACTGGGCAACTAGAACTACACACAATACTCCAGAAAGGACTTCACCAATGGCCTATACAACCTCAATTTGGCATCCCAACTCCTATACTCAAAGGGCAAATGTGCTAAATGCCTCCTTAATCACCCTGTCTCTACCTACGAAAGTTCCTGAAGGGTGCTACAGAAATGCAAGTCTTTTCTCAAGATATGTGCATTTAATAAGAGTAATTAGCATACAAAATTAATAAGCATTGCTGCAGTTGAATGTTGGCACGGTAGTTTTGATCTTATTTATTTTTTAGTCTCCAGTAATACCTCCTCACAATTTTATGCATCCATTAGTCTTTTCATAGGAGGTTGGTTAAACAAGATTGTTGTCTTTTGAAATCCATGCTACTTATTACCTCTGCCACTGAAGGTGGGAAGCAGTAATGGTTTTTGCTGCAGCGTCTATTTGTCTGTAAACAAAATACCTAAATAAAAAAATGGATTTCAACCAAACTTGGTTCACCAATATAGTATGCCCAGGATCTTGGAATCCTTTAAATAATTCTTTAGCTTTGGGAGATGAAACCCATTGACTTTCCTGTTGGAAAGTTGTGATTGTTTCCTTTAGAACGTTGTCGATTGTTTTAGAATACTTTGAGTTGTGTCACCTGCTGTGGTGAAACTTGTCATTGCTGATAAAATGTGAGCAGAATTTTCAGAGCAAGTTGTTAGATTTGAAGCCTCGTTAATGAGATGGAAACTCTTAATAAAAATATTCATTTGTTCAGCTGTGTAGCGACAGAGGATCAACCAGGCATAATTTTAATATTGTTGAGTTAATACAGTGTGGTGGAAGTTAGTGCTGAACTAATGCCCTCGTTTCTTGTTATAGTTTTCTTTAGACATCTTTCTACTCTCTCAGTTTGGTGGGAATCACATTATTTTACCTACTACTGATGATGAGTTGATAAAAACAAGGCTGAGCAATAACATAACAAAGGTTTTTTAAAAATATGGAAGGTTTTAATAATCAATACAAAGAGAATGTTTCCTGTTGTGAGGGTGAACAGAACTAGAGGCCATTGCTATAAGATTGTTAACAATAAATCCAACTTGATTGAGTTTTTTGAGGGAGTAGCCAAGAAGATTGATGAGGGAAGAGCGGTAGATGTTGTTTACTTGGACTTTAGTATTTGACAAGATTCTGCATGGTAGACTAATAGGTAACATTAGATCACATGGGATTCAGGGTGAGCTTGGCAATTGGATATAAAATGAACTTCCAGAGGAAGTGGTGGATGTGAGTACAGTTACAATATTTAAAAGACATTTGGACATGAATAAAAAATGTTTGGAGGAATATGGGCCAAGCGCAGGCAGGTGGGACTAGTTTAGTTTGAGATTATGGTCGGCATGGACTGGTTGGACTGCAGGGTCTGTTTCTGTGTTGTGTGACTCTATCTTCGCCTGACAAGTGGTGAGACAGGGAGTTGTTGAAGTAAATAGGACAAGTGCAATTAAGAAGAAGCTAGACAAGCAAATGACAGAGAAAGGAATAGAAGGTTACGACAGTCAATTCAAATGAGAAAAGATGAGCAGAGGATTGAGTAAATATTAGCATGGAATAGTTGGGATGAGTGCAGTATAAAAAGACTCAAGACATCCAAGTTAAAGCAGACCTCTTGATTGGCACCACATCTACAACATTCACTCCCTCCACCACCAACGCTCAATAGCTGCAGTGTGTACCACTCCCAAGATGGACTGCAGAAATTCACCAAAGCTCTTCAGACATCACCTTCCAAACCTATAACCACTACCATCTATAAGGACAAGGGCAATGGATACATGGGTAACACCACAGCCTGCAAGTTCCCCTCTGAGCCACTCACAATCCTGACTTGGAAATATATTGCCATTCCTCCGCTGTTGCTGGATCAAAGTCTTGGAATTCCTTCCCCAACAACAACGTGGATCTACTGAAGCAAACTGAACTGCAAAAGTGCATGAAGGCAGCTCACGACCACCTTCTCAAGGGAATTACAGATGGGCGATAAACGCTGGTCCTGCCAGTGACACCCATATCCCATGAATGAATAAAAACAAAGTGCACAAACAGGAATTTGGCAGAATTCTTTATGCCCAAAATCAGCAATGTTTTTGAGCAAAAGTCAGTGCACCCAAAAAAAACTTGATGCTCCACCTAGTGGCAACTATAATCAGCAATGTAGCCATTCTCAAAAGTAACGGGCAACCTTGGAATATTTGCAGAACTACGATATGGAGGCAAACATGATTATGTTACTGCACTACTAGACGAACAGCCTTGACTAAAACTCCAGAAACTACAAGTTCAAGCCTCTTTGTAATAGTTTCATAATTTGAGTTCAGCTCAAAACAAAAACTGGAAATAAAAGTGACAAGAAATCTGTCACATTTTCATTAAAACCCAACAGTGCATAAAAGACTGAGGGATGGTCTTATCTGAAGTGGGTAAAATGATAGAAGGATTCAATAGGATAGATTTTTCTCTGCTCAAAGACAGGTCCAAAGCACAGTCCTGTGACCTTGATAATGGTAGAGCAAGTGTATTCCAGCCAGAATTGGAATCAAACCCCAATACTGTTGCACCAATCTGATCCACTCCAGCCAAGTGAACCAACTGGCACTTGTACTTCTGAAACTCTGTCCCCTGGATCCAGAACCCAAGATTAAGGGAAGCATCCTGTCTACGTCCGTCCTGTCATGCCCTTTGAAAGTTTTGTAAGTTTCAATTAGATTATTTCTCTTTTTTTTAAAAACTCTAGAGAATACCAGCTCAGTTTCCTCATAGGTCTGTCTCACCATGCTATGGATTAGTCCGGTGAATAATGGTTCAGAAAAAAGGTTAATGTTGGAGACTGCATTCAGTTCTGCCCAATCTGTTGTTGTCTCACAGCCTTTGACAGAGAATTGAGGGGACTGTGGCTCTAGATCACAAAGAGAACAGATGTATCATCTCTGACTTCTGAGTCTTTGTAATTATACCTAACTAGCCAATGTCACTTGTACCTATTGTTATCAAATAAGCAAAATCCTGTTATTAAGATAAGTACCTCTTGTTTGACTCACCAGTGATTCATTCTCTACCAGTGTTAACTAAACAGATGGTTAGAGCTCGTATGAAAAGGAGGTTTGGTGGCAGACTCTACCCCAACCACAGGCTTCCAATGGTTAGTTCCATAGACATAAGACAGCAGCAGTCTAACTCCCAAGTCACAGGAGTTAAAGTCTCACTCCGGCCCTGGGTATTAATGACACTTCAGTGTAGCACTATTGAAGGTCCTGTCTTTCAGATGAGATTTCATAGAATCCCTACAGTGTGGAAGCAGGCCATATGGCCCTTCGTGTCCACACTGACCATCTGAAGAGCAGCCCATCCAGACACACTTCCCTTTATCTGTAACCCCATATTTCCAATGGCTAATCCACCTAGCCTACATACCCCTGGACACTATGGACAACTTACCATGGGCAAGCCACCTAAACTGCACATCTTTGGACTGTGGGAGAAAACTAGAGCACCTGGAGGAAACCCACGTAGCCACAGGGAGGATGCACAAACTCCACACAGCCTACACCTGAGGCTGGTATTGAACTCAGGTCCTTGGTGCTATGAGGCAGCAGTGCTAACCACTGAGCCTCCATGCTTCCCTTGCCCTATGTTAGACCATGGTCCTGTTTCTCCTCTCAAATGGATGTGGCACCGTTTTGAAGAAGAAGAGGTTAGTTCTTCCCAGTGTTTGTCCTTCCTCAATTAGTCTCGAGGATTGACTTGTGGAGACAACCCAGTCGCTGATGAGGCCAAGGTTGAATGCAGCCCAAGTTCATCTATCGACTGTTAGTGTTACCGTCTCCTCTCTTCTCTTTGCCTTTGGTGGCATCCTATGTAACGAGGTCTTGGCATGTGCTTAATTAAAAAGAAACGTGTCTGGGTCCTTGTGCAGTGCTCAGCAGTACAGCGGAACAGTTTTCATCAACAGGCATCAGCCCTCGGCCTCACAGGAAATCCTTTAAAAAAAAATCTTTGTTCCAATCCAGTTTGAAACATTACACTCTGCTGTGTCCAGCTGTTTCCAAGCCCTTCCCAATGTACTGTATATCTTACATAACATGTTATGCCGCAAACAGGGTCAAGACACTGCAGGCTGCAGCCTTCCCTGGCTCTGTTGTCATTCTGTGACTGTCCAGCAGAAGAAGTACAAATTACAGAGATCAGGAGGGACAAGGTTCAAAAGCTAGAACTGAGTACAGTCTTCATTGGTCTCACTCCAGTCTCTGTACAGTCTCACTGTACCTCCTGTGGGTCCATGTTCAAGTTGCAGGTGCAGAGAGACAAATGTTCCTCTCAGCTCATATAGTGTGTCCAGTAGCTCCTAATATTCCAAACCAACAGCTGTCAGTATAAAAATAAACACACATCTTTCCAGTAACTGAATAGCCACTTGCCCAGGATCCCAGCAGCAGGTCACATTTCAGAGAGGGCAGGTGGGAGGAGGGCTGGGTCCATTCATTTCCCTACCAAATTTGGCAAGTGGTCTATTGCCCTGACCTTCACAGCACTTGCAAAAAAGACAACTGGAGGAATTGGACTCCCTCTGATAAAGCTTGCTATTAACACAGAATCACAGAATTGTTACAGTGCAGTAGGAGGCCATTCAGTGCCTTGTCTGTGCATCAGGTCTCTGAATGAACAATTCATTCATGTCCCTTCCCCTGCCTTTGCGCCCCCAACCCTGCACCTTCTTCCTTTTCAGATACTGATCCAACCTGCCTCCACCACACTCTCAGTCAGCACTTTCCGGACCCGAACAACTAACTGCAAAAAAAGTTTCTCTTTATGTCTCTATTGCTATTTTGCTGCTTACTTTAAATTTATGCCTTCTTATTCTCGATCCTTGGACTAGTGGGAACAGTTTTTCCATATCTACTCTACCTGATACTGTCATGATTTTGAACAGCCCCATCAAATTTCCCCTCAACTTTCCCTTTCCCAAGAAAAACAGACCAAATTCTACCTGTGTAACTGAAGCTACTCAATGCTAGGATAATTTCTGGGAATCTTTTCTGCACCCTCCCTATTTGCATCGAAAGTATAGATCTGATTGGATCTTTTATCTGGTGAGATCTTGTGCATTGCCCAAAATAAAAGATACCAAGGGCCAAACGCCCACAGAAAATGCCACTTGAAACCATCATTAAGTCCCATGAGCATGGTAATGAGAAGCTTCTGTGCACCACTTTTAAGGTGCTACTTGCTACTGTGGTATGAACTGGGCCTGGCAACCTCAGGTTAACTAAATACCTGCAGTAACTAAATGGAAACCCAAGGCTGCCACTGAAAACCAAGATCCATTTATTATTTTGTTTCCCTTTTCCTTAGAGCTAGGAAGAGCAAGAAACATGCCAATAATTATCAAAAAAACTGTAAAGACCACATTTTTTGTATCATAATAATCATAAAATCCCTCTAGCGTGGAAGCAGGCCATTCGGCCCATCAAGTCTACACTGACCCTCAAACAGCATTCCAGTCAGACTCACCCTATCCCTGTAGCCCTGAAATTCCCATAGCTAATCCACCTAGCCTGCACATTCCAGGACACTATGGGAAATTTAGCATGGCCAATCCATCTAACCTGCATATCTTTGGGCTGTGGAAGGAACCAGAGCACCCGAAGGAAAATCCATGCATATACGGAGAGAACGTGCAAACTTCACACAGACAGTTGCCCAAGACCCTGGCGCTGTGAGAAACCAGTGCTAACCACTGAGTCACTGCGTCGTCATATCCTTTAGTTTGACAGTGGATTAAGACTGAAAACATATTGCCGCAGTCTTAAAACATTGTCTTTACCAGAGTTGGTTGCAGATTGCAAAGCAAATGGATGCAGCAGGAGCAAGAGAAACTCCCCTAATGCACGGGGAACATCAATGCCAGACAAAAAACCTCTACCTCTTTGTGTTGGATGAATCCACTCAGTGACACAGCATTGGCTATTCCATTAACCAGTCGAACTGAATGTGAAAGACCTTCATATAACAATAACATTAGGATCGGCCCCTGAGGAGGTGACCAGTTGTATGTGTGAGTGAAAGGAGCAGAGAGAACCTAACATCTGGAGGAAATCATCAAAATATACCTCATCCCCCTCCTCTCCTCTGTGTGAAGGATACCAGCGAATTTGGCTCCTGCTAGCTGTTGGCACTTAACCTTTTCCTGCAGGCCATTTTTCCATTGCCCTGCCAAAGCAAGAGAAAAGAAAACCTTCCAAGGTATTCAAAGGATGAATTATCAACCAGGAACCGAAAGACTTGAAATTTTGGTGCAAACAATCTCACGTCGTCATCAAAAAACTGAAAAGGTATCGAAGGAAACCCAAGACATCAAACTAAACCACTTTCCGAATCTTGTACCCCACATTAGCCCAATTAAACTGTTTTTTTTCCTTGTTTATTTCACCAGTAAAATTTATGTCTTCTAGTTACTTCTATGTGTGTGTCTCGATAGTTAACAGGAGGGGGAGAATCATAGAGTTTTAAGTTAGTATTTCATGTTTCTTTGTTACCTTCAGTTAAAGGCAATTTGTTCACAATAAATAGCCTTCTGGTTAAGTAAGCTTGGCAGGGTATATGCTTTTGACATGAGTTTGTCAGTCAGGTAAATTGGATAGTTTAATTACATTTTTTCACATTTCTTATGACTCCAGGAGTAGCGGGACAGTATTTCCAGCATGCTAACCCAGTGGGTCATAACAATATTGACAGCAAATTCAAGAAGGTGTCTTCAAGACAGGGTCTTTAGAATTATCAAAGCAGTAGGATTAAAGGGACACATAAATACTGGTACATATCTATACCGATACTCGAACCTGCCCTCCCATTGAGCAGGGCTATCTATTGGTAGCATGGGATCACAAAATTGAACCATTTGATTTCAACAATAGAAGCAGCTTTATGCCATATCTTTAACTGTCTAAATTACAAGCCAATTTAATCGCCTGATGCTTGATTGCCTGTGGAACCAGGGAGAAACTTCCTGAAGTTAGATATGAGCTTTTCTCTTTTTTTATTGTCTCACCTTGGAGTTTATCAATGTTACAAGCTGGGATGCAGGTTACACTGTCCAACACATGGTTGATATTGTTGGGCTCGTGGTCCTTCTTCTCACTTAAGTGGGGAGGTGATGACCTATTGGTAAAATTGCTGGACTGTTAATCCAGGAACCCGGATAATGTTCTGGGGACCTGGGTTCAAATCCTGCCACAGCAGATGGTGGAATTTGAATTCAATGAAATATCTGGAATTAAGAATCTAATGATTACAATGAATCCATTGTCAATTGTTCGGGAAAAACCCTTCTGGTTCTCTACCGTCCTTTAGGGAAGGAAAATGCCATCCTTACCTGGTCTGGCCTACATGTGACTCCAGACCCACAGTAGTGTGGTTGACTCTTAACTGCCATCTGGGCAATTAGGAATGGGCAATAAATGCTGCCCAGCCAGCAATGCCCTCATCCTGTGAATGAATAAAATAAATCTCATGTCTGTCCCCTTATCTGACTGTCTGTAAATGATCGGATTGGATTACAGAAACATTTTAAGACAATTTTTATGAATAGTCACTCAGTGATACTGAGCTTGAACTTTGCTGAAAAAAAAGACAGCTTGCTGAAGATTTTCTTCTTGCTGTCATCAGGAGAAATGCAAGACTAGCAAAATTCAAAGTCTTACAACAATTTACAATACAGGAGAAAAGGATGCTGATTGGTTGGCAGGTCAGCTGATTGGCTGAGGTGTTGCAATGAGAAGAGCAACAGGAAAGCTATAGGTTCCCCAATCTCCTAAGTGCTAATACTGTAACCAACAAATAAATTAAGATGATCATGCTTATAAAATGGCTTGTTTAAGCTGGCTAGAAGTGACATACATTTATCTGTCGCAGGGCCCCGTTCTCCACAAACAAAAGGAATTTATTCAAGCATTCTGTCTTTTTTCAATTTACCTGGAAATTTGGGACACCTATAGTTCCCCATTGCTTTCTCCATGGCAACACCTTGGAAAATATCAGTGGCGACAGGATGAGGCCCTTAATTCAGGATTAATTGTACGCCTAAGAGTCTCAGTTGGTCACAGGGTGGCAGCCTGTCCACATGCCTTTCTACTGCAAGCTTTATTGGGGTAAAGGTGGGAAGCCAACAGTGTCCCCACTTATCACCCTCCTGCCTGATGAAATGCCTTTGGGGAGGCCGTTAAATTCTGCCTAGCATGTTTGCTTGTGCTGTCCTCGACTCTTTCAGTTTTTTTTCATCTTAGGAAATCTTATACAAGTGTCTCAATCTTCCACTATCTCCCTCCTCTTATTGTTTTCCTTTTAACTTACATCTCCCACAATCTGTTCACTTGAATTAAATCATGAAATGGTTTTGTCTCCCTCTCGACATCATTGCCCTTTAAAAGTGCCTGCTTTGGTACTTCCATTCCCACTATTGTCATCTGTTTTCATTGGTCTTCAGTCTGGGAGAAGAGACGTCTCCCTGTCAGCAAACTTGTGCTTTACACTCTTTCTCATGCAGGGAGGAGTGGATCACTAATTCTGTTTAGTGTAGAGCTTGTTTTAAGCAATATAGTGCAATGGAAATTGATCTAAACAGCTGGGAGAAGTGTGAAATTTCACATTTAATCTGAAGGATTAAATACATTGTTCCAAGAAAGCACTAAGAATGCATGAAGATACCAATTAATGTGTTTGCAGATCGGTGCAGCTAAATAGTTCAGTTGATAAAGGATCTATTTCAAATCTGGCTCTATAAAATGATCTTAGCATGACCCTGACTTACCATCAGGACAAATATCAACTGATGTCCTAGTCAAGCTAAAACCTCTTTTCAAAATTCATTCTCAATGCAGGTACTGCTGGCAATGATGGGATTTATTGCCCATTCATTGTTTGTGAAGATGGTGCTGGAATGTGTTAGTATCTAATAGATTTTGTTTGTGGATATTAAATACCTAGTGATATAGTTAATTATCCTGAGATGGGTTACATCTGTACCCAAGTGTTCCTGCAGATGCTGCCTGGGTTTCCACTGGTATACTTGAAGGTTTTCAATATTGATGGGCATTTTGGGAGTGGGGATGGGTTATTTCCCTCACCAGTGACACATTAATTCCCTCAGGTCATAATGCTCCTGATATCTGTTTTATTTTTTTGTTTGATTTGGTTACATTTAATTTTTGACTGCAAAAGAGTACTGAGATCTGTGTATAAAGATGAGACAGCCAGGACCAGGGCATCATTATTTAGAGATGTAAGAGATGTAAGCTCTGTGGTAAGCAATAACCAGTCCCCAGTAAAGCATCTTAGCTTTGGTGTATTCTTCAGAAATGGGTTGAGGTCCTCTAACAGGCAGCCCTCCTTGAGCTATTGTAATCTATATGGTGAAGATGCTCCCACAGCGCTGTCAGGGAAGGAATTCCCCAGGATTTTGACCCAGTGATGCTAAAGGAACAGTGATATATATCAGAGTTCGGATGGTGCATGAGCTGGAGGGGAGTGTGGCAGTGATGATATTCCTGAGAAACTACTGCCCTTGCCCTTCTAGGTGATGGAGAATACCGATTTGTGAGGTGCTATCAACAAAGACTTGGCAGTGCTTTGGGATAGTAAAGGCACTGCCACTCACCACGATCCCATCATTTGACTATCTGCATTCTGTTGAACTTGTCCTTGGTCTGGAGAGGATGCCATCAGCTGGGCTGCTGACTGCTTCCTCGTTCAGTGGTTTTCAACTGCATGCTATGGCAAGGTGAGAAATGCGTGGCCGTGGCACGGAATTTTCAGGAAGCAGTGCCACTTTACCTGAGCGCTGCCAATCTCCTCTGGACTCTTAGTGTCTATTGTTGAAGGCAATCTACTGACACCAGGTGCTCTCACCAGAGGCACACTTGTGTAGATGTTTGATATCAGGCACACAGTATGCAGAAAATGAGTGTGCTGTGGAATTGTTTGTCTCAGTGAAGCGTGCCTTGATAACAAAATAGTTAGGAACCACTCTTGTCGTTCATGACTTTAGCTGGGATGTGCATCCTGGTGAGGATGGAATAGCAACAAAATGTGATGCCACTAATGGTGAACAGCTTGCTGATATTTATTAGATAGGTTGGTAATCTGCAAAACTTGCAGACTAGCATCAGAGAATTAATTCCAGCAAGGCTGAATGCATTGAACTGAAGGAGGGAGATCATTAGTTCAGCCACTATGTGTTACCTCAGATAGCATACTTTTGCGGAAAGAACTGCATACAACACCTTCGGATATCACCTGTGCACTATCAGGTAACTCAGCGAGATTAATCACGAAACTAAGAATATTTGTGACCCATTTGGCCCATTTTTACACATGGTTGTGCAGTTATCACGTAAACTACTGATGGAGAAGACAGCAAACACTTTCAAATATGAATACTGGGAAGAAAGAAGAGAATTCTCTTGGGAGACGTAAAGAAAGTTTGTGATTACCAGGAATGTCAGAAAAGTCAAAAATGAGAACAATTTTTGCCCATAACCATAATTCTTCCAATACTTTCTGAATATCCTTATTTCTTCTGAATAAAACTAGCATTATTGTCTGCTTGGCAAAGCAAGCAATTATCTGCAATTGGGGCTTTCAGATGATGGTCTGAGGCTGACTGTTGTGATATTTATCTGAAAAGGACCATAGAGATTTGCAGCATAAAAACAGGCCATTTGGCCGAGCTGGTCATTAGCAGCAACTCCTGTAGACCATCGTTTAGTGCTTCTGTTTTCAAGGAATGATACTTCCTAGTTTCAAAAGCAGAAAGTTGTAATAACCAATGCATTCAGAAATGAGTCTGTGGGCAGCACTGGGTTATTTTTTGTGGATTATTAGTTCACCATCAGCAACTTGCATTTATTATGCTCCTTTAATGCATTAAAAATATCCCCTGGTGCTCCATCAAACAAAATTTGAGACAGCGCAACCAATGAGCAAAGACTTGGTCAAAGAAGTAAATCTTGAAGAGCATCTTAAAGGAGGAAAAAGGAGCAGACAGGCTTAGGAATTCCAGAGCTTAGGGTACAAGCAGTTGAATTAAGGTAAGGCAGCCAATGGTTTTAAGATTGAGTTTGGAAAGCTTAAAAGTCTATAATCAGGTCAGCTTGTGCACAGAGATCTCAGACAGTTGTAGGGGTAGGAGAAGAGTGAAGTGATCGGTAGGGCCTGAGGCCGTGGAGGAATTTGAAGAAAGAAATGAGAATTTTAAAATCGAAATGTTACTTCACTAGGACCTACTATTGGTCAGTGAGCGTGGGGTGATGGGTGAAAGGGGCTTGGTTGGAGTAAGGTCATGGGTAGTAGAGTTTTGGATAAGCTGCAGATAGCAGAGTGTGGGCGACAATGTTGGAATAGTCAAGCTTAGAGGTAGCAATGTCATGAATGAATGTTTCAGCAGCAGATGAGCTGAGGTGGGAGCGAGTGAAGCATTATTGTAGAACTAGAAATAGACAGTCATAGAGATTACCATCCTCTAACACTATCGGTTTTTGCTACCTAAAACAACACTGCCTTACAACAGACCCCTAAGATGCAAACCTTTATAATGTGTTAAACGTAAAACCATATATCTGTTCAGGTGAATGTAAAGGATTCCATTAAGAACAGGGGAGTTGATCCTGACTAAAGACCCTTCTCTTAACAAAAAGCAGCAGAAGGAAATTAACTGATTATTCATCACATTTCTGTTTGTGAGATTTGGTGTGTGCAAAGTAGCTGCCACATTGCCTAAATTATAACACCAGTCAACACTTCAGTAGCATTTCATTGGTTGGAAAACAAGTTTTATTTTGGAGATAGTTTCTTAGAACAGCACGTTCTGAAACTGTCTAGAGAGCAGATTATATTAGACTTAGCATTGTGAATTATGACAGAATTAATTCAGGACCTCAGAGTAAATGCATCCCTAGGTAGCAACGACCACAATATGGTTGAATTTTGTGTTCTATTGAAAGGGAGAAGATTGGTTAGAGCCTTGTATTTTAAACTTAAATGGGGCATGAAGGCTGAGCTAGCTGAAGTGAACCTGTATACTAGGCTAGAGGATAGATCATTTAAGTAAGGAGATGTTTCAGAATACTTAGAATAAGTATATTCCCACTCTAAAGTGAATTTCTAAAGAAAGGACTCACTGTGGTTTCTAAAACATAAAGTCACCATGGTCCTACTGGACCATAGGATTGCTGTCTCATTAGAGAGAAGCAACTGGTGGTAGTTTGACCTGAGGGTCACCACGCTGCAGGTTAGGTTGAGAAGTCCTTTATGGTAACCTCAGCTGGTGAATCGAACCCATGCTGTTGGCATCACTCTGCACTGCCAACCAGCCATCCAGTCAACAGCTACCCAATCCCCAGTTAGTTAAAGCTGTTACAGAAAACTTAAGGAAAAAACATAACTGCATTAAAATGGGTGGCAGGTCAGATGATTGGTCAGAATATGCTGAATGGCAAAAAATGACAGAAAGGTTAATCAGGACAAAGAAATTAGACCATGAGAGGAAGCTAGCTACAAATATAAAAATGGATAGCAAAAGTTTCTACAGGAACTTAAAGCAGCAAAGTATAAGCAAAGTGAGCGTTGGTCCTCTAGAGAGTGAGCGTAGGGAATTACTGGTCCATAATAAGGAAGTGATGGTAGAAGTAAACAAGAATTTTGCTGCTATCTTCACTATCAAGAATGCAAAAGCATTCCAGTAATAACAATAAATAAAAAGGTGGAAGGAAAAGAGGAACTTAATGAAATTGCAGTCAGCAGAGAAACTAAACAAACTGATGGAGCCCAGGTTGTGTTCTGACTCACTGGAGTAGCAGGCTGCAAATCAAGCCCTGCCATTCCTGTCTTGTCACAAAAGTTGAAGATTTTCAAAAATGCATAGAATTCCCCAATTTTCCTGTCTTTCAGACCCAGCTTGACAAAAAACATGGACCAGGTCTTTGTAATTAACAAGAATGACTATGTATTTTAGATTATGCATTTTGGAAGGTCAAATACAGGTGTAGCATTTTGGAAAGTCAAGTACAAGAGGAAAATATACAGTGAATGGCAGAATCCTTAGTAGAATTGAAATGCAGAGGGATCTGGGTGTGTTGATCCACAGATCACTGAAGGTGGCAGCGCAGGTAGATAAGGTAGTAAAAAAAGCCTGTGGCATGCTTGCCTTCATTGGAAGGGCATTGAGTTTAAGGGTAGACAAGTTATGCTGCAGCTTTATAGAACTGAAACGTCAGCTTTCCTGCTCCTCTGATGCTGCTTGGCCTGCTGTGTTCATCCAGTTCTACACCTTGTTATCTTGGAAAGACAGGGTTTGTTTTCACTGGAACACAGGAGGTTGAAGGGAAACCTGATAGAAGTTTATAAGATTGTGAATGGCATGGATAGAGTGGAAAGTATGAGGCTTTTCCCCAGGGTGGAGGGGTCAATTACAGGCTCAAGGTGCTGGGTCGGGGGGACAAAGTTTAAAACAGTTGTGCGAGGCAAGTTTTTCACACAAAGCGTGGTGAGTGCCTGGAACGTGTTGCCAGAGGAGGTGGTGCATTCAAGAAGCACCTGGTCAAATACACGAATAGGAAGGAAATAGAGGGATACGGATCCTGTGAATGAAGACAGTTTTAGTATGGAAGGGCAAAATGTGTTGGTGCAGGCTTAGAGGACCGAAGGGCTTGTTCCTGTGCTGTTTTGTTCTTTGTATTACAAATAAATAAGTTCTAAGTATAGATTAACAATTATGAACCATCAACATATAATTCTACTTGTTAAAAATCTAACTCACTTGTACACTCCCCCTCTATACATACATGACACAATTCTTTGTTTTTAAAACAATCCTTTTCCCATCTCAGTCCACAATCAAGAATACAGAGACATAAAAAGACATGGTATTTACAGCTGACGTCCTCACATCCAGAAGGATTCCATCCTAGAGACTTAAAAGAGGTGGCTCGTGAGGTAGATTGAAGTGTATCAGGTCCTAAATGGTATCGACAGGTGGACATGGGAAAGGATGTTTCCTCGCGTGGGTGACCTCCAGACTAGGGGGCACTGTTTTAGGATGGACTTGAGATTTTTTTTGTCTCAGAGAGTTGTGCAATTTTTGAAGTCATTGCCTCATAAGATGCTGGAGGCAGGGTCATTGAATATTTTTAAGACAGAGGCAGCTAGATTCTTGTCAGGCAGGGGATTCAAAGGTTTTTGCCAGGTAGATGGGAATGTGGAATTCGAACAACAAACAGATCAGCGAGGAGGCAATGGCCTAGTGGTATTATCGCTGGACTGTTAATCCAGAGACCCAGATAACATTCTGGTGACCTGGGTTTGAATCCACTATCTGCCATGGCAGATTGTGGAATTGAATTCAATAAATATCCAGAATGAATCATCTAATGATGACTGTGAATCTATATGGTGGCTTAGTGGTTAGCACTGCTGCCTCAGAGCACCAGGGACCTGGGTTTGATTCTACCCTCGGGTGACTGTCTGTGTGGAGTTTGCACGTTCTCCCCATGTCTGTGTGTTGGTGTGCTCCAGTTTCCTCCCACAGTCCAAAGATGTGCAGGCTAGGTGGATTGCCCATAGTGTTCAGGGATGCCTAGCTTAGGTGGGTTATAGGGGAATGGGTCTGAGTGGGATGCTCCAAGGGCTGGTTGGGCCAAAGGGCCTGTTTCCACACTGTAGGGATTCTAATGATTATCTTATTGAAAGTGGGAGCAGGTTCAATGGGCTAAATGCTCTACTTTTGATGCTATTTTGTGCATTCATATGTGAAGAGTAATGGCGCACTGTTACGTCATAAAACGTGCTATATAAATGCGTGTTTACTGGATGCCGGACCTTCAGCTATCTAGGCACTAAGCCCTGTCTTTTTACTTCACTATTTCTCACTCTCTCTTCCTTTAAGACATTCCCTACATGTCTTGGTGAATCATCTCAGTCTTCCTTATGTAGCTCAGTGTCAGAATTTTGTTTGCTGATGCTCCCAGGAAGTGATGAGTGGCATTTTGCTAAGTCAGTGCTTA
Organism: Rhincodon typus; assembly: GCF_021869965.1. Lineage (NCBI taxonomy): Eukaryota > Metazoa > Chordata > Chondrichthyes > Orectolobiformes > Rhincodontidae > Rhincodon > Rhincodon typus. Next base: position 13,135,182 of record NC_063368.1, read on the forward strand.
TATAAACATAGGTTGTGGCTGGAAGAGGGTCTGAGAATTGAAAGTGATATTGATTTAAAACAGTATTGGGGCCTAGGAAAGAACCATAATTCAGTCATTAGTCTTTCAGTAAACTGTGTGATCCTCTCAACCTGCAAGAAATGCCTAGTATACGCTATGTTTGTCCAAACTGTATGAGCAGAGAACTTACTGTGCTTCATAACAATCGGCTGAAGGCCCTGGTGATTACAGGTTTAGCACAAGTGATAACAAAAGGAATAATTTGAGATTATGAGTTAGGAATTTAACACATACAGGAAGCCTATACGAGGGCCATGTAACATATGACTATGTAACGAGTGCTCTTTGTGCTTCAAAGTAATTCTCTGTATGTGAAGGGCTTTGAGATGTTTATGAAAAAGTAAACTGCTACAGGTACAGTGTCTCAAAACCGGCAAGCTCTGGACCCAGGCCATTGATCAAGTTGCCTGGTCCATCTGAGGCAGTGGATCAAGCTACGACCATATACTGAGATGGTTCTTCAGTATAGCAGTGAGGAAATGCTGCTTTGCTGGAGGTTCGGACCTTCACATAGTGTGTCATACCAAGGACCCACTTATCTGTTCCAGTTAAGGAGCACAAATGACTTTAAAGAAGAGCAAAAAGTTCTGTTGCTGCCTTAGTCAACATCCTTTCTGTCATTGACATGGCTAAAAATGGACAAACTGCTCATTCACTGACTGATGATAGTAGGGTGCAGATTGACTGCCGAATATGACTATGTAACGAGTGCTCTTTGTGCTTCAAAGTAATTCTCTGTATGTGAAGGGCTTTGAGATGTTTATGAAAAAGTAAACTGCTACAGGTACAGTGTCTCAAAACCGGCAAGCTCTGGACCCAGGCCATGCAGGTTCAGATCTGGCCAGATTTCAGGCCTTGGGTGGGTCAAGCAAGACTGCATCGGGGATGAGAGTTGCTTTGTTGCTGAGATAAAACAGTGCACAAAGCATCAAAACTAATAACTTAGTTTGGTGCCACGCCACACTAATTCAAGTCCTGGCTGAAATGTCCAGCTAAGTTTTCTTTAAGTCCTACTCAATTAGTATTGATGTAAAGTGTATTGTAATAATGTCTAGTTTTTAGACCACTGTGATTTATGAACAGCCAGACTTGAGATTTTGTACCTGTGTATAAATGTTAATGTTTAGGGTTCTTATGGTGCAGCAGTAGTGTCACAACCTCTGATCCAGAAGCCTGCTTCAAAGCTGAGTTGTAACATGTCTGAACAGGTTGATTAAGAAAATATTTGAAAAAGCGAGTATTTCAATTCCCCTATTGCCATTGTGCTGGATAAGACTCATTTGAACAAAGAACTCGCTGCATTGAAGGTGTGAGTGGGAAAATGGGAATATATTTGAAGCTTAGTGTGCAGATTACTTGACCATTTATCTTATCACTGTTTGTGGGATCCCACCGTGTGAAGTTGGCTGCTGTGCTTCCTACATTATGACAGTAACTGGACTTCAATAGGCACTTCATTGGATGTACAGTGATTTAGGACATTTTTGGTTTGCAAAAGATGCTATAAAATTGCAAGTGGAGAAAAATATAACTGGAGGCCATCAATATAAAATAACCCCCAACAAACCCAACAGGGAATTTGGGAGAAACCTCTCCTCCTAGAGAGTGGTGAGAATGTGGAATTCACTACCACAGAGTGTGGTTGAATCAAACTGTATAGCTGCATTTAAGGACAAGCTAGACAAGTGTGCAAGGGAGAAGGGGAAAGAGGCTTGTGACAGTCTGGGGATAGAGGGTAGAAGGTTTGGGTGGAGCCTAAAGGCTGATATAGCTTGGTTAGGCAATGGCAACCCCAAGGATATTGATAGTGGGGGAATTCAGTGACAGTAACACCATTAAATGTCAAGGGGCACTGGTTAGATTGTCTCTTATTGGAGATGTTCATTGCCTGGCATTTGTGTGGTGCGAAGTTACTTCTGTTGCTTGACTTGACTATTGGAGCTTTATCTGATTACTACTGAAGTGTTGGATCATGGAATAGCCTTTAATCAGTCAGTTTTCTTGTGGCAATTTCCCCAGGCAGATTGCAAGATCTTGTAAAAACTGAAAGAACTACGGATGCTGTAAATCAGAAACAAAAAACAGAAATTGCTGGAAAAGCTCAGCATGTTTGGCAGGGGCTGTGAAGAGAGATCAGAATTAAAGTTTCAGGTTGAGTGACCCTTCCTCAGAACTGCAAGATCTAGTGCTCGGCTATTTAATGGTTAGCCTGGACTGCATCAAAGGAGTTAATCCTATCTGTGTGTATTTACCCAGTGAAAGAAACAAGGTTGGGTTGATTAGAAACAGAATGCTGGAGAAACCCAGCAGGTTAGCAGCATCTGGAGAAAGAAACAGAATTAACTCTGCCTTGGAACCTTGTTAAGAGTCATATTGGACTCAAAACTTAATATGTTCTCTCTTCACAGATACTGCCAGACCTGTTATGTTTCTCCCATACTTTTAGTTTTTATTTCAGATTTCAAGCATCTGCAGTGCTTTTTAAAAATAATATGGTTAATTAAGATCGAGCAAAGTTAGGAGGAGCACTCTGCTTAGAGAACAGTATGTCACCAGCTTCAAGGGTTGGGGGAAGCAGCTGAGTGAGAAATCGAGTGGGAAATTTGGGGGTGAATGAAAGACAATGAAAGAGACTTAAAAGGGATCCATTCAAACCTCAGAAATAATTCTAGACATTTTAATAATTGTTAAGAGACAGGGTGGGGTAGATGTAATTATAAGCCAGGAGAAGCTGTGCAAACATGTAATTATAGTGGCAAAAACGAAAATCAAGGCACCAAGTGCCATATGTTTAAGTATTTCTCACTGATATTTGATAGCATGATCACTGATAGCATGACCTTTCCTTTTCCATTTCCTTCATCTATACTTTAACTGATTAAAGGAAAGGTGCTTCATTGAACCACCATATGTGTGTTGCCATGACATTGAATATTGGCAGGTCATTTGATTGTCACAGCCAAATGCATTCTTTGTGTTCTTAGAAGTCTGCAGGAGCACACTTCCAGCTGAGGGCACAATGGAATGTTATTTATTCCACATATTATCATTAGTATCTATGTACAGTGCAAAGTGGATAATGTTGCCCATTCCAGCACCATCTTGGATTACAGAATAAATGGCTGAATAAGTTGTGTAAATGGTAATAAAAAACTGAATAAATTAATATTAAGTTGATATTACTAAAACTGAAACAGCTTCAAAAGTTCACCTTTCCCTCTCTGTAGACTTCACCCTCTCTGCTCTTCCAGTCGCTGCCATCCGACATTGTCCCCCAGGGTCCTAGTGATGTGCTCCTTTGCTGCCGCCATTGCTTCCACGTCCACTGCCTCCGATCTGGAGATGGTCACACTGCACAGGTCCTGCAGCCTCCCCCGACACTGGACATTGACTGACAGGGTCCTGGGTCATATTCCGTTGCTGCCACTTGAGATGGAGCAGGGATGGAGGTCCTGGGAGGACATCAGGAGGCAGCCCTAGGCTAACCAAAACAAAAAAACATTACCAAGTTGAAACGACAATGATGAAGCCGTGTGGATATGGCAGAACCCACTTCATGAGCCATGAGCGACCAAGCCTGGCACTCAGGAGTCAAATGCTGCCGACCCCACCATCGCCATCTTGTAATGTGATCAGGAGTGAGAAACCTGGTTGATATTGACCTTCCCAAATTGAGTGATCCTGAGGTCGGTTGTAAGTGCAGATTGGGGATGAAGCCAAAGATTTCTCTCTTCTCTCTGGTTCACCTCCTTATTGGAAAAACTGGCTGGGTAATGGATCCTTCCAGGAGCACAGATTTTCACTGTTAATTCCCCTCATGCAGGTACATAACATTTTCTTTATTTAAAAATCAACTTCAGTCACACGTAAGGACTGAATTGAGGTAAGTTTTATCTCAAAAGGAGATATGGCATCATGGTAATGTCACTGGACTAGTCATCCTGAGGCCCAGGCAAATGCAAATAATAAATCTGGAATTGGAAGCCAGACTCAGTAATATGTGACCGTGTCTGTCAATTGTTGTAAAATCCCACCTGTTCACTCAGATACGATTACAACATTTAAAAGGCATCTGGATGGGTACATTGCATAGGACGGGTTTAGAGGGATAAGGGCCAAAATCTGGCGAAAGGCACAAGATTAATTTAGGATATCTGATCGGCATGGACGAGTTGAACCGAAGGGTCTGTTTCCCGTGCTGTACAACTCTATGACTCTATAAGTTCTTCAAAGAAGAAAATTTGCCACCTTTACCTGGCCTGACCCATATGTGACTCCAGACACACAGCAGCGTGGGTGACTCTTCACTGGCCTCTGAAATGGACCAGCAAACCACTCAATTCATGGGCAATTAGGGATGCAACGCAAATGCCACCTCTGCAAACAATGTCCATATCCCAGGAGGAAGAAGCCAATATTTTTTTCCAAATCTAATAGAACACAGCAAAAGAACAATCATAGAATCCCTACAGTGTGGAAACAGGCCCTTCAGACCAATAAGTCCACACCAACCCTTGGAGCATCCCACCCAGACCCATCCACTTAATCTACACACCCCTGAACACTACAGGCAATTTAGCATGGCCAATCCACCTAGCCTGCATATCTTTGGACAATGGGAGGAAATCAGAGCACCTGGAGGAAACCCACGCAGACATGGGGAGAACATGCAAACTCCACACAGCCAGTCACCCAAGGGTGGAATCAAACCCAGGTCCCTGGTGCTGTGAGACAGCAGTGCTAACCACTGTGCTGCCCTATATAACACTTCACCTGTTATGTTCTTCTTATTGGTAATCAATCTGTTCAAGCATGTAATGACACACATCTGGAGAAGGTTGGACTTGAACCCAGGCCTCCAGGCAGGCATAATACCAGTGCAAAGCAAGATGCCCTATTACCTGTAATTACGTGATAAACATTCAAAACTTAAGACTGATTAGAGCTTATTAATTGTGCAGGTGAGGTATGGTGTTGGACCATTCTTAAATCTTATCATTTCACATCTTAATTAATTTAGTTGCTTAGCTGGTAGGCTCTATGAGATTTATCTGTGGGTGGGAAGCAGTGAAATGGAAAACCGAAAAAACTGCAGGATGCTGGAAAACAGAAACAAGAGCAGCTGCCAGACCTGCTGAGTTTTTCCAGCCATTTCTGTTTTGTTTTAAGCAGTGAAATGTGTTCGGCAATGATCCTTTAAGGGAAGGGCAGAATTGGTAAATGTGGAGCTGGAAAAGCACAGCAGGTCAGACAGCATCTAAGGATTAGGGAAGTCAATGTTTCAAGTTGAAACCCTTTGGCAGGATGCTTTCAGTATCTGCAGTCCTTAATTGTTTCCAAGTCACTGAAAACCAACACTGCGAAGTCTCTAAGCATGCCCACGTTGAAGAAGTTTTCCTCCTCTCTCTGAAGAGAGCTCAGCAAGTTTCTCTCCCACTGCAACCCATCGATTTTCTCCTCTGCCCCAAAGTTCTTCAACCACATTCTATAGCAATCTGGGTACTACAGCCACGTCTCCTTCCTCTGTGCCTGTCTACTCAGCCAGCTCATTTCCCCCATGGACTCCAAATAACTTTCAGGCCTTCAAAGTCCTGACGAAGGGTTTTGGCCCAAAACGTTGACTTCCCTGCTCCTCGGACGCTGTCTAACTTGCTGTGCTTTTCCAGCTCCACATTATTTGAGTCTAGTTTCCAGCATCTGCAGTCCTTACTGCTCCAAAGGCAGAATCAATTGAGTCTGTTGTAGCGTGACCGCAACTGTGTAAAGAGCCTGAGTAATGAAGTGGGGGCAAATCCAATGCCTGTGCATAGAGATAGTAGGAACTGCAGATGCTGGAGAATCCGAGACAA
>NC_063368.1:13141490-13158069 GCF_021869965.1 Rhincodon typus
CCAACTTCAAAGCTGTTGTACGTCTGTTGTGTAACAGTAGGAGATCATCTTGGACACCTGAAACAGGGCCCTTTCTGTACCAGCAGCCTGTGCAAGTTCTCATTCCTTGGAGCTCAAATATCTCAGAACTCTTGTCAGTGCAGCGTAATTTTTTAAGGTATATGTAATATACATGTTCTCTATATTGTGCTAAATAAATCACTGTTTCTATTTGTTTTTTCCAGTTGAATTGATCGTAAATTGAGATTTGGTGATGCTCATTAATTGTAAGTGTTTTAGAATTTCCTTCTAACATCTGCCCAACCTTTTCTTGTGCTATTTCCTTCCCTCGGCTTGTGTCTGCATCGGAGTTTAGCTTTGATAGTGGGCCAAATGGCCTCTTTGAATTTAAACATGTAATTAAACACCATCCCTTGGAGATGACTGGGGTGAGAAAGTGCCATGATTATTTGTAGTGTTAATCAAACTGCAATAAAACTTCTGATCCCGAATGGAGTGAGTTTTTATTTCATGGGATTAGGTCTTTGCTGGCAAGGCCAGTCTTTGTTGCCTGTTCTTAATTGCTCTTAAACTGAGTGGCTTGTCCAGCCACGTGGCAGTGAGCCACTTTTGGAGTCTGGTGTCACATTCAGGCCAGGCTGGATAAGGGTGGCTAATTTCTTTCAAAGGCTATTGGTCCAAAAGCCCATCTGGCTTTAAGAAGTAGCAATGGTTGCTGTGACTACCTTTTCCAAATGTATTCACTGCATTTAAAATTACCTAGGCTGTTGTGATGAGATTTGAGGGACCCTCTCCCCGCCTAGTGTCCCTGTAGTGTCAGCCTGGGCTTCTGGTTTAATAGTCCAGTGACAAGACCACTACACTACTGCCTTCCTTTCCTGTTCCTTTATGGGAAGCTAACATAGAACATTGTGAGCAGGATCAATATTGGTGGTGTTTTTGGTTCAGGGTTGTAGGCAGTAATTTGAAAACTGCTGCTGGCTTTTGGGGCAGAGGGGCTGTTGTCACTAACACTAGAAGTCTCGTTTAAGTGTCACATTCAAGCAGTTGTCTTATTTTTTCAAATCACGCTATTGGGAATTGTGGTTATTGGAGACTTCTAGATGCAGTGCTGGATTTAATTTTTCTGTATTGGCAAACAGGCTTGTTCCTGTTCTTCTTTAAAACAATGTAAATATGCCAAGTGCTGATACTCACTGCCTTGGGCTTTTGAGGGGAGACTCCTAGCTTTTACCAATGATGCTTAGCACTGGGCTATGAATGCAGCTGATTCAGAAAGTGCATCTGCTGAGTTGACATTATCAGCAGAACTGAGGGAAAGCTTGGGAGGCTCCTCATGAGGTGATACAGGTCAGTTACAGGCAAAAATCTGTAGTCAATTTTTGCCATGAGTAGCTGGATTATTAAATGCAATCAGTCACTTAACATGTTTTCTTTATCACTAGGTACGTCTTCAACTCAAATATCTGGACCTGTTCTCTGAGGGAAGTGGACATTTCATCAAACGTGTGGGTTTCTTGATGGAGTGGGTTTTAAAACTAACTTTTTCCACTTCTAGTCAGCATTTTCAGTCCTAGCATCTGCATTTTGGTTGTTGCAATCTCCAGTGAATGGAAGATGCTTGTAGGACTGATCAGTGATGCTTGTATTGTGCCATTGGTCTGTTCTCTACAAACTAGGATGAGCCCTCTTCTTGCAAGTCTCTTGCAGAGGTAATCACTGTCCATTTTTTAAAATTGGTCTGGTTCACAATTGCAAGTACTGTCTCAATAAAAGTAACTAACTTTTTTTAAAATTTAGTTTCAAGTGTGGTGTCTCTTTTTTAAACTGGTAATTAGTAGTGACCTGAATAGCTGTTAATATTTATGCTGAGCTGTGAGGGATGCATGTAGTCTGTTGTCAACTGTAGTCACATAAATGAATGTTTCTGAAGTGAGGCTAGTCTGGCCATGCAGCTACTCTGAAAGCGGAAGCTGTACACCTCTACTCTGGTATCCTGCCTAATTTGCTGACTCTTTGGATATTGGGAAAGTAACAGATCACATGCTTAACTGTCAGAATGGAAAGTTGCAATGAGCAAGTAATAACCATTCAGTAGGTCTGACAGCATCGCTGAAGGAAAAAACAGTTAACATTTCGGGTCCTGTGACTGTTCCTCAGAACTCAGGAAGGGTCCCAGGACCTGAAATGTTAACTTTTTTTTTTCCTTTCACAGATGCAGCCAGACCTGCTGAGCTTCTCCAGCAACTTTGTTTTTGTTCCTGATTTACAGCATCTGCTGTTCTTTCACTTATTTTAAGTGACCATTCAGTCCCTTGTGCCAACTCTGTTAGTCAATAAAGCCATGACTGATTGGATTGTAACCTCATCGATGTTTTTGCCTTCCCCCAAACCTTCCTTTTGCTTAGCCAGAATCTATTTCAATTCTGCCTTTTTAAATATGAAAGGATTCTGTGCTGCTTCCTTGACAGGAAGAACATTTCAAAGCCTTCTCTGACTCTTGTGCTGCAAGCTAATAAAAGCTGGAGTTTAAATTCACCCTTCAAAGCAGATAACTAACCTTTGTCAGGAATCATTGAACAAACTGTTTCTGCCCTGAGATCCAGAGAGGTGAAATGAAACTAGGAATTGGTATGTTAACAAGAAATGTTTTTCTCTAACTTAGAATAGGGATCTTTACAAGATTTTGTTGAGGTAAACAGCATGAATTCTTTTAAAGGGAAATTAGATAACAGGCTAAGTTGGGTGGAATGATTGAATGTAAATGCTAATGGGCTGACCTGATTTCCATGCTGTAAATGTAACTGTACTGCAGTCAAGACCTGCTGACTGGGGTCTTTTTGACCAAAAAACACCAGGTTATAGCCCAGCGGGCTTATTTGAAAACAAGCTTTTGGAGTCTCCTCCAGGTGCTTGACCATGAGCACCTGAAGAAAGATTCTGAAAGCTGATATTTTCAAATAAACCTGTTGAACTATAACCTGGTGTCATGTGGTTTTTGACCTTGTCTACTCCAGCACCTCCCCATGGATTTTTGGAGATGAGAATGCTATCACTACTGTAAATACAAAATACAGTAGTGTTGAAAAATGTGAAATTTAAGATGCTGTAGATGTTCAATAGGTGTGGTAGCATATGGAGAGAGCAGGCTTCAAGTTTAATTGGAACTTGGAATATTAGAAATGTAATAGGTTTTTAACCAAGTGAGGGGTGGGGGCAGAGATTATGCAATGTTTTTTTTTTTAAAAACTCTCATTTTGATTAGGCATATGATCAGTAACTGGAGTCTACAGGAGCTGTGAATGCCACATGATCTAAATTCAAGTTGAGGACAAACTAGAAATGAACCAAACCAGCAAGGAAATGATGGGGAACAGGTTGTGATGAGTCATGACATTGTGTAATTTGCCCAGGCAAAAGATGAAGTGCTCTTGATTATGTTGAATGTCGTTAGAACACTATAGCAGGCCAAGGACATAGATCGGAATGGGAGCATAGTTACCAATTAAAATGACAAAGCTTTTATTGGGGTCATGTTTTCTACATACAGTAGAGATGTAACGCAAAATGGTCACTTGTGCTGCCACTAATGATTTGAAGCCATGGAGCCAGTGTCACTTGCTGAGATGGACCATTGTCAGCCACTTCTCATTTGTACAAGGCTGTTATGAAAAAGAGCCTTTCAAAATGAGGAAAAGTTTTATGCTGTAGAAAAAAACCCACCTGAAATGGTCTTATTACAAATAATCAAAGATTCAACCTCTTTTAAATGAGATGACCACCTTGTAGATAGGGTTTGACAAAGACCCATGCCAATTGAACAAGGAATTTCAAAGTGGCAATAGGGTGACCTTTTATTGAGGTTTGAGCATCTGAGAGAATATTTTAGAGTAAAAAGATTCCATTTGTAATCAGCCATTTCAACTAGACCTTGTAAATTTTTATTCCTTTCGTATAACAGGGTGTCTAAAAAGTAGAGAACAAGGTGTAGAGCTGGATGAACACAGCAGGCCAAGCAGCATCAGAGGAGCAGGAAGGCTGATGTTTTGGGCCTAGACCCTTCATCAGAAATGGGGGAGGGGAAGGGTGTTCTGAAATAAATAGGGAGAGAGGGGGAGGCAGATAGAAGATGGATAGGTGGAGAGGAAACAAACAAACAGGTTGAAGAGGCGGGGATGGAGCCAGTAAAGGTGAGTGTAGGTGGTGAGTCAGGGAGGATGGACAGGTCAAGGGGGTGGAATGAGGTTAGTAGGTAGGAGATGGGGGTGTGGCTTGAGGTGGGAGGAAGAACAGGTTAGGGAGGCGGGGACAAGCTGGCCTGGTTTTGGGATGCGGTAGGGGGAGGGGAGATTTTGAAGCTTGTGAAATCCACATTAATACCATTGGGCTGCAGGGTTCCCAAGCGGAATATGAGTTGCTGTTCCTGCAACCTTCGGGTGGCATCGTTGTGGCACCGCAGGAGGCCCAAGATGGACATGTCGTCTGAGGAATGGGAGGGGGAGTTGAAATGGTTCGCAACTGGGAGGTGCAGTTGTTTATTGCGAACCGAGCGTCGGTGTTCTGCAAAACGGTCCCCGAGCCTCCGTTTGGTTTCCCTGATGTAGAGGAGGCCACAACGGGTACAGCGGATGCAGTATACCACACTGGCAGATGTGCAGGTGAACATCTGCTTGATGTGGAAAGTCTTCTTGGGGCCTGGGATGGGGGTGAGGGGGGAGGTGTAGGGGCAGGTGTAGCACTTCTTGTAGTTGCAGGGAAAAGTGCTGGGTGTGGTGGGGCTGGAGGGGAGTGTGGAGCGGACAAGGGAGTCACGGAGAGAGTGGTCCCTCTGGAAAGCAGATAAGGGTGGGGAGGGAAAGATGTCTTTGGTGGTGGGGTCGGATTGCAGATGGCGGAAGTGTCGGAGGATGATGCGTTGGATCCGGAGGTTGGTGGGGTGGTATGTGAGGACAAGGGGGATTCTTTTTTCGTTCTTATTGCATGGACGGGGTGTGAGGGATGAGTTGCGGGAGACACGGTTGAGGGTGTTCTCGACCACTGAGGGGGGGAAGTTACAGTCCTTGAAAAACGAGGACAACTGAGATGTACGGGAGTGGAATGCCGCATCCTGGGAGCAGATGCGGTGAAGGAATTGAGAATAGGGGATGGCATTTTTGCTGGGAGGAGGTGTATTCTAGGTAGCTGTGGGAGTCGGTGGGCTTGAAATGGATATCGGTTTCTAGGCGGTTGCCCGAGATGGAGACAGAGGTCCAGGAAGAGGAGATAGGTATTAGAGATGGTCCAGGTAAACTTAAGATTGGGGTGGAAGGTGTTGGTGAAGTGGATGAACTGTTCGAGCTCCTCGTGGGAGCACGAGGCGGCGCCGATACAGTCATCAATGTAATTGAGGAAGAGGTGGGGTTGAGGGCCAGTGTAGGTACGGAAGAGGGATTGTTCCACGTAACCTACAAAGAGGCAGTGTAGCGAAGGCCCGTGCGGGTACCCATGGCCACCCCCTTTGTCTGTAGGAAGTGGGAGGAATTGAAAGAAAAGTTGTTGAGGGTGAGGACGAGTTCGGCTAAGCGGATGAGGGTGTCAGTGGAGGGGGACTGGTCAAGCCTGTGGGACAGGAAGAAGTGGAGGGCCTTTAGGCCATCTGTATGGGGAATGCTGGTGTAGAGGGACTGGACGTCCATGGTAAAGATGAGGTGTTGGGGACCGGGGAATTGGAAGTTCTGGAGGAGGTGGAGGGCGTGGGTGGTGTCACAGACATAGATAGGGAGTTCCTGGACCAAGGGGGAGAAAATGGAGTCCAGATAGTTGGAGATAAGTTCGGTGGGGCAGGAGCAGGCGGAGACAAAAGACTGGTGTTGTTGCTGTAATGACACTGGTGCAAGTTGGGAGAGAAAGCTGTGGAGAAATAAACTTTTGGTTTTGGATGAGAGTATAAGCAATTTGTTTCAGGACTGGATGTTAGGGTTCTTAGACAACTTCTGATAAGGGAGATAGAGACTGTTTCTGCTGGCTGAAGGTTGTACCTTCAGTACAAGGTGGACTCGTGACTGAGACAAGGAGAAATGCTTTTATTTAATGGCTATAAATCTTTAGAACAGTGTAACCTCTTAGTGAAAACTGCAAAAAGATGGAAGCTGAGAGTGCAAGGTTTTTTTTTGAAGGGAGCACAGCTGTAAAAACTGGGTTGGAACACTACAACCATTGCTGCTTCATAGGTTGGGACCCAAGTATGCCAGGGGACCATAAGTAGGTGAAAATGGGTTGGCTGTGCTAAAAGCAGTCCATGTCATGACAGGGCCTGGTGTGTGTGGAGGGGTAAAGGACGTGACCATTAAGGTGTTCAAGTTCTAAAGTTAGCAAATTCTATGTGGAATCCTGAAGGTTGTAGGGTCTCCATGTGGAGAATGAGATGTTGTTCTTCCAGCTTGTGCACAGCCTTACTCGGGTGTGTGATAAATGTTGACCAGGGAGCACCATGGCATGTTGAAGTGGCAGGCAGCTGGATGCTTGGTTATCTTTGCGGACAGAAGGTAGGTGTTCCGCAAGTTGCCTGGTCTGCCTTTCGTAAAAGGAAAGTGAGGTTGAGGTAGATCAGACTTGAAAGTAGACAAAGGGGCTGGATAACTTCCATTATGTTCAAACTACTTAAGGGTCTGTCCAGCCTTTCATTTTGAAATGAGTAAAGTAGGCATGTTTCAGGTTTAATCATTGTTTGCTATATTAAGTGACTAATTCATGTGGTTTGGTAATACAAACTGAAGCTAATGTGGAACAGTATGCACACTTCTGCTTAAATTGAGCTACTTTCTCTTGCACCAAGAGAATGTTTATCTATGTCTGCCATAAACCTATATTGTACATATCACACTAATTTTGAGCAGCATCTATTATTACATAATGGTGGCTTTAATCATAGCAAGATTCTCTTTTTTTTAAAAAAAACACCACTGGATGGAGGACCAGTTACTTGTTTTTTGCTGTTGGCCTTGGTTATGGATAAATTTTTAATGAGACTTTTTTTTTGTTTTAAGTATTGCTGTGATGTCTTTAATATCCACAAACCACCAGGAGGTGGTCTTGGGGTGAACTTTTAATGCCTCATTTAAAATATGAAGTTGTAAGATTGCAGCCAAGATCAAAATCGGTCAGTTTGTCTGATCCAGATTTACACTGGTTCTCACTCAGCTGCATTGAAAACCATTCCACAGTTTCAGTCTCTCCTGCCCTTGCCATGTGTTGAAGATAATTTCAAGATTCATGTTCTCAGTCCCCTGAGTTACAGGAACTGTGCATTCTGTCTTGAATCCTCGATTTCCTTAGAACATGCTGCAGTAGATTCAAAATTTGGGGAGGCACTGATTTTAATTTCCACGTTGTGCCACTGTTGCCCTATTAGTCTCCATTCTTCAACAGGTGATTGCATCCTTAGGCATGTTAGCCTGACCTTCTGTAGCCATATAAACCTGCAGAGCAAGAGTTAACCCATCTAACTGTAGCATCTTAGCAAATAGGTAAAGTTGCCATACTCCCAGAGGACTGCTTTCTCATTAGAGAAAACAGGTAGTGAGTTTAACCTGAGGGTCAATGTGCCTCAGTTGAGTGGAGAGACTGAGAAAACAGGACCTTTTATGGTAACCTCAGTGAGTACAGGAAATTAACTCACATGGTTGGCGTCACTTTCTCACAAATCAGCTGTTCAACTGAGCCAACCACCTCCATTTCAGCAGAGCTGCTCTGGTAGCTGATGCAATGTTTACACTTGATATTTTGAGCAACAAGTTCTAATAATAATGAATGGAAACTCTGTCTGAGGTTTTGCCTCAGATTATCTAGAGGCCAGTTGTAGAATCTATTGATTTACAGAACTGTCCTGTCCTGTCTAAATCTGCCCTGCTGGGTTAATTCTTGTTCTTTGGAACAGGAGGCCATTGAACCTGTCCTGCTTTTTAGAGATATTGCCTGATCTACTAACCAGCTCCATATTTGCATCTATATCCTTGAATATTTGTATCTTTGGATAATATTTACATATAATCTAGCATCAATTGCCGTTAGTGGAAGATAATTCCAACTCCAGAACTAGGAGACACAGTCTGCGAATTAGGGCCAGACCATTCAGGAGAGATGTTAGGAAGCCCTTCTACATGCAAAACATGATTGGGGGGGTGGGCATTAGATGCAGGATCAGTTGTTAATTTTAAATCTGAGATAGATAATTTTTTTTGTTAAGCAAAGGTATTAAAGGAATATGGGCCATAGGCAGGTATATGGAACGAGGCCACAGATCAGACATGATCTCATTGAATGGTGGAACAGGCTCAAGGGGCTGAATGGCCTACTCCTGAATTTAATTTCTAGACTAAGTCCTTATTCTTAAATTTCCCAACCAACAGAAATAGTTTGTCTTGTTCAATCCCTCTGATTTCAAGGGGGGCTTGTTTCTACTTGGGTTTGATGGGTTCAGAGTTGGCTGAGTCCAATTGCATGATCTGCAGATTCTCTCATGTCGGGCACAGGGGGTTGGCTGGATTGGTAGTTCAGAGGTTCATGTGTTACCTCTGATGTCACAACTTCATCTCTCCAACTTCCTCATGTATGTCTCGCAATCCGCTTGATGCCTTCCCACATGAGTGTTGTCGGTCACAACCCAGAGCTGGCAGGGGATGTTTGACCCTGTCTGGGATGTTTTGAAGATAGTTGTAAAGGATTTCTACTGCCCTCCTGCGAGTTACTCACCTGCCACCTGTGTGACACCAGACTGCAGGAGGGACTCAAGCAGTCCCTCCTGGAGTCTGGTGTCACACAGATGACAAGTCCTGCTTGCCAAATGGGTTTTCAGTGATTAGTGCTTTGATTTTGGGCAGGTTGGCTTGGGATGGGATGCAGCTGATGGAATATCTTTCTTGTCGCTGATTTGAGAGGATCTTGCAAAGGCATTGGGGGTGGTGCTTTGAGGTGCCTGTTGTTGAAGGTCCAAGTCCCTAAAGCGTGTCAGGACACAGGTTTTTGACTTGCTTGCTGAACTGGCTGGCTCATCCACAACCCCAGCTACAGATGTTTGCCAAAACTTTATATAAGTACACAAGAGGGAGGCACTGGCATAACAGTATCATTGCTTAACTAGTACTCCTGAGGCCTAGGTCTCAAGTTCAAATTCCATGGCAGATGGTGGAATTTGAATTAAAAACATGGAATTAAAAGTCTGATGATGACCATAAATTGATTGTTGTTAAGAAAAATATCTGCTTCATTAATGTCCTTTAGGGAAGGAAATCTGCCATCCTTACATGGTCTGGCCTACATATGACTCCAGACCCACAGCACTGTGGTTGCCCTCTGAAACAGCCCACTAAGACACTCCGTTCAAGGGCCACTAGGATTGGATGACAAGTGCTGGCTTTGGCAGTGTCACTCAAAAACAATGAATTTAAAAAGGAGACATTGCTGCTTGGAAAACCTAATTCTCAGGTTGAAGAACAAAAACAAAGTTGCTGGAAAAGCTCAGCAGGTCTGGCAGCATCTGTGAAGAAAAAAATCAGAGTTAACGCTTCAGGTCTGGTGACCCTTCCTCAGAACATCCTGCAGATCCTGGACCTGAATTTTGTTTTAGTCGAAAGCTGAGTCGGGGATGATTATTTTTTTTGGCTGTTTCATCATTTCAACCTCTCTTTATCAAGAGGAGGCTCCCGTGAGGATCCTATTCTGTCTGTTCTCTTTAGTTATTCGAAAACTTCAATAAGATTATTGCTTTGCCTTATAAATAGTTATCACTTATTGGAAGGGCAATGGAATACAGAAGAAGGGACATTACTCGTCAGTTATAGAGGGCATTGGACAAATCATAGCTGGATTACTGTGTATAGTATTAGTTTCTTTATTTAAGGAAGGATGTAGAACATTGGAAACAGATCAAAGAAGGGTAGTGAAGAAGGCGTTTGGTATGCTTGTCTTTATTGGTCAGTGCATTGAGTTTAGGAGTTGGGAGGTCATGTTGTGGCTGCACAGGACATTGGTTAGGCCACTTTTGGAATACTGATCTCCCTGCTATAGGAAGGATGTTGTGAAACTTGAAAGGTTTCAGAAAAGATTTACAAGTATTTGGGATTGGAGGGTTTGAGCTCTAGAAAGGGACTGAATATTTTCCCTGGAGCATCAGGAGGCTGAGGGGTGACCTAATCAAAGTTTATAGAATCATGAGGGACATGGATAGGGTGAATAACAAAGATCTTTTCCTCGGTGTCGGGGAGTCCAAAACTAGAGGGCATAGGTTTAAGATTAGAGGGGAAAGATTTATAAGGGACCTAAGTGGCATCTTTTTCATGCAGAGGTTGGTGTGTATGTGGAATGAGCTGCCAGAGAAGGTGGTGGAGGCTGGTACAATTACAACATTTAAAAGGCACCTGGATAGGAAGGGTTTAGAGGGATATTGGCCAAATGCTGGAAAATGGGACTAGATTAGTTTAGGATATCTGGCCAGCACGGACGAGTTGGATCGAAGGGTCTGTTTTAGTGCTGTACATCTCTATGATGCTATCAGACTAATACGTGGAATGGGTGAGTTCTACTATCAGGAAAGATTGGACACACTTGGACTTGGCTTGTATCTGACACGGAGGTCACAAGAGTAAGAGGTGACTTGATTGAAACATAAGATCCTGAGCGGTCTTTGCAGATGCATGTTGAGAGGATGTTTCCTTTTAAAAAGGTGTCGACCATTAAAGGTAGAGATGAGAATATTTTTTCTCTCAGAGACTTGAGTGGAACTCTCTTCCTCAAAAGCAGTGGATGCAGAGTCATTGATCATTTTAAGGTAGAGGTAATTAGATTCTTGATAAGCATGGGGGGGATGGTGAAGTGAGAGGGGAAAGATTTAAAACGGATCTGAGGGGTATCTTTTTCACAGAGAGGTGGTGCATAAATGGAACAAGCTGCCAGAGGAAGTAGTGGAGGCTGGGGGTAAGCAGGAATGTGGCATGATCACATCAGCCACAACGTTATTGAGATGCAGAGCAAGGTCCATGCGTTGAGTGGCTTACTGCTGCTCTAATTCATGTGTCTATGTAAATTCTAGCAGTATAACCATATCCGTGTAACTCAGTACAATTTGCTCCCTTCTGATAAGCTACTTAAGGGGTTGTTGTTGTAATAATGCCATTGTGGTAATGGTCACATGTCCAAATGAATGCTCTGGGGATGTGAGTTCAAATCTGACTATGGCTGTTGGTATCATTCAAATTCAGCAAGTAAATCTGGAATTCTATTCTCGGTATCATTGATTGTTGCAAAACCCCATGTAGTTCATTAATGTCCTTTCGTGGACTTTAGAAAGGCCTTTGACAAGGTTTCGCATGGTAGATTGGTTAGTAAAGTTAGATCATATGGGATCCAGGGACAGCTTGCCAATTGGATACAACATTGGCTTGATGGTTGGAGACAGAAGGTGGTGACAGAAGGATGGTTTTTGAACTGGAGACCTGTGACCAGTGGTGTTCCGCAGGGATTGGTTCCAGGTCCACTGTTGTTTGTCATTTATATAAACAATTTGGATGAGAATATAGGAAGCGTGGTTAGTAAGTTTGCGGATATCTCCAAAATTGATGGTATGGTGGATAGTGAAAAAGGTTATCTAAGAGTACAATGAGATCTTGATCAAATGGGCCGAGGAGTGGCAGATGAAGTTTAATTTAGATAAATGTGAGGTGTTGCATTTTGGTGAAACAAACCAGAGCAGCACTTACAAAGTTAAGGCCCTGGGAAGTGTTGTCGAGCAGAGAGAATTAGGCGTTCAGGTACATAGTTCCTTAAAAATGTCATCATATGTAGACTGGGTGGTGAAAAAGGTGTTTGGCACCCAAGAGTTGGGACGTCATGTTGTGGCTGTACAGGACTTCGGTGAGGCCACTTTTAAACTACTGTGTACTGTTCTGGTCGCCTTGCTATAGGTAGGATATTATTAAATTGGAAAGGGTTCAGAAAAGATTTACAAGGAAGTTGCCGGGATTGGAGGGTTTTAGTTATAAAGAGAGGCTGGATAGGCTGGGACTTTTTCCCCTGGAGTGTAGGAGGTTTAGGGGTGACCTTATGGAGGTTTATAAAATTATGAGGGGCATAGGTAAGGTGAAAGCAAAGGTCTTTTCCCCAGGGAAGGTGAGTTCAAAACTAAAGGGCATAATTTTACGGTGAGAGAAGAAACATTTAAAAGAGACCCAAGGGGCAACTTTTTCACACAGAGGAATGAACTGCCAGAGGAAGTGGTAGATGTGGGTACAGTTACAACAATTAAAAGACATTTGGACAGGTACATGAATAGGAAAGGTTTAGAGGGATATGGGCCAAACACAGCAAGTAGGGCTAGTTTAGATGGAAAACCTGGTCAGCATGGATAAGTTGAATTGAAGGGTCTGTTTTTCATGCTGTATGACTCTAGTGAAGGAAATCTGCTGCCCTTAGCCAGTCTGGACTACATGTGACTCCATACCCACAGCAATACGGTGACTCTGAAATGGCAGAACAAACCACTCAGTTCAAAAGCTTTTATTTTTAGTTTTGCTCCATTCGCCAGGAATCCCGGGGTGGGTGGTTTTTAGCCGCCTTTTTGATAACATTAGTTACAGATTTGAGAGTTCACTAATCCACTTGAAAGAATGGATCACAAGAAATCTGTCGCCATCTACCCAAGCTGAAGCTCGACCTGTCCATACTGCTGTCACATGGGAATCGCTGAGCAACAGGATGATGAAGATGTACCTTCAAGGCAAAGTCAGCATTCCAAAAAGTATTTGGTAGCACTCGCCCACGGGGCAGAGGTCATCATACCAACCACATGAGTACAAACATTTACTTCTGCCAATGATATCACCTAGACACCTCAGGCAAAATCTTTCCAGGACATGGAAGCCATATCAATTCTGACCTGTCAAAAAGAGCTGAACATTTCTTTTAAGTGAATACTGTAACCAAACCCAGTCCAGTCTTGTCTCCGAAATCCGCCTCCAAAATCATAAGCTGAAATCTCTTTCCTTATTGAGGGGAAAAGCTACCTGACTCTCTTTGACCTTAGAGTGACCCTTCATCACTCCCTATTCTACCATTACCACCTCCAAAGGACTATGAAAAAAAAACAGTTATAGAATCATTGAGATGTACAGCATGGAAACTGACCCTTCGGTCCAACTCATCCATGCCAACCAGATATCCAAGATATATCTAGACCCATTTGCCAGCAAATGGCCCATTTCCCTCTCAACCCTTCCTATTCATATACCCATCCTGATGCCTTTTAAATATTGTAGTTGTTTGAGCCTACAACACTTCCTCTGGCAGCTCGTTCCATACACGCACCACCCTTTGCGTGAAAAAGTTGCCCCTTTTAAATCTTTCCCCTCTCACCTTAAACTTGTGCTCTCTAGTCGGTTGACTCCCCCACCCTGGGAAAAAGACCTTGTCTATTTACCCTATCCATGCCCCTCATGATTTTATAAACCTCTATAAGGTCACCCCTCAGCCTTCAATGCTCCAGGGAAAATAGCCCCAGCCCGTATAGCCTCTCCCTATAGCTCAAACCCTCCAACCCTGGAAACATCCTTGCAAATCTTTTCTGAACCCTTTCAAGTTTCACAACATCCTTCCTATAGCAGGGTGACCAGAATTGCACACAGTATTCCAAAAGTGGCCTAACCAATATCCTGTACAGCCACAACATGACCTCCCAACTCCTATACTCAATGCACTGACCAATAAAGGCAAGTGTACCAAATACCTTCTTCACTATCCTATCCACCTGTGACCCCTACTTTCAACGAACTATGAAACTGCACGTCAGGGTCTCTTTGTTCAGCAACGCTCCCCAGGACCCTACCATTAAGTGTATAATTCCTGCCCTGATTCGCCTTTCCAAAACGCAGTACCTCACATTTATGTAAATTAAACTCTTCCGCCCATTGGCCCATCTGAACAAGAGCTCATTGTACTCTGAGGTAACCTTCTTCACGACACCTCCAATTTTGGTGTCATCTGCAAACTTACTAATAATACCTCCTATGTTCACGTCCAAATCATTTATATAAATGACAAAAAGCAGTGGACCCAGCTCCAATCCTTGTGGCGTACCGCTGGTCACCAGCCTCCAGTCTGAAAAACAACCCTCCACCATCATCCTCTGTCTTCTACCATAAATTAACATGATCTGCAAGCTCACTGGGGTTCAAAAACTCATCCTCCATATCTCTGTTGCTCCTCTGCCCTTCACAGCATACTCTGGGCTTCAAACCATCACACCAAACGCAAGTTGGAGTAAAATAACAAAGGTCAGCAGCACCATCCCTCCTAAATTCATTGATTCTGGAGTGACATATAGGAGTTAGAGTGTCAAGTTGCGGCTGTACAGGACATTGGTTAGGCCCCTTTTGAAATACTGCATTGTGGTCACCCTTCTTCAGGAAGGATGTTGTTAAACTTGAAAGGGCTCAGAAAAGATTTACAAGGATGTTGCCAGGGTTTGAGCTTTAGGGAGAGGCTGAATAGATTGGAGCTTTTTTCCTTTGAGCATTGGAGGATGAGGGGTGACCTTACAGAGGCTTATAAAATCATGAGGGGAATGGATAGGGTGAATAGCCAGGGTAGGGAGTTCAAAACTAGAGTTCATAGGTTTAAGGAAAGAGGGGAAGGACTTAAAAGGAAACCAAGGGGCAAGTTTTTCATGCAGAGGGTGGTGCGGGTATGAAATGAGCTGCCAGTGGAGGTGGTGGAGACTGGTACAATTACAATATCTGAAAGGCATCTGGATGGGTATATGAATAGGATGGGTTTAGAGGGAAATGGGCCAAATGCTAGTGAATGCGGACTTGGTCAGATTAGGTTGTCTGGTCAGCACGGACAAGTTGGAATGAAGGGTCTGTTTCCATGCTGTATGACTCTATAAAAGAAGCCACCCTTCCAAACTGCCACATGGCTTTTCAAACACATGAACTAAACCTGCTCAACACCCATGAAGCTTGGGCGGAAAATCCTCTGAAATAAACACACATCTGAAGAAACATCTCCACACGTTTTTCAAGGACTGCAACTTCCCCCGCCTCAGTGGTCGAGAACGCCCTAGACCGTGTCTCCAGCATTTCCCGCAACTCATCCCTCACACCCCCTTCCCACAATAACAACCAAGACAGAATCCCCCTCGTCCTCACGTACCACCCCACCAACCTCCAGATCCAACGCATCATCCTCCGACACTTCCATCATCTGCAATCCGACCCCACCACCAAAGACATGATTCCCTCCCCACCCTTATCTGCTTTCCGGAGGGACCACTCTCTCCGTGACTCGCTTGTCTGCTCCACACTCCCCTCCAGCTCCACCACACCCGGCACTTTTCCCTGCAACCGCAGGAAGTGCTACACCTGCCCCTACACCTCACCCCCATCCCAGGCCCTAAGAAGACTTTCCACATCAAACAGATGTTCACCTGCACATCTGCTAATGTGGTATACTGTATCCGCTGTTCCCGTTGTGGCCTCCTCTACATCAGGGAAACCAAGCGGAGGCTTGGGGACCACTTTGCGGAAAACCTACGCTCGGTTCGCACTAAACAACTGCACCTCCCAGTCGCGAACCATTTCAACTCCCCCTCCCATTCCTCAGACGACATGTCCATCCTGGGCCTCCTGCAGTGCCACAACGATGCCACCCGAAGGTTGCAGGAACAGCAACTCATATTCCGCTTGGGAACCCTGCAGCCCAATGGTATCAATGTGGACTTCACAAGCTTCAAAATCTCCCCTCCCCCTACCGCATCCCAAAACCAGCCCAGCTCATCCCTGCCTCCCTAATCTGTCTTTCCTCCCACCTATCCCCTCCTCCCACCTCAAGCCCCACCCCCATCTCATCCCACTCCCTGAACTGACCTATCTCCTCCCTAACTCCCCACCTACACCCACCTTTACTGGCTCCATCCCCACCTCTTTGACCTGTCTGTCTCCTCTCCACCTATCTTCTCCTCTCTCCCTATTTATTTCAGAACCCCCTTCCCCTCCCCCATTTCTGAAGAAGGGTCTAGGCCTGAAACGTTAGCTTTCCTGCTCCTCTGATGCTGCTTGGCCTACTGTGTTCATCCAGCTCTACACCTTGTTATCTCAGATTCTCCAGCATCTGCGGTTCCTACTATCTCTCCACATGCATGTTTCATTCTCCTTTGGCGCACTGGACAAACCTAGGTGGAATACAGAGTTAACAAGCTAAACTCAGATGCAGACGCAAGCCGAGGGAAGGAAATAGCACAAGAAAAAGTTGGGCAGATGTTAGAAGGAATTTCTAAAACACTTACAATTAATGAGCATTACCAAATCTCAATTTACGATCAATTCAACTGGAAAAAACAAATAGAAACAGTGATTTATTTAGCACAATATAGAGAACATGTATATTACATATACCTTAAAAACATTATGCTGCATTGACAAGAGTTCTGAGATATTTGAGCTCCAAGGAATGAGAACTTGCACAGGCTGCTGGTACAGAAAGGGCCCTGTTTCAGGTGTCCAAGTTGATCTCCTACTGTTACACAACAGACGTACAACAGCTTTGAAGTTGG
>NC_063368.1:13168069-13197718 GCF_021869965.1 Rhincodon typus
GTGTTCTGCAAAGCGGTCCCCGAGTCTCCGCTTGGTTTCCCCGATGTAGAGGAAGCCACACCGGGTACAGCGGATGCAGTATACCACATTGGCAGATGTGCAGGTGAACATCTGCTTGATGTGGAAAGTCTTCTTGGGGCCTGGGATGGGGGTGAGGGAGGAGGTATGGGGGCAGGTGTAGCACTTCCTGCGGTTGCAGGGAAAAGTGCCCGAAGGTTGCAGGAACAGCAACTCATATTCCGCTTGGGAACCCTGCAGCCCAATGGTATCAATGTGGATTTCACAAGTTTCAAAATCTCCCCTCCCCCTACCGCATCCCAAAACCAGTCCAGCTCGTCCCTGCCTCCCTAACCTGTTCTTCCTCCCACCTATCCCCTCCTCCCACCTCAAGCCGCACCTCCATCTCCTACCGACCAACCTCATCCCGCCCCCTTGACCTGTCCGTCCTCCCTGGACTGACCTATCCCCTTCCTAACTCCCTACCTACACTCACCTTTACTGGCTCCATCCCCGCCTCTTCGACCTGTTTGTTTCCTCTCCACCTATCCTCTCCTCTATCCCTCTTCTATCCGCCTCCCACTCTCTCCCTATTTATTTCAGAACCCCCTTCCCCTCCCCCTTTTCTGATGAAGGGTCTAGGCCCGAAACGTCAGCCTCTCTGCTCCTATGATGCTGCTTGGCCTGCTGTGTTCATCCAGCCCTGCACCTTGTTGTCTCGGATTCTCCAGCATCTGCAGTTCCTACTATCTCTGACAGAATTTACTTAGTTTGCCTCTGTTGGTTTCCTGTCAAACAGTTTGCCTGACGATTGTCCAGAAATCTAGAGTGCTTGCTGAAATGAGAAGTATGCTGAAGTTTTTGTCTTGCTGTCGCTGATCAGGACAAATACAAATTTCAAATATTCTCAACAGTTTATGTTAGAGGGGAAAAACATGCTGATTACTTGGCACGTTGGCTCTGACTCACTGAGGCATTGCCACTGGAGACAGCAGTGACAAAACCCCAATGTCACAGAATCGTAGAATCTCTACGTGCAGAAAGAGGCCATTTGGTCCATCGAGTCTGCACCGACCTTCCGAAGAGCATCTTATCCCCGTAACCCCGCATTTCCCATGGCTAATCCAACTAGCCTGCAAATCCCTAGTCACAATGGGCAATTTAGCATGGCCAATCCACCTAACCTGCACATCTTCGTCCCGAGTAATATTCCTTTCCTTTGCAGAGAACATGTTGCTGTATATCAATGGTGAGCCATATCACAGGCTCAACTGATTAACTTAAGTTTGTTGTTGGTGTATCTATAAATGCACTCAGGATTGCTCAGTTAGTGCTGTTCAATTTTCTGTTAGGAAAGAATGTGGACCCATTCTTTTCAATCAAAAGGAAAATGCTCAAGCCTTATGCATTTTTGAGCTACGCAGGAGTTTGAGTAGCCTTCAGTTTCCCTTCAGCATTCTCCATGGTCATGCCTTGGCCAGGGCAACCAAGTAGCCCTTTCCTCCTCTAAATTTGTGTGGCTGTTTGCAATTTGGCATCCTTGGATTTGTCCTGATGAGTGCAAGATAAAAAGCTTCAGTGACGTTGCTCCCCTTTTAGTAATATTTAAGCTCTATGGCTAGCCCTGCTAACAGAATTCCCAACTTAGTGCTGACTAGTCTGTCAAGTTTCATTGTCTGAATGTAGCTGTGAAAAATGGCCACTGGGCAGTTGCACCATAGGTAGAGTAGAAGCTGAAATCCAGTACTTCCAGGTAAAGAAGTGAAAGAATAAAATTAAAGATCAAACTGCAGTATTAATAATCTATAATTATTTTTCTTCTTTTTCTCAGCTTCCCACTGGGATTGTATTTTCAGAATGCAGTGGCACACATGATGGAAGATGTCCTTCCCAGCTGTAAATGGCTTGGATGCTGGCCACGGTAGGCCCTTTTATAGAATTATCCAGCGCAAAAGGAGGCCATTCTGCCCATCATGTCTGTACTGGCTCTTTGAAAGAGCTATCCAATCCACTCTCTTTGCTGTTTACCCAGAGGACTGCAGATTTTTCCTTTTAAACTATGTATTTGGTTGCTTTTAGTACATAAGCTGATTTTTGAAGCCTCAAAAACACACTCCAATTAAATGGGGGAGGGGTTTCAGTTATACTCATATAAAAGAGAACCGCTGGTGTGTGTGAGCAACGTTTTTACTGATTTCCACGTAGGTTCTGCTCTGTTTTGGCATGTTTTAAACTCCTACGCATCAATGCAGCACAGTCTCTATTGCCGTTTGATCCCTTGTCCTCATTTATAAGGTAGCATTTTGTACAAAAATGTTTGTGGGGTAAAAAATTGAGAGGAACCACTAACCAAAAATAGCATGTCATGGTTGGAGAAGGAATTGAACTTAATTCAGCAAGTATTTTCTGAAACATCATTTTTTGAGTCTGAAAAGTTGGGTTGTCTGATACGCTGAGCTTATACATTTGCTGCGACCTAGGTTATAAAATTCCCTTTTGAAAGTTACTGTTGGCATTTCCACCACTGCCTTTTCAGGCTTTGCATTCCAGATCATCATAATTTGTTATGTTAGAAAAAGTTTTTGTCTCCTTTCTGACTCTTGCCAATGAACTTCAATCTTGTCCCCCGATTGCTAATCAAATCCACAGTCGAAATAGTTTCTCCTTAACCAATTTGTCAAAACGCTTCCTAATTTTGAACATCTCCTGGTAAATCTCCCCTCTACCTTCTCCATTCAAGAGGGGAACAATTCCACTTGTGGAAGTTTCAACAGCAAGAGGGCACAGATTGAAAGCAACTGGGAAAGGAGACACAAGGAGAAACATTTTCTTGCAGAGGGTTGTTAGAATCTAGAATGCACTCCCTAAGGGTCTGGTGGAAGCAGGTTCAATAAAGATATTCAGAAGGGAATTGGGCAATTATCTGAAAAAGCAGAATGTGTAAACTTACAGCTAGATGTTTGGGTAAAGGTACTAGGTACATTACTCTTATGTAGAGCCAGTACAGATTCTACAGGCTGAATGGCCTCCAGTTGTGTCATAACTATTCTGTGTTGCTCCTAAGATTTTGTTTTCATACGAGTCACAATTATCCAAACATATAACTCTGTTTCATTAACTTTGGGCAGTTTTAATTCATTTCATTTTCTGCATCTATATTTTCAGAAGGTGACAAAAGTATCACAGAGCCTGTCACAGAGGACAGTGCAGACAGCGCACAGCATCATGTGAAGGAAGAGGAGGTGGAGGAGAGTGGTGACTGTGTCGCCACGCTCCATAATGGTACATTCTCCGCCGAGCCAGAATTTTCCCTAAGTATCTGTGGTAAGACTTTATTCAAAGAGAAAGGAACTGTTACTTCAAAAGATCTTTTGGAAAAATTCATCATTTCTACTTTGAACTGTTGGATCAGAAGTGACTTGAACTACACAGGAACTGGTATATAAGGTGTTTTATTAGAAACAGGAGTGTAAGGAGCTTGGTGCACAGAGGTTAAATATATATCTGTCAGAGTTTAAGAATTTTCTATTTGAGCATTGCTGAGAAAAGGGAGAGATGCTGCCAGAGTTCATTGGAACAAAGCCAAAAATCCCAAAATTCAAACAATCACAACAATTTGTACTTTTCATATGGAATACATTGTTGTAATCATTTAAGATTTGACATTCTTGCATTTGGCTTGATGTGGTGCAAGATGGAAGCTTCAATAACATGTCCTTCTTTTCAGCAATATTTTTATTTATCACTATCATCCCTCATGGTTTCACATTGTACTGTTCTCTGTATAATTCAGAACAAGGCCCATTGATCCAATAGATTTTTATATGAGCCCGATCCCTGTTAATTGAATGAAAGCTAGATGATGAAGTACGAACAAGACCATTCTTTTCCTTGTTAGTAGGTTTATTCATTGGATGCACACTTAGAAATACCTACTTCCTAACTATTACCCAGTCTCCCTACTGCCTTACTTTACACATGTCCACGACAGGTGGGATATGAACCTGGACCTCCTGGCCCAGAAATAGGGATAATTCCACTGAGCCACAAGACCAATCTCTCTTTATGAATTATTTCAAATCAACCCATTTGGGGTGGCTCGGTGGTTAGCAGTGTTGCCTCACAGCGCCAGGGACCCGGGTTCAATTCCAGTCTAGGCCGACTGTGCAATCTCCACACAGACATTCTCCCTGTGTTTCTGCTGGGTGCTCCGGTTTCCTCCCACTGTCCAAAGATGCACAGGTTAGGTGGATTGGTCATACTAAATTGCTCACAGTGTCTAGGGCTGTGCAGACTAGGTGGATTAGCAATGGAAAATACGGAATTACAAGGATAGGGTAGGGGGGCTGGGAGGGTCAGTGTGGATTTAATGGGCTGAATGGCTTGTATCCACATTGTAGAGATTTTGTGATTATTTGGACTTCTGTAATAGAGATGGGTTTAACTTGGACTCGGTGCAGAGATAAAGATATCACTGCTGTTCCACAAAGCTATCTTCCTTTGCATTTTTAAAAGAATAATCTTTTCATATACTATGATGCTGTTCTGTGGCCATCACATTCTGAGGTGGGGCTTGAACCCAGACCTTCTGGCCCAGAGGTGGATGCACTACCACTGTGCCAAAGCCCATCTCTCTTTTATATGTGATCCCAGACTTAAATCAAACAATCCCCATCACCAGTGTGTTTTAATGACATGATCAACAAACCATTAACATTTATGTCATCCAACCTCATGAACATATCCATATTTGATTCATTTCTCTCACACGCTTATGTAGCTTCCCACGGATGGTTTAATGCATATGCCTCCACTTCTCAGATGGTAGCAAGTTCCCCATTCTAACAGTAAAGTAAACATTCTATTGGATTTCTTCGTAATCCTTCAGTGCCATTGAAGAAAATCATTAATTCTCATAATTCCTGCTATCACTTCAATAAATCGAAGTTCTTTCTCTATGGCCTTGACATCTTTAATAAAGCAAACAACCCAAACACCAAGCTCAGGCAGACAGACTAATGCAATCTTTTAAACAAGTTCAATGCTGCTGTCGACTTTGGTGCCCTATTTGATTCAAGATGAGTTTCTAGTCTCATATATGTTTCATCACTAAGAGTAGCCATTTCCACCCTCACAACACCAGTTGATTTTTTCCCATTACATCTAAACCCTCATCCTTTCCTTCATTTCCTCTAGCCTTGACTATTCCAGTGCCGCTCTGATGTTTCACACTGTACCCTTTCTAAACCCGAGGTCAGCCAAAACTCTGCTGCCCGTGCCTCCCAATGAAGCAAATTCTTGATTTTAAAATTTACATTCATGCTTTTGAAATCATTCCATGCTCTCACCCCACCTGCTTCTGTAAAATTCACCAGCCCCCCAACTTGATGTGATAACTGCCCTCCTTTAATTCTGGCCACTTGCATATTCCCAAATTTATTCCATCTACTGTTGGTGGTTTTGGTTTCACTTGCTTAGGCCATAATCTTTCAAATTTCTTTGCTACATCTCTCCCCTCTCTTACCCGGCTTTCCTCCATTAATGCACTCCTCAACCCTGGTGTCCTTTGGGGCATTTCATTCCATTGAAGCTGCTATGTAAATATACTTTGTTTTGATTTGATTTGCTCATTGACCCTGTTTGTAAAATTTTGTTTGCCGGGAGTCATACCTCATTGTTTTACCCTGCCTTTCAGGGGATGAGCCAATGGTAAAGCGCAAGAAGGGCCCAGCCCCGAAGATGTTGGGGAATGAGGTTTGCAGCGTCTGTGGGGACAAGGCATCAGGCTTTCACTACAACGTGCTGAGCTGTGAGGGCTGTAAAGGCTTCTTCCGTCGCAGTGTCATCAAGAGTGCACAATACACCTGCAAGAACAGTGGCAAGTGTGAAATGGACATGTACATGCGCAGGAAATGCCAGGAGTGCCGGCTGCGAAAATGTCGCGAGGCAGGAATGAGAGAACATTGTAAGCGAGTTTTAAGCCTTTTGCGTCCCTTTGAATTTGGTGGTATTGTGATATAGAATTGGCTCATGGTATTTATTGGTACAGTGCATAATTTTTATTTGGCTACGCTGAGCAACATACATGCCAGTTCTGGATACTCAGTGCGAGGCTACCCCATAGTCAGGACACTTTTTGTACTGGGAATAGTTGTGGAGATTTTGGAAAGCCATTCTAGGATTTGGAGATAATTGCACTGACGCTGTGGAGGCTGGTGAAGACAAGGGCCATTCATGTCTGAGAATTGCTTCAAGCTGCAATGTTGTAGAAGAGTTGTAGTTTTATGCAGTGTTGGGTTTGGGTGGCTGCCATGAAAAATGTTTACAAAATTGCACAGAAAATGTACATAAAAAGAAAATATTTGGTGAAGACAAATGTGCGTCCATTAAAATCATTATAAGGAGAATTTACAATTGGGAATAGAGAAATGGCAGAGAAGATAAATAATTAATTTGTGTCTGCTTTCACTGAGGAAGATACAAGAAATCTCACAGAACTAGAGATCCAAAAGACTAAGAAGAATGAGGAGTTGAAGGACATTTGTATCTGTAAGAAGATTGTGCCAAAGAAATGAATGGGTCTGAAAGTTGATAGTTTTTTTTTTAATTTACTCATTCGTGGGATGTGGGCATTGCTGGCTTGGCTAACGTTAATTGCCCATCCCGAATTGCCCAGAGAGCAAATAAGAGCACATATTGCTGCGGGTCTGGAGTCACATGCAGGCCGGACCAGGTAAGGATGACAGTTTCCTTCTCTAAAGGACATTAGTGAAACAGATGAGTTTTTCCTGATATTTGGCATGGTCATTGTTAGACTATTAATTCCAGACTTTTATTGAATTCAAATTCCTCCATCAGCTGTGGTGGGATTAAATCTGGGTCCCCAGAACATTACCTGGGTCTCTGGATTAACATTCCAATGATTAATACCACTAGGCCATCACCCCTCCTTTACATCACAGCGCATTGAAGAAGATGTCTATAGAGATAGTTTTCACATTGGTAATTATCATCCAAATGCCATAGATTCTGGAATGATTTCTGCAAATTGGAAGCTTGCAAGTGTCACCCTACTATTCAAGGAAGAAGTAAGGGAAAAAGCAGGAAAGAACAGACCCACCAGCCTTGCTTCAGTGTTATGGAAAATGCTAGAATCTGTAGGAAGTGATAAATGGACACTTGGATAACAATGATCTTATTGGACCTAGTCAGCATGGATTTGCGAACAGGGAAATCGTGTCTGACAAATATGGCGAAATTTGGTGGAAGTTACAAACAAAATTGATAGTGGGAAATTGATAGATGCAGTGCATTTTGATTTTCAGGAGGCTTTTGGTAAGGGCACCCATAGGAGGTTGATTACAAAAATTAAAGAACATGGTATACAAGGTAATGTACTGGCATAGATTAATGTTTGGCTAAAAGACAGAAAACATTGTTGCCAAGAAAACAGTTCACCTTCTCGAGGGCAATTAGGAATGAACAATAAATGTTAGCTACATCCTCTGAATGAATTTCCAAAAAAAGGTAGGATTGGAATCCTAATTGTGCAATTGTGTGGAGATGGATCAGAGAAGAGGTGGCAGAAGAGGATGGATTGAGTATTTTGAAGAGGCATGGAGCCACTGAGGAAATAAAGGATGGATAATTTGGTCCCAAGTGCAGAATCTTGTTGATGACTTTGACCAGGATAGGCTTCATGATGAGGGTGAAGTGGGAACCAGACTAAATTTGTTTGAAGAGAAAGGAATGAAGCAAAATGATGTTTTTGAAGACCTTTCAGAAAGGTGAATTGAGTGATAGGACATGAGGTGGAGAGGTGGAAAGGTTGGGATTTTTAAAATTAAGATAGAATTAATGGAAATTTTGAAAAATTGTGTTTGGGTTGTGATTCTTAAGTAAGAAGATAAGATGAAGATCTTGACAAATTTTAGGTTGATAAGCATTGGTGGTTGGAAACTGGATAGGTGGAAGAATTTTGTTTTGAAAAAGTGGAAGGAGAAATTTCTAGTTCACGATCAATACTCAGGTTGATAAGTTTCTAATAATACTGCAGACATTATTTTAAAAAGTATTATGGAGGAGACTAAGCAGACGATGTAACTATTCAGATGTAACAAACCTGAATGGAGAGATTGTTTTGGTCCATAATCATGGAGTGATCGGCTTGTTTGCTGCCGTCTCTAGGTGTTCTGTCGGAAGAGCAGATCCGCAACAAGAAGCAGAAGAAGCGGGAGGATGACATGGCTCAGACGTTGGTGGTGACAGCAGAGGACTCACCGGTGGCAGTGGACATCGCCAGGCTCACGGTGGAACAGGAAGAGATGATCCAGCAGCTGGTGGCCGCACAGCAGCAGTGTAACAAGCGATCATTCAGCGACCAGCCGAAAGTAACGGTGGGTTTACCAAAACAGAGGCCATCATACATTGTTTTGCCGCCATTCTTCTCCATCCAGCCTGTGATCCACACATTGAATGCACACCCCGCCTCACACACAGACACAAAGTCCCTGCTGTCCTGCAAGGACCAGGTCCTGTTGGGGTACAGCTCCATGTGTGTCAGGCCGCGACCTGGCAGAAAGAAAGAAGTTTGCATTTATATAATGCCGTTCATGTACTTGGGTCATCCCACAGCGTTTCATAGCCAACGAAATAAGGTAGTCAACCAAAGGACTTTTGTTTCATACTTGGTCTCAATCTGAAACCTGAATTAAATTAACAGCCTCTCAAATTCTGCCGAAGATGGTTTGGAGTTGCTTTAATGGAAGATAAATTCGTAAGGAATGTGAAATGTACTGTAGAGCCAACATGCTGTTTATGAATGGGAGTTGGTTGTCGTGACTGGTTTAAGATCAATATCAAGAATAATCTCGGATGTGAATCATGGTTCATTCTTTACTTCCTTCTTCCTCAGCCTTGGCCACAAAGTAATGACCCCCACAATCGAGAGACACGACAGCAACGCTTTGCCCACTTCACAGAGTTGGCAATCATCTCCGTGCAAGAGATCGTCGACTTTGCCAAGCAGATTCCGGGCTTCCTTGACCTCTCACGGGAGGACCAGATTGCACTATTGAAGGCATCCACAATTGAGGTGAGATGAAAGAGGTTACTCTTTCAGTTCTTTTGTGAGACGTGGGCGTTGCTGGCAAGGCCAGTATTTGTTACCCATTCTTCACTGCCCTTGAACTGGATAGTTTGCTAGCCCATTCTAGACGGCATTTGAGAGTCAACCACATTGCTGCAGGTCTGGAGTCATATGCAGGCCAGATGTGGTAAGAATGGCAGATTTCATTCCCTATAAGATGTTAGTGAACCTGATGGGTTTCAGCAACAATTGATCAGAGTTATCACTCACTGTTACTGAGACTAGCTTTCAATTCCACAATTATTAGTTGAATGTAAATTCCGCCAGCTGCTGTTGTAGGATTTGAATCTGTGTCTCAAGAACATGAACTTGGACCTCTTGGGATTACCAGTCCACAATGTTACTTCTAAGCCACAGTGTGCACCCCGCTCCCCCCCCCCACCGCCGCCCACAACAGACTACCTAACTAGCATGTCCCCAAGCTTCCAGTTGCTTGTCATTTTAATTCTTCATCTTGCTTCCGTGCTGACCTTTCTGCCCATGGCTTGGATAAGGTTCCAGGGACCTTTAACACAAGCTCGAGGAATAGCAGCTTATTTTTCACTAGACTCTTCTAAACTGAGCACAGAATTCAACAATTTTAGATTGTAACATCTATTTTTGTATTGTTGTAGTTTTGTTTTTGTTTTGCTGGCTTAGTCTTGTCTTGTTTCCTCCTTTATTCCTTTCTGCCGCGCTCCGGATGTTTTAAATGGAACCATTTGCATCTAATTTGGACATAATCTTTGTTCCTTTACTATATCCTCTCCTGGGCTGTGGCATCATGAAAGTTTTGATTGTTTAATCTCCCCTGGCTTCCACCCTGTCTTACACCACCTTCTTTGTTCTTCTGCCTTGTCTGCGCTTTCGCTGGCTTAAAAAAAATCTCTTTCTATCTATCTTCAGCTCTGATGAACCTGAACCTCTTGTTGTGTCTGCAGACGCTGCCCTACCTGCTGAGTTTTGCCAGCATTGTTTAGCTCTTGTTACTGATTTCCATTCGACAGTATTTACAAGCTGCCTATTGGATCAAGTACAAGTGTCCTAAAAGTCTTAAAATAAAAAGAGAAGGGAAATCACTCTGTGCTCACTATTCTGTCATTAATAACCTGGTCTTTAAATCAGTCAATCTGGAGATAGAGCTTCACAGGCAGCTTCCAAAATACAGAAATCCAATAGATCTAGTGGCCTCAAAGGTTACAGGCCAGATTAAAACAATCTTGAGTAGCCAACATCATCACCATACTCTGGAGATAAGGCTACTCACTAGCTGATCTTCCATGGCTCTGCTAGTGTTATGACATAATTGGCCTATTGGTCAGTCACACAATCAGAGTTTTGTTATTTCCTGAATTTTCTCCCAACTCCTCCACCCTCCAAGGTCACTGCACTCCTCCAATTCCAGCCTCTTGAACGTCCCTGATGTTCCATGGTTGGTGGCCATACCTTCAGCTGCCAAGCTCTGGAATTGTGTCCCTAAACCTCTCCACTAGCTCTCCCTTTCCCTTCTCCCATGAAATGCTCTCTCTAAGACCAAGTTTTTCTACATCTGCTTTGATATCTCCATGGGTGACCTGGTGTCAAATTTTAAAAAAGTCTTAAAGATGGCATTTCTTGAAGTGCTTTGTAAGTGCGTTGGGATGTTTTATTATGTGAAAGGTGCTGTAAAAATGGGTTATTAAGGACAAGTTACCCTTCTTAGCTAATTATCTTCAATCTTCCTCTAATGAAGACCCTGGGGTTTGAATTGGTGTGTGCAAGAGATCCAGCCTTGGATAATGAGGCATCCAAGCCATGCATCTTTGGAACTGTATCACTTTCAGTTTGAATGTACAGGAGCGTAGGGATTTGGGCTCTATACTAAACTCCAGAATAAGAAAATTCTAGTCAAGGAATAATCTTTTTGGCAAAAATGTTAAACTAGTTAAGAATTAAAGGTCTATTGGTCAGTGAAGATGATTGCTCAACATTCCACTAATTGAGGCATGGCATGATATACAAGTTCAACGAGTGACAGTCTGTCTTTCCATAAATCCGTGGACTTCTGGACTTGTACTGACATAACTTATTTCCTCAACTGCTCTCAACAAACTTTGTTTTCTCGGAGAAACTATTATTGCATCTAACTTCAGTCGGGTCTCCAAAATGAATTCAGAAGCTTGTAACTAAATTTTTAGAAAGCTCATCCTAGGTTCTGCTGAGCCAATGGTGTAATGTCTTTTGCTGTTCCTGCTGTAAAAATCCACAATATAAAGACACTTCCATTGACATCCAGGAAGCCTTCTGGCTTCAGTCATCTGCTATCTAACACATACTGGTTTGAAATCTTCGTTGCGAAAGGAATTACCTAGTTAATTACAAACAACTGTCACACAAATAGACCAAACTCCTATGCCACTAGTTAAGAATCCAAAATAAACTATAAAAATATTATTAAAGTATTTATATACATAAAAAATCACATCTTTCATCACAAGCAGCTTTTGCAATATCTAACCCAAGTATATGCACATATGTCAACACAAAATGACAACTTCTAACTATAAGTATTTGGAATCCTTGACCAGGAGGAAGCACACTTCTGGCTTGCTCACAACAAACTATAATTAGCTTGTACTTCGAGACTCCCCTTCAGACCATTCTTTTAGCTGATTGGTAAAGCAGTCATGACTTCTATTTACTCCTTATGCTAGACTCACTGGAGCCCAAATGTGCGAAATATGTCTCTACTTTAACCGCTTTTCACTCCTGTGTATTTTTTTTTTTTAACTAAAGTTACATCCCAGCATTGAGTACTTAAAGAGATGCTAACTTAAAGTCTTTCATAACAACATCCCAATAATGCATGCAAATTTTAGACTTTTCATCACTAAGCTTATGCACAATACAATTTGAGAATGTAAGCCTTGTTGACTACATAAAAATGCCAACAAAGTGATGTCTAACTGGGGGAAGAGGGGTGTAAAAATATTTTGAATAACCTGAACAACTACATGCTTTATTCAGGAATCATGATTGAGAGGCATGAGTGAAAATACAGAACATAGAAAGAGACAAAAGCATTTCAGCCCCTTGAGCCTGCTTTACGATTCAATAAGTCTCCGACCAATTCGCACCTCAAATTCGTTTTCCTGACATTGTTTCATATCTCTTCATATCCTTACCCAATAAAAATCTACTGATGCAAAAGTACCAAAAATTTCTATTGACGCTAAGCATCTGTTGGACTTATGTAAGAAATAGTAACAAGAGCAGGCCATTGGCTTCTTGAAGCTGCTCTGTCATTCAATGTCTTGCACTAGGGACTCTCAATCTCTATTTAAGTAAACACAAAACTGTTTTGAACAGGCTCACGAGATTACCTTTTAAAATCAAGTAACTTTGTGGGATTGAAGCAATTTTCTAACAGGAGAAAAGTATCTACTTTCAGCAAGATAAAGTAATTCCTCATTTTTGTGTTGAGCCAGGCTGGCTGGCTGAAACAGATGGCAGCTTGTGCATGTTGAGGTAGTGTTCATTCCAGCTCCCTTTGTCTGCCGTACTGAAGACACAAGATTCCTGGAAATTCTGCAGAAATTGTATAACATAATTTTTGCTGCAGTATTTCTCTCAGCCTCTGATATTCCATCAAAGTTTAGAGGACACCAGGAAAAATATTTAAATATCCCTTTACAGAATGGATAATTATTCCAACTGTAGAAATGTGTAAGTACAATTGCTATTTTCATAGGTATTTGAATAAATATACAATAAAGGTGTGTTTGCCATTCATGTCAGGTTCTCTTTTTTAATTTGGGAGGAGACATGAGCTACCCCACGCTATAAACACATTTGCAGGATGTTGATCCATGTTATTACCAGACTTTAAGTATACTGCTTAATGCAACACAACAGTCAGTTGTCTGTAACAAGCCACTACAAATAGTGGAAAAATGAATGGCCACCTATCAGTTGTTTTGATAATATTTTTTGACGTTTATTCAGTCCAAACTCCCATGTCCCTGTTAACCATACAGTTCCAGATTTAATCAATATTTCGCTTTGAACAAAGTTTCTCATTCATAAAATTCAGTTAGGCATTGCAGAGAGGCTGGGTAAAAAATGCAGGTAATCTCTTGGGCTTGTTCTAATAGTTTCGTGTTTATTTTAATTTGACATGGCGAGCCCCAGTCCAAGTCATCACATAGAGCAAGAGTTTTTTAATTCATTTGTGGGGTGTGGGCGTCGCTGGCTGGCCAGCATTTATTGCCTGACCCTAGTTGCCCTTGAGAAGGTGGTGGTGAGCTGCCCTCTTGAACTGCTGCAGTCCACCTGCTGTTGGTTGACCACAATGCCTTTAGGGAGGGAATTGCAAGAATTTGACCCAGCAATTGTGAAAGAAGAGCGATATATTTCCAAATCGGGTTGGTGAGTGGCTTGGTTGGGGAATTTGAAGATGGTGGTGTTCCCATATACCTGCTACCCTTGACTTTCTGGATGGATACGGTCATGAGTTTGGAAGACGCTAAGGCTCTTTGGCGAATTTCTGCAGTGCATCTTGCAGGTGGTACACACTGCTGCTACTGAGCGTCGGTGGTGGAGGGAGTGGATGCTTGAGACAAGTTAGATCAGGTGGACTGTGGCAGTTCAAGAAGGTGGCTCTCCACCAAGGGCAATTAGGGATGGGCAATACATGCTGGCCAGTCACTGACACCCATGTCCTATGAGTGAATAAAACAAAAAATAAGTTGTAATACTAACATATCAATTAGAAGGATGTATAGGCCATTCGACCCTCAGGTCTGCTTTACCATTTAATAAAATCATGACTGATCTGATTGTGGCCTCCATTCCACTTCTCAACTTACCACAATTATTTCCACTTTCCTGCTCTGTCCATTTATGCTTGACTCCTTCAGTAATCAAAAATTTGTCTAACTCAGTCTTGAATATATTCAAAAGTCCAGTCTCCACTGCTGTCTGGGGAAGAAACATCTAAACGTTGATGACACTCTCAGAGAAGAAATTTCTCCTCATCTCCATCTTAAATGGTAGAACCCCCTACTTTTGAAGCCATTTCCTCTAGTTCTGGATTGCCACAATAATAAGGGAGCTAAAAATTATCTGACTCTTCCTTAAAAGATGTTCAATGTTTTTGCTAAAACCGCTCTGAGAGAAAATTTCTCCTTGTCATTGTCTTAAATGGGAATCTGAGTGTTTTGGCAAATAAACCCGTTAACTGCCCAGATGGTTTAACATTTTGAGTACAGGTATTTCTGCTATAACACGTGTTTTGTTAATGTGAATTGGCTGTAACACGATTGATGAATTTTTTTTTCTGAAGAAGGGTCTAGGCCCGAAACGTCAGCCTTCCTGCTCCTCTGATGCTGCTTGGCCTGCTGTGTTCATCCAGCTGTACACCTTGTTATCTCTGATGAATAGTGGACTCTGTTTGGATAATGCAAACTTTATACTGTCCAATATAGCGATTTCCCTATAACGTGATTTTCTGTAGCATGATTTTCTATAGCGTGAGGCTGTCTGGTCTAGCCTGTCTCCTGTACAATAAAGAATCTTAGAGTTTAAGGGGGGGCTTTGTAGAGATGTGGAGAGGATGCTTCTCCTCGTGGGAACCTAGAACTAGAGGAAATGGCTTCAAAATAGGAGGTTCTCCCATTTGTAAGTTTGTTGCTGCTCTTGTTGTTGTTGTATTTCCACTTTCATGCTGTTTCCATTGCCTTTGACTCCATTGTCAATCAAAAATTTGCCTAACTCAGTCTTGAGTATATTCAATGGTCTGAATTGTAGATTGTTAGACAAAAATTGTGACATTTAGAGACTGCCACAGTTTTGAGGGATTGGTGAGAAAATGAGTTGAATTCAGAGATGTTCAAATAATGAGTCTTGATCTTGACAGTGAGGATGCAGAGATTCTCAGGTGCTGCAGCAAAGAAACCTGCTCCCTCCAAAGTATTTCTCTTTTGTCAAGGTTTAGCTCATTCCTGTTCATGAAAACGTATGGGTTCTGGTTCAACAATGCCATACAGCAATTCCAAATACAATTCCAACCACACTCTGTAAAGGAACTTTTGTAACCTCCCTTTCACTTTCTTGTTGTTCTGATTGTGTATGCTCTCATTCCTGCCTCAATGACCTTTGGAAGGAATCTGTCACTATTTAACCGACAATAACCCTTCATAAACTTATGATCATTTATCAGGTCACCCTTAACCTTAAGAGCTTCCTTTAAAAACCAATTATCAAATCTCGTGTAAGGGACTTTATAATGCATTTTCTTGCTCCCTAGAATGGGGTGTCCAAAATTATATACAGAGTACCTCAACTGCAGCCTTTTATGAGCCTTTCCTTGAAGATGAGAACATTAGCATCAGAAGCAGGCCATTCAGCCCATCTGTAAGTTTGTAGCTGCTCTGGTTGTTGTTGTATTTCCACTTTCCTGCTCTGTTCATTACACTTGACTCCTTTTGTCAATCAAAAATTTGTCTAACTCAGTCTTGAATATATTCAATAGTCCAGCCTCCACTGCTGTCTGGGAAAGAGAATTCTAAACGTTGATGACACTCTTAAGAGAAGAAGTTTCTCCTCATCTCCATCTTAATTGGGAGAACCCCCTATTTTTGAAGCCTAGTGCTGGCCTTTAAACCCCATACTTGTATGTTCCACCCCTCTTCTCCCATTCCTTTCCATTTAGCATGTGGTTCTTTTCACCTTCATGTGTTTATCTGGCTTCTACTTGTCACGTAAACATTGTTAATCACAGTCACTTCTTCGCATTTCTGTGGGTAAACAAGTTTCTAACTAAACTTCCTCTTAGATTTATCAGTGACTGTCTTGTATTTATGATATCTAGTTTTGAATAGCCTCAAGTGTAAACACTTTCTCTGCATCTGCACTACCAAAGTCTTTCCCCATAGTACACCCTTGCAGGTCTTATCTCATCCTGTGAACACTGGGCTTTCTTCAATTGAACTGGTTGAGTTTTTTTGGTATGGTCATGTTGACTGACTCTAGTTTTTTTTTTATTTCCAGATTTTTAAAAACTGACTTCAAATGTTCATACTGACATGGGACTTTTTTTTTAACAACTTGTTTATTTATTCATTGGCTCGCTAGTCCAGAAATATAACCACTATGTGTTTGAAACCCTTCCGAATTAAATATGGCTACACATGTGCTTTGATTTATGTAGTTCGTTTTACACTCCAGTAGAGAATCGCAGGAGATTGTTTTATCCATTATGACCTTGCTGGGTCTCTGCAAACACACCTCAATTAATCTCACTGAATCACCTAACCTTTTTCTTTTCAGGTGCATGTTACAGTCCCTTGGGAAAACTATGATTAAATCTTTCTGCAATACACATTCAGTCCAAATCCTAACCACTTGCTGTTTAAAACAATTTCTCCATGTCACCACTGGTTCTCTTGCCATTCAACCTAAATCTCAAGCAGTTTTATTCTGTCTGCATTGATTATTTTTTTAACTTCTATATCAAGCCTCAAGCTGATCTAGTCCCTGAAAGCGAGCTTGCTGTCCTCCACCTACTTTAGATACAATAACAAGATTCCGTTTCTCTTAAACGATTTATTTCGATGCGTAGTTCCTCCCAGTTAATGATAAAGCAATTAGCATTGACCCTGAGACTGCACCCTTATTCTGGAGAATGACTATAACAGAGAGATATTTTCATTTATATCGACCCTTTCACAATCGTGGGGTGACAGTTACAGAGGGACTTCGAGGTGAAATCACAAATCCAATATGTGAAACATGGTGGTCAGTTTGTTCATATGCAGACCCTGCATACATCTGTGGTCAGATAATCTGTTGTCTTGCATATTGGTCAAGGGATAAGTATTAGCCAGAACACAGGGGAAAGCTGGGGAGAACCCCCTCCCTCCCACTCCGCCCATAAACCTCCAGAGGACGTGATGGATGTGGGTAGTTACAACGTTTAAAAGACATTTGGTTAAGTACATGAATAAGTGCAGGCAGTTGAGACTAATTTGGGATTATAGTCTGGTTGAACCGAAGGGTCTGTTCCCGTGCAGTATGGCTCAGTGACTATGACTCTATGACACCTCCGACAGTGCTGCAAACTCTCAGTGCTGCGCAGGGGTTGTCAGCCTATAGATCATGAGCTCCAAATCAGTTTTAATGTGAATCATGCACTTTGATCAGTTGTGTTGGTTGTCACTGTAGCATGGGGACAGTTGAGGTGGGGCAAGGGTGAAGCAGTTGCCATCGTTTGCGACTTTGTGGCCATGACATTCCGAAGCAAAAGTCTAACCCACAGCATTTTTTTTCTTCTCCTGAATTTTTTTGCAGATTATGTTGCTGGAGACAGCACGGCGATATAACCATGAGACAGAATGCATCACTTTCCTCAAGGATTTCACATACAGCAAAGATGACTTTGCACGGGCTGGTCAGTGAAGCTATGTATCTGATACCTGTCATAAAAGCAAAATACTGTAGAGGCTGGAAATTTTAACTAAAAAGAAACAAACTACTGGGGAAACTCAGCACATCTGGCAGCATCTGTGGAGTGAGACAGAGTTAAGTTTTCAAGTCCAGTATTCTCCTTCAAAATGGAGTCATGCTGGACTCAAAACATTAACCCTGATTCTCAGATGATGCTAGACCAGCTGAGTTTCTCCAGCACATTTTCATTATTTCTGATTCCTCTCCTGGTTCCTGCCACTGTCTATTTTCTTTCCAATTTTTAGTTGTTGGTGCCCATTTGTCTTCTCAGAGGAGCTAAATCATAGCTCCCTAGACACAACAGACCCTCCAGTATTTAAATTGAGCAGCATTCTTCAGCATATGTGACCCTATTCGACCACAGCAGTCGTCACAACTTATTCCCATTCCAGCATTCTTCGGGTCATACTTAGGGTCCCCTCCACCCACACCTTTCTCACCCCCAACTCCCTTACCTTCTCCATTCACTGTCCCAGGCAGAGACTTAGATCAGAAATTGTATCAGAGGCTTTCTGATGTGAATGGCTGATTAACGGCCCCTTTGGAGTTGCTACTAAGTTGGTCACTAGGGGGAGCCAGTTGTTTAAAATTGAATGTAGAGACTGATGTAGCATATTCGGAAAAGAAATAATAGGCAGTGGTGAGAATTGTTGCTGCCAGAAAAGATTTCTTCATTCTATCTTTCAATTCATACCTGACCCCCTTTCTACAATTGAGGTACCAGTGGAGGAGCAGAGCACAATATCTTATTGTCTCGTTATTTGGTGTTATGTGGTCTGAGGATTGTGGCTATATCCCTGCCACACATTACACCACTAATAACCACTTTTCAGTATTACTGTTTATTTGGTCTTGTGGATTGTGGTTCTATTTCCCACAGCCCTTGATTGAAGCGGCCAGTGAGGGATGGTTTTACGCTGAGGGCTCATGCCTAGAGCAGCTCGATTGAGAATGTCTGACATGAATTCATGTCTGCTGTTAGAACCTGAATTAAAACTGCAGTGCATCGTGCTAGCCTAACTTTGAACCCAGTTTCAATCTGCTAAAAATTAAGTCTGTACTTGCTACTTTTGTTTTATTCATTCACAGGTTGTGGACTTCACTGACTAGGCCAGCATTTATTGCCCATCCCTAACTGCCCAGACTGCAGTTAAGAAACGACCACATTTCTTGGGTCTGGAGTCACATGTAGGCCAGACCGGTTAAGGATGGTAGTTTCCTTACCTAAAGGACTTTAGTGAACCATTTGGGTTTTTCCGACAATCGATTCATGGTCATCATTAGACTCTTAATTCTAGATTTTCATTGATTTCAAATTCCACTATCTGCCATGGCAGGATCCAAACCCGGGTTCCCAGAACATTACCAGTGTCTCTGGATTAATAGTCCAGCGATAATACCACTAGGCTGTTGCCTCCCACTACTTGGTGGCACTTTTTTTTTTAACAGTGCAATTCAACCCAAGTGGTAGTGATAATGTTACTGAACTGGTAATTCTAAGGCAAAAGAAAAGTCCCAAAAGGTTTGGAGACAGTGAGGAATTCTTGCAGCAACTGTGAATAGAGAAACAGAGTTAACGTTTGGAGTCCAGTAAGATTTTTGCTTTGAAGTCTCATTCCCTTTTGAAAGGGGCCTATTATCTGAAAAAGAAGAATATGCAAGGTTGGAGGAGAAGGCAAGAGAAAAGCACAAAAAGGAT
This sequence comes from Rhincodon typus, assembly GCF_021869965.1. Classification (NCBI taxonomy): domain Eukaryota; kingdom Metazoa; phylum Chordata; class Chondrichthyes; order Orectolobiformes; family Rhincodontidae; genus Rhincodon; species Rhincodon typus. The sequence continues at coordinate 13,187,377 of NC_063368.1, forward strand.
TGCTCATTTCAAAGAGCTATCACGCACAGGATGGAACAAATGGCCTCCTTCTGCACTGTAAGAACTCTGTCACCCCTGTACTTAACTCTTCATCTGTCACCAGCTTGTCAGTTATTAATGGCACAAAGTTCTAGAGTTCGAGCAAGTGAACATTCTCATGTTATCTTTAAATAATGTGTTCCTGTCTGTCTCATTCTCTCTGACCTAGGGTTGCAGGTTGAATTCATAAACCCAATCTTTGAATTTTCGAAAGGTATGAGGAAGCTGCAATTAGATGACGCCGAGTATGCCCTGCTCATAGCCATCAACATCTTCTCAGCAGGTTTCTGTTCATTTTATTTTTGTTTATAAAAGAAATTATCCTGTGCTCAGCATGGATATGCAGGATGAAATGTTATCCATTTCAAGGCAGCCAGCGTCAATGTCAAATGCTTCAAATCACTTGATGTGCAACTGGATGTTAAGAGGATGTGTCCACTGACTGGACGCTTTAGACCAGGGCTGATGGTCTCATGTTAAGGGGTCAGCCACCTTAGGGACTGAGGTGAGGGGAAGTGTCTTCACTCCAGAGTTTAGTATCTCTGGTGTTCATGATGCACGGTTTTATGTGCTAAGTAATTGTATATATTTGAGACAGAGATTGAAAGGTTTTCCCGATTTGAGGGAACCAGGGGATGAAGGTAAAGTGGGAGTTGAAGTTGTGGGTCAGCCATGACCTTATTGGGGCTGAATGGAGGGTTTGAGTTATAAGGAGAGGCTGAACAGGCTGGGTCTTTTTTTTTCATTGGAGCATAGGGGGTTGAGGGGTGACCTTATAGAAGTTTATAAGATCAGGAGATGTAAAGATAAGGTGAATGGCAGTTGTCTTTTCCCGAGGGTGGGGGATTTCAAGACGAGGGGACATATTTTTAAGGTGAGAGGAGAAAGATTTTAAAAACATGAGGGCCAGTTTTTTTACACACAGTGGTTCATGTGTGGAATGAACTTCCAGTGGAAGTGGTAGGTACGGGAACAATTACAACATTTAAAAGACATTTGGATAAGTACATGAATAAGAAATGTTTGGAGGCATATGGGCCAAGTGCAGCTAGGTGGGACTAGTTTAGTTTGGGTTTATGGTCAGCATGGACTGTTTGGACTGAAGGGTCTTTTTCAGCACTGTATGACTGTATGAATTGTTTACTGCTGTTCCTACTGCTCGTGTTATATTCTAATTAAAACTCACTGTAATCTGCTCGAGTTTGTTCATCAGGCCTAGTCTCCTCTCTGCACCAATGTGACAATTTATCTCCTCCCATGTGGATTAATTTTCAGCATGACTGCCAATGTTGTGCATAGCCAGAGTCTCTTTACTGCAATTAGGAAAACAAATGTCGAGTTGGCCTTCATTGAAAAGGGATTTGAGTGCGTGGATAAAGTTTTATTGCTATAGCTGTGCGGGCTTGGGTGAGGCCCGCACTGTGTCCTGATATAGTTTCTGTTTTGAAGAAATGAAACACATGCTTTGGAGGCGGCAACAAGAAAGGTTCATTAGATTGTTCCTGAGGTTGAGAGAATTTCCCTCTGATGAGAGACTCAATAAATTGGGTCCATGTTCTCCAGAGTTTATCAGAATAAAAGGTGGTCTCATTGAAACATACAAAATTCTGTAGAGGCTTGACAGGTTAGACATGGAGAATGTTATTTCCTATGGCTGAGGAATCAAGGGGATGATCATTTAATACTGAGATGAAGAGGAATTTCTTCACTCATAGCATTGTCTTTGTTTTTGGACTTCTCTGTCTAGAAAGTTACATGTATACACGGTATTAATAAAGAACAAGAGTAGGCCATTCAACCCTTGGGTTTGTTCCACCATTCAGTAAGATCATGGGTGATCTGATTGTAACTTCAGATCTAAATTTCCACCTACTATTGATCACCCCTTTGCGTACCAAGAATCTATCTCGACCTTGAAAATATTCAAGTGATCTGCTTCTGTAATCTTTTCAGGGAGAATATTCCCAAGATTTGGGTGTGGGCACAGTTACAATATTTAAAAGACACTTAGATTAGTACATGAATAGGAAAGGTTTGGAGAGATATGGGCCAGGAGCAGGCAGGTGGGACTTGCCTAATTTGGGATTATGTTCAGCATTGATTGGTTGGACCAAAGGATCTGCTTCTGTGCTGTATGACTCAATGATTCCGAGACTCATGACCCTTTGAGAGAAGAAAATTTGCCTAATCTCTGTCGTTAATGGCCTTTAATATGTTTAATCTGTTTTAAACAGTTCTAAATTCTCCCATAAGAGGGAGACATCCTTTCTACATCTCCCCTGTCAAAACTCATTGGGATCTTATATGTTTTAATCATGTCACCTCGCTCTTCTAAGCTCCAGTGGATACAAGTCTAGCCTATCCAACCTTTCCTTATAAAACAACACTCTCATTCCAGGTACTAGTCTTGGGAATGTTTCTTTGAATTGCCTCCAATGTATTTCCCTGTCCTTAAATAAGTCACTGATATTCCATCATAGAAAATATTGTAGGCTGGGTTAGACAGGTGTTTGGCCTTTCTCCAGGAATCGAGGGATATGGAAATCAGGAGGGAAAGTGAAGTTCACTCCCAAGAGCCGCCATGATCATATTGACTAGGCAGCAGGTTCAATGGGCCGAATGGTCTACTGCTCCTATTTCTTTAGCTGGAGGAAGTGACTTCACTTCTCATAAGGCCCAGATCTTAAAATGTGGGAAGCTCGCATCTTTCCTAGTGGTGAGCAATCCCAACCTCTCCCTACTTTCTACAAATGCTATACAGCGTCCACACTTGTTTTCTTGCAAATGACTTTGGGATTTTTGACTTTGCAGACCGACCTAATGTTCAAGACCACGCATTGGTGGAGAGGCTCCAGCAGCCGTATGTAGAAGCACTTCATTCGTACTTGCGCATCAAGAGACCAAAGGTAGGCTCAACAACACAAAAGAGCAGGGCCTGCACTTGTGTGACAACTCTCACAACCTTGGGCCATCCCAAAATGCTTTACAGCATAAGCAGGAATTTAGAAATATAATCACTGCTGTGACAAAGGACACCAGAATGCGGACAGCAAGATCCCGTGACTGTCAATAAGATAATGTTGTTTCAGGGATAAGGACACCAGGGAGGATTTCCTCACTCTTCTGAGAGAGAGAGAGAGAGAGAGAGAGAGAGCTGTGTGCTTATCTTGTGGAGCCTCGATTATTTCTGACAGTGTACCCCTCCCTGGGTACTGCATTAAAGTGTCAGCCTTGATTTGCATTCCCCAGTCTCCGCAGATGGACTTCTCACTCAGTGACAAGAATACAGCTCTGAGTTAGGGTTGACACAATACTGGTTCCAATCCTGAGTGTACTAGATGCTGATTCTTGATGCTTGGATTAAGAAACTATCCTATTTCCACCAAAAGTATTCCCCAACATGATTCACACAATATTTACAAAACAAAATTAGAGAGGGGGTGAATTATTTTAAAATAAAAAGTAACTTATTGTTGAGAATGTTTGTTTTTAAACAACATTTGAATAGTATCTTTAACATTATACATGGTTTTGTTGGTGTAGAAAGAGGGACTGTTTCCATAAGCAGGAGAGTCGATAGCAGAAGAGACAGATCTGAGAAAATTAGTAGAAAAAAAAATCCAGGGACATGACAAAAGGTTACTTACATAACGAATTATTACGATCTAGAACGTGCTGACTGCAAACTCAATAGAGGCAGATTAACAATAATAATAATATTCAAAAGGTAATTGGATAGATAATTAAAAAGGAAACGACTTGCAGAGCTACAGAGAAATAAGAATAATTAGATTGCTGTGGCAAAGAGGCAGCATAGGTATGATAGACTGATGATCTGTGTGTTGTAACAGTCTATAAATTTTTAACACCGTGGAAGAAAAAATAGTTTGCACTGGCAGGAGAGATGGTAATAAGTAGTCAAAGTTTTATGTTAATGGGGATGTTTTGCAGTGTGAATTGATCTGATTTTGAATATGATGTCTTAAAGAGAAGTAGAAGCAAATCCAGTTGTTACATTCAAAAGGGAATTGGATATGTAATGTTAACCAAAAAATTGGTGGAACCACAGGGACGCAGCAGGAGAAAAGGGCTAATTGGATTTCGGTGAGATGCGCAGCCTCTTTATCATGCTGGAGAAATTCAATAAGTGCTGTTTCTTTCCGTGTTGCAGGACCACCTGATGTTTCCTCGGATGCTGATGAAGCTGGTCAGTCTCCGGACCCTGAGCAGTGTCCACTCGGAACAGGTCTTTGCCCTCAGGCTTCAGGACAAGAAGCTGCCACCCCTGCTTTCTGAAATATGGGACGTTCACGAGTGAACAAGCGAAAAGCCGTAAGCAGGAGAGGAGCGGGTGGTGTACACATTTTTTTTTACAAAAGAAAACTGAAAGAGAATGTAGGAGAAAAAAATCTGTCTCATTTTTTAAAAACGAAGACTCAAAGGAAACAATGATACAAGAAGTTCTGACCAATGTATGTGAGAGGGAGGATTTAAAAAAAAGAGACAAACATTAAACTTTTTTGTGGATGTGGGACTTGGATGTCCAGATGTTGAAGAGACATCCATCACTGCACTTACTGGACTGAGAGACTTGAGTCTCCACTTGTTCTTAATGCAGTGGTACTGTTGCCACTGCTCACCTTATCTCCTTTGTTCTTTGTTTAACATCCATTGTTTACCAACCCCAAAAAAGATTTTAACGTGATTTCTTTTGCTCAATAATATATGAAGTTTAATTATTTTTTTTATTGAGCGCATTTTCAGAAAGATAGATCAAATTCAATCTGGTATTGGAAAGCAGTTGTTGCAAAGACTATATTTGTGCACATGTGTGTTTTCATGAGAGTTTTAGTCATGTTCCAAATGAAGGGAGTTGGGTTTTGCTGCCAAATAGGCAACGTTACGCAGAGAGAAAAAAAGTTTAATTTTTTTTAACAAACATAAGCACTACACCCCATCGCTTGTTTCCTTGATCTCTGAAGCAATTAATTGTTGGTCATTGCTATGACTAATTGCAGTTTCTGATAATTATCTTGTAATTCTGTTAACTATTGGATTTGTGACTGGGGAAGGCATCAAAGTTCTTTTTTCCTAAGGGATCATAGTATTCAGGGATTTATTGATGTAAGTTGCACAGATGGGTTTCTTCCCACATGTAATGTTTGAATAACGACGAGGTTTTCAAATCTTTCATTCATAGGATGTGGATGCTGCAGGCAAGGTCAGCATTTGTTGCCCATTCTTAGTTGCCCTTTAGGAAGATGATGGTGAGCTGCCTCCTTCACTATAACCGAGCAGCCAACTGAATCGTTGCAGAGTTAAGACTCCATCACCTTGTTGTGTGGCACTGGTGTCTGGTAGGCTGGTTAGCTAAGGACACCAGATTTCCACTTCTCAATTGAATCAATTAGTGACTGAGTGAGGTGAGAAACTGGTTGAATTCTGCCAGCCAGTCTTGGAGAGGGGAGGAGATTGCCTTTGAACATCACTGATGGCCTTAGTTGAAACATGGGTTGTTTTCCTTCCTGTATTGAATGCACTAGTCTCTTTGTCTCTTTTTGTCTCATTCTACGTATGTCTGTCCAGTATCTCGCACTCTAGCCACATGTACATCCTCTCGTGCTCTGCACTTTATCTCTGACAGGCTTTTTAGTATGTGTGTTTTATTCATTGTATGTATGTCTGTCTGTCTCATTTTCTTTTTGTGTGTCGTGAGTGTATATATTTATATTATATATACTTCATCGCATAGTCGTGGACATCAAATACGTTTCACAGTATCAATCTGATATCCAATTTCTTGATGTTCATATGTGTGTGTAAGAGGGCAAAAAAGCAGCTGGAACGCAAAAGATGAACAAAGAGAACTTTTTGTACAAAAAAGGGAAAATTGAAAAAAAAAGGTAGAAATATATGCAAGGACAAATGTATGAGCCCCAAGCCAAAATGAATTTGATTTAGATATTCGATTACGGGTGGACTGTCTGAAGCAGCTGCAGGTACACATTCTTGCTTTGAAGCCTATGAAAGCAGCCCTACCTGTGTAGCTCACTTTTTGGAGAGTGGGGAGATGCTGCACCTTCAGCGTCACTGGACAGTCAGTTGAGTCACTCCACTAACCGGTACCTGTGCCCAAAAGAGTTTTGCAAGCAAAATGATTTTAAAACAAAAACTTTGTTTTTTTCACAATAACGACCATTATCAACATTTCCACCACTGTCTTGTGCTGATCGTTGACCCATCCCCATATCCCCCTCAATATTTGCACATGGAGACCCTACTGAAATGCCTCCATCACTTTGTTCCTTGTATATTACATGGGGTTCCACTCATCTGGGTGTGTAAACTCATAAATGGAACTAAGGTACAGATCAGGAGCTGAATGGTCTCCTCCTGTCTCTTCTGCTCTCAATTCCTCCATTTTCGAAGGCAGTGAGGTATGCTTCTGGCGGTGAGACTTTGAGGGTTCTGGGCACTTTCTGGTTTCATTGCTAAATGACCTTGAGTGATATTCCCAAGTGATGTTCTTTCACCTTTCAACAGATGGAGCTGTAATCACATTCCTGACCAACACATGCGTGTTCCAGTGCAAAGTGAAGATTTATTCCTCAACTGTCTGGTCAAAGAGTCCTGAGATTCATTTTAGTGACTCCAACTCAAGTTCAGGCACCTGCAACATAGGCTGGGAGTCAAACCCCTCACCACTGGGCTTCTATCCTTAACTCCAATGCCTCTAAATCCCACATTGCTTGAATGTCTCTGTCCACCTGCACTGCCAAAGGCTGTACTTAACAGCAGTGAAACAGTTTTTGCAGCTCCGGGACTATCTGCTTTTATTTCAGATTTCTAGCATCTGCAGTACTTCGCTTCAGTTTTCACAGCTCAATTACATACTGATTTGTTCTGAGGAGCTTAGGGGTCCAATTCATTTCCACACTGAAGTAATTGTATTTTAGAGTTTTTCGAAATTAGTTGTATTTTCCTTTCCTCCTTGTTTTGGTTAATGAGAGTTTGGGGTCAGTTCAGCAATGCTGGGCCTGAGAGAGCAGGCAGGCTAACCTGCTCCTAAACCTTTGACAACATTAGACTTGTAAATAGGATCCGTTGCCCCACCAGTGAATGGAAAAAAACTTATGATCTGGGGAAGCACTTTAGAATGAATAAAAGCATCATGCAGTTTTAACCCTTGCTTTTTCTCACTCCCTTGACATTTCTGGTACCTTTTATTTTTAGTCTTGTATGGAATTCTTGCATCACACACCTCTAATGCACAAAAATTACCATTCAGATGTTTTGTACTGTTGAGGGCTTTCTCCCCTGGAGATTTTCTAATGCGTGCCCTTTTTTTTTGAACCTTTGTAATTAGGAAAAGTGCCTCGTTGATGTCACATCCACTGGAAAGCTTGCATCTCATTTGCACAGTCTTGTTAATTGTTTGCACATGGGCTCGCAGCTTAAACTCCCAGCCTGAGGGCTCTTGTGGTGTAGTGGTAGTGTCCCTACCTCTGAGCTGGAAGACCTGGGTTCAAGCCTCACTTCTGAACAGGTTGATTAAAAATATTTTTTAAAAACTCCTGCCCTTGATTTCTGCTCCATTTAATCTCTTACTGACCAATGAATTGACCCAAGTTTGAGAGAATTTTGTGTTTTCCCCATCTGCAGTTTGTTTGAACATTTTCTGTTGGTGTTCCTGTATTTTAGATCTGAGAAAGGATGAAGACGGTGGAGAAACAGCTGAAATTTTACGTGTACTTCTTTTCATTACCTGTGTATGCATTGAACTGAAGCACACTGCTATGTGCTGCATGAAGATTGATGGGAGTGAACACTCCCTACCTTTGTACATCTGCGCAATCAGAATTATGATCCCAAAAGCGGGGACATTATTGCACAGGATATTTTTAAAAAAGCTTATTTTTTTGAGACCGGAACCTCTGCACTTGCAACTTGAAAGCCACAGTGCCAATACTGAGTAGTCACAGGTAAATTTGCATAGAGCAGATGACACAGAGTTGTAAAGCTTCTCCTACTGTGTTCCTCAACAATGCACCTCAGCTGTGATTCGAAAGGGACCCTAACCGTAACCCTAACCCTTGCCTGAATGTCCATGGTGTTTTTAACATAACTAAAATAAGTATTCTCCTTGATCCCACTGGATACTCTGTATTCCTTGATAATCAAGCACAGTGACACTTCATATTGGAAATCTGGCAGTTTTGCACTCTCCCCGACTCTCCCAAATAATCCAGATTTGTCCTGTGATGCTTTGACATTGCCCAAACAAATTTTCCTTCCAAGTGCTGTAGTGCCCAAAAAGAGGGGAATTCCGTTCAGCAGGGGCACCCTTAACTACAAAGGTCAGGGACCAGTTTGGAGCTCCTTCAGCATCCAGAGCCTATCAAAGGAAGGCTGAAGTGGTCTTTCCACTCTCTCTCTCCATAAAACAGAGTGAGCAGGGATGCTAGGTGGGGTGGAATATAAGCAGAAGGAGTGTGACTTGTGTCTTAACCATGAATGACTCCCTTGGCTTTGGACCTCTGATTCTTTCACAACTTCACTCAAAGGCAGTGACTCTCACTTGGGCATGGTATTGTGGGTGCTGGTTGCCTGGTATCTGACCCAAGTTATCGTTCTTCTCATGGTTTCAGCTAAGTCTGTATGACGCTGTTCCACCTGAAGTAACACTTTTCAATGCCTTGAGTTCATTTTAATCCTTTGGATTTGAGTTTTATTTCCAGGTTTGCAGTTATTCTCCTACTGAGCATATAAGTGAGAGCTCTGTCAAAGGGCCTCTGCCAACATTACTCCGAAGCTAACCATGCGTTTTGTATGTTTCTTCCTTTGCTGTCCCTCAAGAACTCATTGGGAATCATTTCAACCGATGGGCATTGGTATAAAATGGGATGATACAGAGGATTCATACCCTTCCCGAATCCAATTTTCCCAGATAATTTGAGACTTTAGTTTCTGCACCCCAAGTTAAAATATCTATATTGAGTAACTCTTAGGTGAATGTAGAGGCAGTGGGAGCTAATTCAAACTGGCTTCTCTGCTGTAGCTCAAAGAAGTAGCCCCTTTTCATGTGTGACTGTGGACAGGGTGCGCTGGTGATTTGAGTGGTACATCACGCACAATGTAAATTTTAAAAGGCTTAAGGGAGATGTTCACCATGTGAGATATTGGCGTCACTGTGCTAATTAATTGCCGAGCAACGCATTGTCCTAATCTATTAGAGTTCAGTAACGCTAATAAAATTCAGCCCGATGCAATGTGGGGAGTGGGCATTTTCATTTGGAGAGCTCTCTACAGGATTAGTAACTGTTTGAAAAATGTTTCTCAGTTAGTACTTGTTTGCTGGCAATTAAAATATTAATGTGAACCCATCTGGTACTGGAATTGCATTATACATCATCTGTAGCTTCCTTCAGATTTGACTTCCTTCTCCTTTTGGTTTGGTGTCTCCTTGATGGAATTCCTCCAAGGGCATTCTCTACTCTTGATTTCCCTGTCCATTTACCCATGCAGTGAAACAGAACGAGTCCTAAGGAGATATTCAGTGTAGGTAGACCTTCAGGCTCTTAAAAACAGTCCACTTCCAATGAATGAATTTTTAAAAAAAACAAGTCTTGGCAAGAAATCCTTCCATACGGTTTTATCAAGGCTTTATGTTGACTGAGTCACCAGTCAAATTATTCATTTGGAGACAGTCATGGGGCTCAAGACTCTGTCAAACAAGTTATCACTCCTGATATGCGGATGCTGTCTCTCCAAGAGAGTTTAGAAAAATGAGAGGTGGTCTTATTGAGACATACAAGATCTTGAGGAGACTTGACAGGGTGGATGCTCCAAGGATGCTTTGCCTTTTAGGAAAGGCTATAATTCGAGGACAAAGTTTAAAAGTTAAGGCGTTCTCCATTTAAGATGGAGATGAGGAGGAATTATTTTCTCCCAGATAGTCATGAGACTTTGGAACTGTTTTCCCCATGGAGTGATGGAGGTAGTTAAATTTTTTTTAAGACTGAGATAGATTTTTGACTAACAAGGAATCCAAAGGGGATTGGGAATGTGGAAATGTAGGAGTTGAGACCAAAATCAGAACAGTCATGATGATAGTGAATGGTGGAGCAGGCTGGAAGGGTTGTGAATGGCCTGCTCAAGTTCCTAGTTCATTGGTTTGCATGTTTGTACATAATCCAAAGGAACATAGAACATAGAACATTACAGCGCAGTACAGGCCCTTCGGCCCTCGATGTTGCGCCGACCTGTGAAACCAATCTGAAGCCCATCTAACCTAAACTATTCC